>NC_141687.1:673213485-673555985 GCF_964263255.1 Lissotriton vulgaris | reverse complement strand
AGCAAACTCGGAGAAAAAGGACAATCGGCAAGGGGCTGAGAGGCAGGAGCGTCCCAGGGTCCCTGGGGGCCCCGGCAGGCGGGTCCGGGTCCTGCCTTCCCCTGATTCAGAATCGCCAGACCTCACGGAGGTCTGACTGACCCTCTCCCTAGTAATCCGGAGGAAAATTACCCCCCTTTTTTGTAATCCGTGCAAACGAGGTGACAGAGGGTAACTAAGGCGCGCAAGTACCCGACCTCCTGGAGCCCTCGCTGGGATACCGGAGGCAAATAGCACCTCATCGGGACTTCCAGGGAAGTCCGGCCATCTGGTCGCCTCATAGTAAAGCATTGCGGGCAACCAGATGGCCGAGGGGATCCGGGCGACCAGATGGCCGGGCACGAAAGGGAAGCGGTCTGGACACCCTGTGCCCCAACCAAGGAGTGAGCGGGCGCCGGGGCATGGCGGACCGGAGGCCCAAGGCCCCAGATGGGCCCCAGCCATGGAGGCTGCCAGGGGGCCCGACAGGCCCTCTGACCCGGGGCCCCCGGACACCTTGATGAGAAGGGGAGGCCTGCCCGGGCTCAACGGAACCCCGACCCGGGCCCTTGGCAGTGCAGCAGGCATGGGGGACAGGGCCCAGGGCCCGAGCCCCCGACCCAGGGCCCCGGCGGGGCCCTTGGACCCAGCCGGGGCTCCTAGGCCCAGAGGGGCAGGGGAAGCCTACCCCGGGCCTTCCGGACCCTGTGCCAGGCACCCTGCTTCCACGGCAGAACCCAGGACGGAGCCCCGGGTGGGGAGGCCCCCCTCCCCGGGGCCCCTTAGGGGCCCCCGGACGGAGCTCCTGAACCCAGCCGAGCAAGGGGAGGCTCCCCCGGCACCACGGAACCCCCGTCCCGTGCCTTTGGCAGTGCGGCAGGCCGGGGCGACAGGGCCCTGGGCCCAAGCACCCGACCCGGGGCCCGGCGGGGCCCCTGGACCCAGCCAGGGCCCCTGGACCCAACCGGGGCTCCCAGGCACGGAGGCGCATGGCAAGCCTACCCCGGGCCCTCCAGACCCCGTCCCAGGCACCCTGCCACGCGGCAGGACCCAGGACAGAGCCCCGGGTGGGGAGGCCGCCCTCCCCGGGGCCCCTCAGGGGCCCTGGACGGAGCTCCTGAACCCAGCCGAGCAAGGGGAGGCTCCCCGGGCACCACAGAACCCCGTCCCGGGCCTTTGGCAGTGTGGCAGGCCGCGAGACGGGGCCCTGGGCCCAAGCAACCGACCGCTAGGCCATGAGGGGTCCCCGAGTACCTTGTCCCTAGTAATCCGGAGGAAGGCTATGTAATGGTATCCAGGCAGGTTCCGCAGGAGCGTCAGGAATCCGAAGATAATTCCACAGCCTTCCCCTACGGCCTTCCGACTCTATCAAACACTAGAGTATCGAGAGGCTCGCCAGGGGAAAACAGGGAGACAAAACAAGGAAAGGTGGGGAAGAAACAAAAGAAGACTTGACTGTAATCTTCTGTGTGATGGACAACCTGCTGTGCGGAATTCAGGAGGACATCGGGCTGAAAGAAATATATATTATCCAACAACAGCTTCTACTATACATAAGCCTTTATGTTCTCTATATCAATATAACATACCACCAATGTTTTGTCTGATGTTCAGGACTGGTGTACAGGATGTGGAGAATTTCGTCTTGAGCTAAAGCTAGAGTAATGGAACAAGATTGAGTGATAACTCTCTTCCAACAATGAACATATACTGTAAGTTCCTAAGCAAAACTCTCTCACTTGTTTTGATGCACAAGACTGTCCAACGTAAGTGGTACTCAACAGTACACTTGACAAGCATTCAATGCCAACACCAGCACAGGGCAATGGATCTCTACAGAACAAAACACATGAATGAGAACCAATAATCATCAAATGCCTTGAATAAACAAAAAGGCAGCGCACAGCGCTGTTACCGTGATTCTTTGACGAGTCTGTGATATCTTGCACCTCAAATTGAATCCACGCAAGAATCCCCAAGTACAGAAGATAGCTGGCCCAGATGATGGATGATGAAGGGCCAGCAGTAATGCAGTCAAGTAAGGAATGGAAGGGACAAATAAAGTGGACTTGCCTAATGGCAGAGGACAACCCCAGCCTACAGGCGTACGTTGTGCAAAAATAACCTAAATACCTAAATAGAGAGAAATCCTCAGGCCACCCGGCCGGACGGCGGAGACCAAGCCCGGCCGTCGGGCGGAGTAGGAACGAAGAGACAAACAAAGACCAGAAGACTAAGCCCGGCCGTCGGGTGAAGCAGCAAACAAATAGGTAAATGAGGGCAGGGAAGTGTAGCCCGGCCGGACGGCGGAGACCAAGCCCGGCCGTCGGGCGGAGCAACAAACTGGAGTGGGAGCAGAGCAAAAGTGCTCGGCCGGACGACGGAGACCAAGCCCGGCCGTCGGGCGGAGCATAGAAAGGGGAGAAGAGTTAGTGAGCTCCAACAGAGAGGAAAATAGGAGCCTCGTAAACACTTCCAGAACACGAAGGACAGACACTTCCTTCTGGGAGCACACAAAGCGAAAGAGGACAAGAACCGGAAGTCAGGCACAAGGAACAGGACGGAACTGGAACACGGAGCTAGACGCAAGAACGTAAAGCGTCGCTCCCAGGGCTCATTTCTGATTTATAGTGGCTTGGTCTTAAAGGGACAGTACATGTACTCCTAGGGGCGTAATTCTCGGGACATGACAGGCTACCCCTCTTTCTGGGAAGAAGTGCGCACCGCGAGGCACAGGGGGCCCAAGGCGCGAAAGTACCTGACCTCCTGGAGCCCTTGCTGGGATCTGTGAGGCGAATGGCACCTCATCGGTACTTCCAGGGAAGTCCGGCCATCTGGTCGCCCCATAGGATAGCATTGCGGGTGACCAGATGGCCGATGGGATCAGGGCAACCGGATGGCCGAGGGGATCTGGGCGACCAGCTGGCCGGGCACGAAAGGGAAGCCGCCTGGACCCTCCGGACCCCGTCCCGGGCACTCTGCCGCGTGGCAGGACTCAGGACGGAGCCCCCGGTGGGGAGGCCACCCTCCCCAGGCCCCTGGCTCCTGAAGCCAGCCGAGCAAGGGGAGGCTTCCCGGGCACCACAGAACCCCTGTCCCGGGCCTTTGGCAGTGCAGCAGGCCGGGGGGACAGGACCCTGGGCTTGAGCACGCAACCCAGGGCCCGGCGGGGCCACTGGACCCAGCCGGGGCTCCCAGGCCCGGAGGCGCAGGGGTAGCCTACCTCCGAACCCCGTCCCAGGCACCCTGCTTCCGCAGCAGGACTCAGGACGGAGCCCCGGGTGGAAAGGCCACCCTCTCAGGGGCCCTCAGGGGCCCCCGGACGGAGCTCCTGAACCCAGCCAAGCAAGGGGAGGCTCCCCAGGCACAACCGAACCCCGTCCCGGGCTTCAGCAGTGCAGCAGGCTGGGGGACGGGGCTCAGAGCCGGGGCACCCGACCCGGGGCCCGGCCGGGCCCCTGGCCCCAGCCGGGAGCCCAGGGGTGCAGGGGACGCCTCTCCAGGCCCTCCCGGACCCCATCCAGGGCTTTCTGCCACACGGCAGGCCCAGGGACGGACCCGGGGCTGGGGCGGCATCCTGGCCCATCCAGCTGTCGGCTGAGGACCGCTAGGCCGAGAGGGGTCCCAGAGTACCTTGTCCCTAGTAATCCGGAGGAAGGCTACCCCTCTTTCTGGGAACAAGTGCGCACCGCGAGGCCCAGGGGATCCTAGGCGCGAACGTGCCCGACCTCCTGGAGCCCTGGCTGGGATCCGAAGGTGAATGGCACCTCATCGGGACTTCCAGGGAAGTCCGGCCATCTGGTCGCCCCATAAGAAAGCATTGCGGGTGACCAGATGGCGGAGGGGATCTGGGCGACCAGATGGCCGGGCACGAAAGGGAAGCTGCCTGGACCCTCCGGACCCCGTCCCGGGCCCCCTGCCACACGGCTGGACCCAGGACGGAGCCCCGAGTGGGGCGGCCACCCACCCCGGGGCCCTCAGGGGCCCCGGACGGGGCTCCTGAAGCCAGCCGAGCAAGGGGAGGCTCCCCGGGCACTACGGAACCCCCGTCCCGGGCCTTTGGCAGTGTGGCAGGCCGGGTGGACAGGGCCCTGGGCCCAAGCACCCGACCCGGGGCACGGCAGGGCCCCTGGACCCAGCAGGGGCTCCCAGGCCCGGAGACGCAGGGGAAGCCTACCCTGGGCCTTCCAGACCCCGTCCCAGGCACCCTGCCACGCGGCAGGACACAGGACGGAGCCCCGGGTGGGGAGGCGGCCCTCCCCGGGGCACCCAAGGGGCCCTGGACGGAGCTCCTGAACCCAGCCAAGCAAGGGGAGGCTCCCCAGGCATCACAGAACCCTGTCCCCGGCCTTTGGCAGTGACGCAGGCCGGGAGACGGGGCCCTGGGCCCAAGCAACGGACCAGGGCCCGGCCGGGCCCCTGGCCCCAGCCGGGAGCCCGGAGGCACAGGGGACACCTCCCCGGGCCCTCCCGGACCCCATCCAGGGCTTCCTGCCACGTGGCAGGCCCAGCGACCGATCCGAGGCAGGGGCGGCATCCTGGCCCAGCCAGCTGCCGGCTGAGGACCGCTAGGCTGTGAGGGGTTCCAGAGTACCTTGTCCCTAGTAATCCGGAGGAAGGCTACCCCTCTTTCTGGGAAGAAGTGTGCACCGCAAGGCTCAGGGGACCCAAGGCGCGAAAGTACCTGACCTCCTGGAGCCCTCGCTGGGATCTGGAAGGCGAATGGCACCTCATCGGGACTTCCAGGGAAGTCCGGCCATCTGGTTGCCCCATAGGAAAGCATTGTGGGTGACCAGATGGCCGAGGGGATCTGGGCGACCAGATGGCCGGGCACGAAAGGGAAGCCGCCTGGACCGTCCGGACCCCGTCCCGGGCACTCTGTCGCACAGCAGGACCCAGGACGGAGCCGCGGATGGGGAGGTCACCCTCCCCGGGGCCCTCAGGGGCTCCGGACGGGGCTCCTGAAGCCAGCCGAGCAAGGGGAGGCTCCCCGGGCACCACGAAACCCCTGTCCCGGGCCTTTGGCAGTGCGGCAGGCCGGGGGACAGGGTCCTGGGCCCGAGCACGCAACCCGTCCCAGGTACCCTGCTTCCACAGCAGGACCCAGGACGGAGCCCCGGGTGGGAAGGCCACCCTCCCAGGGGCCCTCAGGGCCCACCGGACGGAGCTCCTGAACCCAGCCAAGCGCGGGGAGGTTCCCCGGGCACCACGGAACCCCGTCCCGGGCCTTTGGCAGTGCGGCAGGCCGGGGGACAGGGCCCTCAGTCGGGGGATAGGGCCCTGGGCTAGAGCACCCCACCCGGGGCCCGGCGGGGCCCCTGGACCCCGCTGGGTTCCCAGGCCCGAGGCACAGGAGAAGCCTCCCCGGGCCCTCCGGACCCCATCACGGGCACTCTGCCATGCAGCAGGACCCAGGACGGAGCCCCGGCCGGAGTTCCTGAACCCAGCCAGGCTCTCCGGGCACAACGGAACCCCTGTCGTCCCGGGCAGTGTGGCAGGCTGGGGGGACGGGGACCCCAGGCCCGGGCCCTCCCGGACCCTATCTAGGGCATCCTGCCACGCGGCAGACCCAGGGACAGACCCGGGGCTGGGGCAGCATCCTGTCCTGTCTAGATGCCGGTTGAAGACCGCTAGGCCGAGAGGGGTCCCAGAGTACCTTGTCCCTAGTAAACCGGAGGAAGGCTACCCCTCTTTCTGGAAACAAGTGCGCACCGCGAGGCTCAGGAGACCCTAGGCGCGAACGTGCTCGACCTCCTGGAGCCCAGATCGGGAGCTGAATGGCACCTCATCGGGACTTCCAGAGAAGCCCGGCCATCTGGTCGCCCGATAAGAAAGTATTGCAGGTGGTGACCAGATGGCCGAGGGGAGAGGGGCGACTAGATGTCCGGGACCGAAAAGACTCCCCATCTGCCCATCCTGAGGCCTTTGTGGTAGGGCTCCCGCCTGCCCACGCTCCAAGGCTGCAGGGCTCTGGGGACTGCAGGGCTCCGGGGCTCCGGGGTTGCAGGGCCCGGGACCCATGGAGTCCGTCCCGGGTACTTTGCCACGCTGCAGGCCGGAGGAGGGAGCCCCGGACGCCTGGGAGGTGTTGCCCGGGAACACAGCCCATCTCATCCCCGGCAGGGAACCACCAGCCCCAGGAGGGTGTCTGGGCAAACCCTTGCCACTAGTAATCCGGAGGAAATTTACCCCCCTTTCTTGTAATCCGTGCACTCAAGGTGACAGAGGGGACCCAGGGCGCAAACGTGCCCGACCTCCTGAAGCCCTGCCTGGGATCCGGGAGGTGAATGACACCTCGTCAGGACTTCCAGGGAAGCCCGGCCATCTGGTCGCCCCATAGGAAAGCATTGGGCAAGACCAGATGGCCGAGGCGAGAGGGGCGACCAGATGGTCGGGACCGAAATGACGCCAATCTGCTTGCCCCGAGCCTCCGCGGGAGGGCTCCCGCCTGCCCTTGCAGGGCTCCGGGGCTGCAGTGCTCTGGGGCTACGGGGCACGGGGACTGCAGGGCTCTGGGGCTGCAGGGCTCAGGGGCTCCGGGGCTGCAGGGCTCTGGGGGCTCCAGGGCTCGGGGACGGCAGGGCTCCGGGGCTGCAGGGCTCCGGGGGCTGCAGGGCTCCGGGGCTCCAGGGCTCGGGGACTGCAGGGCTCGGGGACTGCAGGGCTCTGGGGCTGCAGGGCTCCAGGGCTCGGGACTGCAGGGCTCCGGGGGCTGCAGGGCTCCGGGGCTCCAGGGCTCGGGACTGCAGGGCTCCGGGGCTGCAGGTCTGCAGGGCTCCGGGGCTGCAGGGCTCCCGGGCTCCAACCGGCCCGGAGAGATCAGGGAGTCTGCCCAGGCACGAGGGACCCCTGTCCCAGGCACACGGACCCTCAGGACGTGCCCTGGTTTTCCACTTTTTTTTCCTCCAAAATTCAGCATAGTGTGCGCAGTGGCACTACGCAAACTACGCCCAGCCCTACACATCACCATTCTCTTTACTACAATTCGTATCTTGAATGTCTCACTTTACTGTATTATGTTTTGCTTTCTTTTGCA
Organism: Lissotriton vulgaris; assembly: GCF_964263255.1. NCBI lineage: Eukaryota > Metazoa > Chordata > Amphibia > Caudata > Salamandridae > Lissotriton > Lissotriton vulgaris. The sequence continues at coordinate 673,548,931 of NC_141687.1, read as the reverse complement.
CTGCTCTGTAATTGTATGAAGCGCTCCGATACCTTCCGGTCAGGCTAGCGCTATATAAAACTTCTTAAATAAATAAATTAAAAAAAATAAAACATGCCTGGCCTTGTAGAGCCGGATCAGGTCGGCTTTATCCGGAATCGCCGGGGAACAGACTGTTAGGATTCATGGCCTGTCCCCTTTCTATGACCATGTTATTTCCATCATGTGACTTACCTGATAGGGGATTTAAGTCAGTCCCTCCTCTGCCGCTGTGCTTGGTATCTTTTTCATGTTGGTTCCAGGTCCTGGGTTCATAGCTTTACTGAGGACTGAGCGAAGCGGTGTTCACAAGCTCGTGGGCATCTTAAACAGTCCTTCCCTGTTCCTGGTTTCCTGATCCAGAGTTCGTGTTTGTCCCTCCCTTCCTCCCTGTGGTCCAGCGTTTTGTTTTCTTTGTCCTTGGTGCATTTTGGAGCTTTCCGTATTTTGCCCTGTCCAGGATTCAAGAGGGAGTGTTGGGGCTCCAGCTCCCTCTTTGAGCTTACAAGGAACAAAGACCTTGTTGCTGCTAGAATCGGGAGTCGTGCAGTGACTCGCGTCAATATCGCAATCCACTTCCTCAATACTTTGGACGCTATCCGCATCTTTGTGCAGCAATTGGGTGTATTTTCCGGAGTAAGTATGAGGATCGCGTCCCGGACAACCCTTTCCTTTCCCGTGTAGGCTCCTTGGTCCCTAGTTCTTCTGGTACATAACGCAAAGCAAAATAGGTTTTTTTCTGTCAACTCCTTGACTTTTTCCCCCTTCATGTCAGTCTGAGATGGGTTGGGAGTTCTGTTACCTGTCCTTTTGAAACTTAATTCGAATTTCCCGCTCGGAGAACAGTACTTGCTGTATGGACTCCTTCACAAGACACAACCAGCATCCGATAAGGGTAAGGAGGTCATTTGTTCATGGATATGGCATGGTCATGGTTTAAGGTGGAGGGGTGTTATAAGTAGTATGGCAGAGGTATAATGCTGTGCCTTGTTTTATAGGTGCAGATGCGTGGAGGCAGTCTGAATTCCGATTTGGGTAGAAGAAGTCCCTTTTCCTTGTTTTCTTTCCCGCCCTCTCCCCAGAACTCATTTGTTTACTCATTGTTTTCTATCATATGAGTGGCATTCGGGCTGGGGTAGCGGATCGGGCCATACTATGTTCCCGCAGTGTTACGGGCATTGGAAGCGGAATCCAACACAGACAATGTGTGCAGAATTGCCCATCTGGTGGGGAAGGCACAACATTGGAACATACCTGCATGCCTTTTATAGTTTGACACGGAGAAGGCGTTCGATCGAGTCGACTGGACCTTCCTGCGAGCTGTGCTGATTGAAGTCGGACTAGGCCAGAACATGATAGCTAGATCATGGCCCCCTTTCTCTCCCCCCAGGCTCGGATGCGAGTCAATGGCCAACTCATGAACCCCATCTCCATTCACAGTGGCACGCGGCAGGGCTTCCCCCTGTCCCCTCTGTTGTTAACTCATGGTAGAACCCTTGGCTATGATGATTAGGTAGGACTTGGAAATACATGGCATCGGCCTCGCAGGACAGCAAAATAAAGTGACACTTACGCCGATGATCTCAAACTCACACTATCTCGCCCGCAAGTCACCCTTCCGGCGCTACACTCCTTGCTGCAATCCTTTGAACTGGCTTCAGGTCTTAAATTCAACCATGGGAAGTCCTGGGCGCTAAATCTTACGATCCCTGAAGAGGAGATACCGGCCCTGAAAGCCCTCATCCCCTACCAGTCGGCCACTAGCTCCATCCGATACTTGGGGCTTCAGCTGACTCCCTCGCTTGCCAAGGACCCAAACAAATTGGCTGGGGTGTAGGAGAACAGTCTTGGATGACTTGAGGGGTTGGAAATCCCTGACCCTCTTCTGCCTGGGCCGTCTGAATGCTGTCAAAATGTCGGTGCTCCCAAAAATCCTTTACCTGTTTCAATGCCTACCCACCGCTATACCGCAGCGCCAGATTCAGGGCATTCAGCGAGATATCACCGGCTTCATTTGGGGTGGGCGTAGACCTCGCTTCTTCAACAAGGTTCTCATGCTCCCATGGGATAGGGGAGGACTAGCGTGCCCCAACCTACTAGAATACTATAGGCCTCCCACCTCTACATCATCTCAGAGTGGACAACGATTGAGAGTGAAAAGGTCTGGTCCCATATGGACAGGGCGGTAATCGGACGAACCATTTGGGACCTTTCCTGTCTCCATTGGGCTGCACGCCCTCGCAGTGCCTATATTGCAGTGCCCACCAAGACGTGCTGGATATCTGGGACAGAGTAGCCGTACCCAAGGGGCCCACGATCTTCCCTTCCCCTCATAACCCCTAGCAGGTAACCCGTTATTCCCACCGGCTATCAGCCCGCAAGTGTTTTCTAATTGGCTGGAGGGTGGATGCAGAACGATTCAAGATCTGTACGACATGGGATACATTTAAAACGTTTGCCCAATGCAAGGAGGAATTTCAACTCCCGGAGGGAGCTAGGCTACAATATGTGCAGCTTCGGCACTGGCTGTCCACGCCCGAGATGCAACAGGCCGCTACCCATCCCTTTACCCCCTTTGAGCACCTGGTACGCTCCTTTGATGAGTCAAAGGGACTTATCTCTCGGACTTACCAGATTCTGCAGCACCCCCCGCTGGTAACCACTCACCCGTACCAGTGTCAATGGCAGTTGACGTCTCCTACTGAAATTACACCTGTCCAGTGGAGCCGCCTGTGGAGGGACATACCAAAGGTATATCGCAGCGTGTCACAACGAGAAACTGCATACAAGATCATGACACAGTGGTACTATACACCCACTCGATTGCACAGGAAGTTTTCTGCATCCTCCCCGCTGTGCTGGAGATATTTGAGCACTCCGGGGGACTTTATACACATTTGGTGGGTATGTCTACTCCTGGCCCTGTTCTGGAAAGAGGTCCTTAGTCATATTAAGGAGGTACTTGGCTTTCCTCTGCCTGATCCCACCGCCACGGTTCCTGCTTGGCCTTAAGCCCGATAATTTAAGAGCGCTCACCCGTAGTGACTGGTACATTACTTTCCATATGCTAGGGGCCGCTAAACAACTCATAGCACTATATTGGAAAAATGCGGAACCCCCCCCACTGCTTTTTGGTTCGTGTGCCTATGGCACGTTGTGACTATGGAACTCTTTACAGCACGCTTGAAGTCCCGCTTGCAGTCCCGCAACACTCGCTTCACCAAAATTTGTCAACCACTGGTTAAATGTCTCTGTAAAATAGAACACGTGCGTCACCTGCCCTACACCTCTTTGAAGATGCTGTTTCCCCACCTGAACCCAACAGATGCTCCCCATGACGCAAGCACTGGTCAATAGACAGATTGGCGAACACTGCTGGCCCCCCTCGCTCACCCCGCCCGCCATCTTCTCCCTCATCACCACTGTCGCTCCCTTGTCATAGAGATCTTACTTCTCCTTGGCCCTCTAACCCTCTCGCCGCTCTCTATCTGCCTATTCCTTATTTTCCCCCTTTTTATAGAACTCTTGCCTATCTCTCCCTACTCTTCCCTCGTTATATGTTAACCATGGGTCTTGAACTTTCCCCACGATCACAATCCAATGCTATAACACAGGCAACACGTGGCCGGCCCAACAAGGGTTGTAGGCGACATGCTGTGTAAAAGCTACATCGATGTGCTTTTGTAACGTTACCCGTACCTTCCCTAAATTGCGCGACCAGCCCTATTTAGGGTTGTGGGCCCTATGCTGTGTATACTTAGACCCTTTCTTTGTTCTTCATATGAAAATAAAACAGATTTGAATAAAAAATATTGTCACTTTCAGTTTGTCAGAAACACAGCAAGCTCTAGTAAGAGTGATCAATTCAGCTACTTGTGCAGAAGACAGCCGTCGAAGTCAGGAGGCTTCCACTACTCTCGTGACTGTGCAGATTGCGTAGGCAGCTCTTAGGGTTACCCCATTGTCTCTCAGGCAGGTCCCATCAACAAACAGTATGAAAGCAGACCCTGGTAGTGGCTCATCTGGTATATTTGGTCTTGGCTTAGTGCATACTTCAGTGACATCAAAACAGTTGTGCTCTACTTTTCCATATCACTTTCAATTCCAGGTGAGTTTAACAGTATAGCAGGATTTAAAGAAGAACGATGCTTGAGGCTAATATTCTCTGAGGCAAGTATATTTTGTTCATATTTGGTCAATTGACTATTGGTCATGTGTTGAATGTGTGTGTGCATCAACAGAATTTCCACAGAATGGGGAACGAACACAGTAAGAGGATGTCCCATGACAATATTTTCACATCGTTCTATGCTGACACCTACTGCTGCTACTCCTTTAAGGCAATCGGGCAGTCCTGCAGCTATGGGATCAAGAGAAGCAGAAAAAAAAGCCACAGGTCTTCGTGTGTTTTCATGCACTTGTGTAAATAATGAGTGAGTGCAGCCCTCCCTCTCACTGCCTTGTTATAAGTAGGCATTTCCATTGCCAGGGCATGACAGAGACTTTCTCTCAGCCCCAGGAAAACAACCAAGCAATCGTCATCCCATGATACCAGATCCGACAAATCCTTGTGTGTCAACCTGTGATTTGGCCACTGGGGAAAAGTTTAGTATCTACTGATGACAGGAGTGCACCATTCCCAAAAACATGCTGACTTCTCTCAGAATGGTTGGCGGGTTCATTTTCAGAATCACTGAGATTTTTTCTTGTGATACCTTCCTCACTTCTTTTTCAATGTGATGTCTGAGGTACATAACTTCTCTTTGACAATACTGCAAGTTGCTCGGGGAACACTTTATGTCCATTCCCAGCCAAGTGGTTCAACGGTGCAACGGTTCTTTGCTGACAAGCTCCTTGGTGTTTGATGCAACTAGCAAATTGTCTTTATACTGCACTAAGACAGATTTACAGGCATTACTAGGGACTCAAGGTTCTTTTTAAGGATTTGATTAAAGATCGAGGGACTTTCAGTATACCCCAGTGGGACTTGGCACCGTGCCAAACTATGGTTTTGGAACCGAAAAGCAAAGATGTACTGGCTGTCCTCATGCAAGGGTATAGAGAAAAACGCCAGAAACAAATTGATTATATTAAACCACTCAGACTCACAATGAATCTGAAATAATATCACAGCTGGATTTTGTACCACAGGTCAACGATGTTGTTAATCTTTCTCAGATCCTGCACTGTGCGATACTTACTGTTAGGCTTCTGCAAGCCCATGATGGGTGTGTTACATGGACCTCCCATTATTTCTTTCAAAATGCCTTGCTGTATCATTGACTCAATCACTGGAGTAATCCTAGCAATCAATTCAGGAGTCAAATTGTACTGAGAAGTTTATGGGTACTCAGCATGTGGTTTAACATTTATAGAGATGGGCTCAAAATTAGACGTATGTCCTTTCCTGAGAAATCCCAGACTTCAGGTTTCACTGTATCTCTGCGATCCATCAAATGGTGCAGTCCAATGTTTGGCCCTTGACTCGCCAGTCTAAAATCAACATCTTCATCATGAGTCTGAAACGCCTTACCTTTCGGCCTGCAATGGATGGTGTAATTTAGCTTATAGAGCAAATCGCGTCCTAAAAGATTTACAGGACTAGAATTACACACCACAAACTGGTGACTCTCTTCAGAGGGCCCTATTTTAACAGGCACTTCTCATGTTACTGAGTTTATAATTTCTTTATTTGCAACTCCTACAACTTGGATTCTTTTTCCCAAGAGGGGTAGGTTTGGAACTTCCCCTGTTCTAACAGTGGAACGGGTAGTACCAGTGTCAATCAAAAATGACACGGGTGGCCATTCGCCTCACCTTCCACAAATGGACCACTCTAGTCTTACCTCTAAGACTGCGCAGAGCACACAATCTTCCTCCCCCCTCAGGCACTGTCATTGTGACAAATCTGAATTGTAACCCGCAAGTGTGTCAAACACAGGAAATTGCTGAAACGGTTTTGGCTCTGGAAGGAATTCTGATTAAAATATGGGACCTGATGAGAATTAAATCTAGGACCATTTATATTTTGCTGTGGAATCAGGGCTTGAGGAGCTTGCATCACTGTAGCTTGTTATATATTAGGACCTTGAGTCCTTTGTCTCGGCACATTTTGCTGCTGTACGGGGTTGGTAACCTATGTCTGCACAAATCATGAATTTTTAACTTGATTCTTGTTCATTACTCTGTTGGAATTAAGACAACATTCCCTCTTCCCACACCCTGACTTGTTACAATAATGACACAGATTACATTTCTTTAATATGACAACATCAGTTCCAGTACTTGGGTCAATTGGAACACCACACCATATACCCTGTTGCGGATAACTATTTCCACCTTGCATCACAGGAGCTCCCTGCTGATTTACACCTTGCATAGCGCTAACATTCCCTATATATGGTTAATTCTGACTTCCTATCAATGCTGCTTTCATTATTGCCAACATCAGCTTCTCCGTCAACTGTTTTTGTTTCATTTCCAATTCATCACTACAATATTTTGCATTCCTCACGGTCTCATCAGTTGATTTATTGTGTCAAAACATTAAATGCTGCTGAATCATCACAATAACCTCAGTTCTCGATAGTGTCACAAACTGAGATACAAAGCTTCCCTATCATTAGATTTTAGATTTTCAGTTCTACTGTGTTAGAATAAATATGTTTATGCTTATGCACTACCCTATGTAAGTTTGCATTCGCGGCCCCAGTTTTTTTGTAGGTGCCATTTTCAGCTACTCAAAACTGATCTCTGTAGCCAATTGAGGGAGAACATGGTGGCCGCGTAGACCCCAGGTTGCAAGCTCTGTAGACTCCTGGTCGCCAAAAGTATCGCCGTTAAATTAGACTTGTTAAGAACCTCGTGGGAATCCACTGATACCTGATGTGCCTCACGTGTGAAGCTTCTCTGGTGTTTCCCCTCCCGCTATCGGACGCCAGTCTGCGTTGCTTCACAGCCGCCCTGGAGCTCAGGAAGAGCCGCAGGGCAGCAGAGCGAGGATACCTCCGGCCGAGTAGAGGCAGCGTCAGCGCATACGCTGCAGCCGCACGTTCTGGAGGATTAGGAGCAGCCGGCCGCCATTTGCGAAGGTGGAACTCAGAACCTGAGATGTAGGGGGGACATTGCGGGGGTTATATACTGCGCATTAGGAGGGCAGGTATTAGTGGGAGCCCCCGTTGAAGGAGACAGTGCGTCCACAGTTAAAAAGAGCCTGAAACAGAGTCAGTCTTCGGACTTAGAGACTTTGATTGGGCTTACTACCCTGACTCCCCTCACAAGCACTCATAAAAGTCTCCTTACAGAGAAACCAAAGCGGGAAGTAAAAAGGAGGGGAAAAAACATAAACAAAAGGAAGTGTTCCTAGACCCTAAACTAAAGATTACACCATCTCTACGCACCATTTTCAAAGTACAACCATCAGTGCTTTCCCTAAAGAGACCGCCATGCGTAGAGGTAGTGAGCCCTAAAGCCTGTCAAGAGACCACAGCTGCTGTAGCCACTATAGACGCTTTTGTTACAGTAATGGAGAAGGGTGAGCCGCTTAGCCAGGGCAACACTCAATAGAGTACTATGGCCATGACTTCCGATAGATCAGTGAATAGGAATGGCGTTAACACTCAGACTAATGGGCACGAAGATTGTGGGTGGCACACATCAGCTCAGAACATAACTCCTGACAGTAGGAATCCAAGCGAATTATCTTCCAGCTCTTTAGAAGCAATGTTAGGAGCGCTACCTTTGGATATAAGAACGGGTTCTCAGTATCAGAAGCTAACCAGCGCGAAATACAGGGTTTTTGCGAGACATTAGATAAAAAGTTGGACACTTTAGCTGAGAGAACAGAAATACTTGAAAACATAGTGGAGGAGTTAAAAAAGGATGTCACAAATAATAAAACGGAGCTCCAAGCACTAAGTAGAGATGAGCAGGGTCTTCAGGAAAAGCTAGAGCAGTTAGAGAATAATTCCAGAAGGAACAATTTGAGGATATTAAATGTTACTGAAGGAAATGAGAGGGACAATTTAAAATCATATAAGCTGCAGTCCAGGTAGAGGAGAGTGGGGCTGACATTGTAAAAGATATACAAAGAACACATAGAGACCCTTTCAGGAAAACCCCGGGTAGAGTAAAACCAAGAAAGATACTTATCAATTTTCAGACAAATGCGCTGAAAGAGGAATTTCCACATCGGCACTAAAGTTAAAATCCTTGAAAGGCTCTGACTTCTCTTTCGAAATAAGATCAGATCTATCACGGCCACCCAAATAGACAGTAGGAGTTGGGTAAACGCATGGATGACTTCAGGAAAACAGGGACAACTGTACAACTTAAATTCCCGGATTCACAGCGAATAATGTACAATAATAAAATACACATGATAAGGAGCATAAGGGAAGCAGATGAGTTATTAGAAAACATTAAGGGGGTTGAGGGGGCAGCTGAGGAGGTAGATACTGCAACTCAATGAATTACATATGAATACACTCATATATGAATACACCCATATATATATAGACACATAATTTTTTTTTTGTGTGACAGGATTAACAGAGCAAAAGAAGAATTTGGACTAAGATCAGGTCCAAGAAGAAGAAGCAGGGGTGGGTTCCCCAGGGTAAGGGGTGGGAATGGTGGGAAGTAGGGTATCATGGGTTGGAGAGCATATGGGAAAAAATAAATAAAATTCCTCAAATACCTCAGAAAGAGTAATTGGTACTAGTACAGTAAAGATATGTCCATTCAAATTCTAAATTGGAATGTCAACGGGCTACGAGTAAAGGGATGTAGGGACAGGTTATTGCAATATCTTAGAGATTCTCCTGCCCAAATTCTCATTTTACAGGAGACACACTTAACAAAAAAGGAATGTGTTGATCTTTTTAAAAAAACAAAGATGGATACAAGAAGTGCTATGCACTGACCAGCGTGCGAATGTTAGAGGAGTTGCCATAATTTTGAAAAAGCAAGCGAAAATATGGGTGACTAAGTCGAAGGCGGATAAAGGGGGCAGGTAGATTATAGCTGATGTAAAAGTAGACGATAAGTCACTAACGTTAGTAGGCTATTATGGTCCGGATCATGAGGACTGCGAGCCATTAAAAAATCTGTTAGAATTCCCTGGCCCAATTATAATAGTTTTTTTTTTTTTTATTGAATAGAGCAATAAGTAACCAAGGTACAAAACATGTTACACTTTAAATTTCGATATCAAAGCATTTCAAATAAATTTCTAAAATATCAGACAAGAGATAAAAAGATAAAAAGATAAAAGGGAGATTCATCGAGATAGAAAAAACAGCCAAAGACATCATTAAAATTTTCAGGACATTATGTACAAAATATGCAATCTATAAAGTGCATCTGCAAAAAAGTGCAAAACTGCAATAAAGTGCTACTGTAAAGTGCAAAAAGTACAGAGAAGTACAATCTTAAAAAGTGCTTAGTGCAAGCTAATGTAAGAAGAAAATGCTAATAAAGTGCAAATGTCCTAGAAAAAAACCCAGAGCTATTACATTCATAGATGAAAAGGCTGTTAGTAATAATCATCTACTCTCGATTTTCTTCACGAATCAACCTCCCTTTATTTGTTCTAGATTCCCAAAATATATCCAGTTCCTTTCAAATCTCCCAATGGCTCCCACTCTACCAGCATAAGCCTTTTCAAAAAGACAGGTTCTCCTCATTTTATTAAACCATTTTATATATGATGGGATCTCCCTGGATTTCCAGCTTTGAAGTATTAAAGAACGAGCAACTGCACGAGATATAAATATAAATACTTCTTCAGCTTTATTAAGCCTGTTCCTACCCTTGCATATACCGAACAGGGCTACTTCTGCTGCTGGCAGAAAAGATTTCCCAATAGCCTGTTCGATATCGGCAAATATTCCCTTCCAGAAAGTTTCTAACTGCGGGCAAGTAAAGAAAATATGATGCCATCCTCCCTGGCTACTAGCCATACATCTGAAGCATTTATTCTCAACTTCAGGATACATCTTTTCCAAAGCCTCCGGTGTATAATATGCTAACCAGCGGGATAAAAAGGACATCCTTTTATAATTGGCAGCACGTAAAGATTTATTTCCCAACTGGCATAGGACCTCCCAATCCTTTGTGGAAAAGTTGCATTGAGTTGAGAGACTTATTTTCTCAAGATGTCTATCTACTAATACATTTTGACCTGAGCAATGAAGCATCTTGTACCAATATCCTATACCTTTATTCTTTCCTCCATACAGGGCTGTTAGTATAGCATTAGGAGAATTAAGCAGACCACTTATCTCATTTCTGATGAAGTAGAAGATCTGCATATATTCAAAAAAGGTCTGACACAAAGGACCATTAATTCTAGCAACTACCTCCTGGCAGCTAATTACCCTGTTTTGGACTACCAGATGTCTCAACTCGCGGAACCCGCAAAGTTCCCAGTTTTTAATATGATTCAAACTTACTGGGAGGCCTAATTGAGTACATTCAATTAAACTTAAATAGTGAGAGCCATTGGTACCATTTTTTTTTAAAAGGAGCGACAGTCTTGAAGCATATTCTCTTAGCGTCTTATATCTTGACCTCTTTGGGAGCTTTGCAATTTTCAAAAAAACTGGAATTTGGGAACCCACCTCTTGTAGCATCTTTGTAAGAAAAAATGATCTCTTGTCTGATTAATCCTCAATAATCCTGCCAATATATCAAAAAATGCAGCTTCGTAATAGGTCCTTAGATGGGGTAGGGCTAAACCTCCTTGATCAACTGAAAGTTGTAACAATGGAAGTTTAACTCTCAAAGCTTTATTGCCCCATATAAAACCTCTCAGCATTGTTTCGAGCTCTTTAAAGAAACCTAAATTAATTTTAATGGGAACGTTACTGAACAGAAATATGAGCAAGGGCAGCACCGACATTTTAATCAATGATACCCTACCTATAACTGATAATGGGAGAAGGAGCCATTGATCTAAAAGGATCCGAATGTTGTCCTTCATTCTAATGTAATTCATAGAAAAAAGCATATCATATTCGGTGGTCACGAAAATGCCCAGGTATCTAATTGGGTCACTCCTTGCAGCTTGGGCCTGTAAATCAACAGGGAGAAAATGAAGATCAGTGTTTAAAGCAAGGATCTCAGTTTTTTGGGGATTTACTTTATATCCCCCTATCTTTTCATAGTTCTTGAACTCTCTCATTAAGTTTTCAATATTTTCTTTTTTAGGTATTAAATAAAGTATAATGTCATCGGCAAACAACTTTAATTTAGACATACCGATGATAGGGGGCTTAATGGCCACATTGTCCCTGATCTTTACTACTAGAGGCTCGATAAAAAGTAAAGAGCAGCGGGGACAAGGGGCAGCCCTGCCTTGTACCCCGTTTTACCTTGATCTTACCAGCCTGTTTTGCATTGATTATTACTTGAGCCGATGCTCCCTTGTAGATGTTATGAAGCATCTTAATAATTGAGGCCGGGAATACGAATTGACTGAGAGAGTAGAACAATGCTGCCCAGTTAACCAAGTCAAACGCTTTTTCTGCGTCCATCATTAAAATACAGGCTGGAGTCAGATTTGTATTAAAGTAGTCCAATGCCTGGATTAAGAACTCGGTGTTTGCTGCCATATAACGTCCTGCGATAAACCCAGACTGATCTTGGTGGATAACCTCCTGGGCTGCGAGCACAAATCTTTCAGCCCATATTTTCATGAGGATTTTATAATCCGAATTGAATAGGCGAATTGGCCTATATGAGTTGACGTTATTTTGATTTTTGCCTTTTTTAATAAAACATATAATTGTAGATTCCTTAAACTCAATGGGGACGTGCCCACCTAACCTAGCATAATTACATAACTTTTTCAAGGGAGTTACTTGTTCTTTAAAAAAAAACTTATTAAACTCAATTGGGAATCCGTCCTGGCCGGAAGCCTTTCCCCCTGAGGTTGCCTTTATACAATCTTGTATTTCAGAGGTACTTATTTCAAGATTGATTTGATTAACCCCATTTTCGGATATTTTGGGGATTTCTATATTTGCGAAATAATCCTGGATCATTGCTTCCTCTACCTGAAGTAGAGTTAGCCAATAATTTTCCCACCAACTGGCTGTTTTCGTAGACCTTTTGTTGGAAGACTTTTAAGCTATTAATCTCTTCCGCAATAAAAAAATCTCGTAGAACCCAACTTAAAATAATTAATCACTGGATTCACATCCCACGGGAAGACCCCGCATACAAGGCGGACTGGTCACAGCTGGGGACGGATGGAATGCTCTCAGTGCTGTATAACTACCCACAAGTTAAGACCCTACTTGGTCCGACGTTTCACACGGCGTCGTTATGGCACACTGCACAGTCTCGGATGGGCTGGAAGGGGAAACTCACCAGGTTAACGCCATTATGGGACGCTAGAGCACTGGGCAACTTACGGTCCTGTAAAGGATTCGCACAATGGGACGCCATAGGAATTTCGGTGGTGGGAGACCTTTGGAACAATGACACAGTAGTTGCATTTTCACAACTCCAACAACAATATGGTTTGGGCCCCACTGAAACATTCAGATATGTGCAAATCCGACATGCTCTGCTGAAGGCAATTCCACCTGACACCACACTCCCAGACTCGTCCCCACTGGAGGACAGATTACTGACAGACTTTATGGAGCAAAAGGCAACCTCTCTCACGTATAAAAAACTGGTGAATAACCTGCCAGACCCCACACAGAAACTTAAAGGGAAATGGGTTGGGGAACTAGGCGACATGGATGATACAGAGTAGAATGAGGCGCTGGCATCCCCGAGGGAGGTAGGCATATCGGCCAGGTTCCGATTAGTGCAGCTCAAGATTTTACACCGCACTTATTACACCAGGACACTGCTTCATAAAATACAGAGGGCACCACATCCATACTGCCTCAGGGGATGCGGGGAGGAAGGAACTCTGCTACACACGCTATGGGACTACCCCCAAATCCAGGACATTTGGAAGCAAATTATGCGCACAGTCTCCCAGGCCCTTGAAATGTCAGTCCTGCCTGAACCCCGTAAATGCCTATTGAACATTTGGGAACCTACTGACCTGGACAGGTATGGCCAGCTGTGGGTCACGTTGGCTGTGACGGTGGCCAAGCGAGACATTGCACAAAAGTGGGGTGCCCCGGACCTACCTACAGTGGCTGGGTGGATCAGGAATATGAACCTCCTAATGGTAAAGGAGAGGGCGGTGTATGTGCTACGGGCATGCCCCCGTAAATGGAATAAGGTACGGACACCATGGAACAAGTACAGGGGAGAACCATGTGATCCCTTACCGGAAGGCGAGGGCTCGGACTCAGAGGAGGACGAGGACTACTAAATGTGGGGTTGCTTGTTGAAATCTGGCGTGTACCGAAGGGATGTAGGAATGCAAAACTTCTTTAGTGTAGTGCTGAAGGTGTGCAATGGCTGGCAAATGACTGTAAAAAGGGTATAATCCGATGCTACGTGATGACACTAGTTGGGTTTTATGTTTACATGTTACTGAAACTTAATTTAGTCCAGGAGTACTAGATATACCAAAAAGGAGCTGTCGCGAGGTAACGAGTGGGACTGTTATGAGAAGGCGACACAACCTATGCATGATATTTGCTCCTAACTGTTACATGTCTAATTTGAGGAAACGAGTGCCATAGGTAGAAACGCAAAATGTTTTATCCATTTATATCGATGCCGAATACTAATGGTACGCAAACGTGTTATACATGTGTCTATGTACTTCTATATCTTGCCATCCTGACAATAAAGATTTAAAAAAAAAAAAAAAAATCTCGTAGAAAAGTTTTAGCCAGCTCTACTTGGCTCGAATGTTGTTGGAGCTGTAAAGCATATTCCCTCTCTACGGCTGACTGAAGCTTGGATATTTTTAGCTTTCTTTCGTTCGCCTTAGCGCTAGTGTACGCCATGATCTGGGCGCGTGCTGTTGCTTTAAATCCGCCCCAAACAGAGAAGGGTTCAGCTGTGTTGTCATTCATTTCAAATAATTGTGTAATCCATTCTCTGAATTCTGAAACCCATTCCTGGTTTTGTAGCAGGGTGCGATCCAGCTGCCACCTGGGACGCTCCCCATCCACTCCTCCAAGTACTAACTCTAATTCTATTCTGCCGTGGTCCGAAAACGGATTGCATCCAATCAGAGTTCTCGAGATCTGGAAAGATCTAGATATTAAAAAGAAATCTATTCTGGATGCAGTCCGAAACCGGTGGGAATAACATGCAAAAAGATTCACCTTCAGCATTCCTACAGCGCCATGGATCCCTTAATTTATACTCATGTAAGAGTGCTTCAAAAAAATATTTTGTTTTAGGTTTTAGCTCTTTCTTTTTCTTATTAGAAGTATCTCTTAACAAATCTTGAATATAATTAAAATCTCCTCCTAGAACTATCTGTCCTGGGGCTCCCCTTAAAGATTCATACATTTCTGATAACCCGGAAATATCATCAAGGATGGGGCCATAGTAATTCACAAAGTTTATAATTTTATCTTGCAATTTTGCCACCACCCATAGCCTCCTGCCCTTGGCATCTCTGCGAACCTTTACAAATTCCCAGGCTAGATCCCTTGAGAAATAAATAGTAACCCCTCTCTGGGCCACCCCTGTTGATGAGAAAAAGACATTAGAGAAGTATCTAGGAATAAACAGCTTCGGACTATTAGACTTCAAATGAGTCTCCTGAAAAAAAGACCACCTGGGATCTAAGAGATACTACCCATTTCACAAGAGCCCCATACTTCTGTTTATTTAACATTCCATTTACATTAATTGACAGGATATTGCAAGTATTAAATATCATCTAAGAAAAAAGATCTTTTCACTGTTAAGTACCTAATAATAGATCTTAAAAAATGCTATGCCTATTGCACCTATTCCTTTTTACTGCATTTACCCCCCCCCCTCCCACGCCCCACCCAGGAATGTGTAAACTCCATTCCCTGCCACGCAGGCCACATTCCTCCCACTTCCTCTGTTCTGGGTGTTCTTTTGTTACACCCTAAGTGACCCGTAGATCTGTTGCCGCCCCATACTATTATTGTTCTCAATTAACGATTAACGCTGAGAAAAAAAAAAGTGAAAGAAAGGAGGAAGATATCTCAGGAAGAGTCCAGGTTAAATTTTCCCCTTTTTCAGGCCTTTTTCAGGCCCTGGCTCCTGAAGAGATCTCCTTGAGAAGAGATTGTGCCTCTTCTATGTCAGTAAACAAGTAGAATTTTCCTTTAAACAGGACCTTCAATTTTGACTGCTGCGCTATCGAGGCTTGAGCGCCATTTGCTTTAAATAACTGTAGAATTTTTACAAATTCTTTTCTTCTTTTTGCAGCTACTGCAGTCATATCTGAAAAGATCCAACATTTTACTGTTTCTGATACTGAAAACTGACGTTGTTCTCTGGAAAGAATCCTCTCCTTAATCCTGTAATCAGCAAAGTTCAAAAGGTTAGTTCTTGGAAATGTTGAATTTGGAAAGCGCTGGGCCGGGATCCGATGAGCCCTTGTTATTGTCAAGTCCCCCTCAAATTCAGGTAGAACTATGTGCTAAATAAAAGAATTGGCCCACTGGATGGTATCAGAACCTTCTATTCCTTCCGGAACCCCTACAATCCTTAGATTTGACCTTCTGGAGTGATTTTCAAGCTCCTCAAGCTTGATTTCTAGAAAGTTTTTCTTCTTGGTTACCTCCCTTACTTCCCCCGGAACCAGGTACATTTGATCTTCGAGGAAAGAGATCCTAGCCTCTGCCTCCTGAAGTCTATTCGGGATCACCAGCAATGATTCCTCAATTTGTCCATTCTTGAATGTAAGGCAGCTATCTCCACTTGCTAATTATGTTTTATTTTTCGGATCTTGTCAAGAATTAAATTCAGCATTTTGCGGATGTCTAGCTGATATCTCACCTCTGATCTCTCCTCTGATCCCGGAAAGTTATCTTTTCCTGCCAAAAGATTTATGTTAGAATCCAAATTACTCTCATTGAGGCAAAGCTGTACCTCATCACCCTCTGCACATGCAGCTCCCGATACTTCGCTTTGTATATCCGGAGATGGGGGACAGTCTTGCGCACAACTACCCTTGACCATCACCTCTTCTGTAGAGTTTCTGGGAGATTGCAAAGTATGTAGAAGAAGAGGTTCAGGTGCCTTTTCGTGGCAATGAGACTTAGATGTTTTTGTCGGGCTAGGGACGTCGGTTCGTACAATATTAGCTGGTGAGGCTGGTAAGGCTGGTAAGGCTGGTGAGGCGGCCAGAGTTGAGGTTGTAGGGGATAGTACAGAGAGAGTCTTTGGGGGGGTTTCTTTGCAACTGCTTAAAACTCAATTCTTCTAAGACGGAGGTCATGGTCTTTGGAAACATCCAACCTTTGTGGTCCCCCTTGTGGTGGCCTGAGGAACTGGGAACCCCACCTCAACCTGTCAGTAAAGTCAAAAATCTGGGAGTGATATTTGACGACAAGCTCCTTTTCCATCATCACGTGAATGCGGTTGTTTCATCATCCTTTAACATCTTAAGGAAAATAAAGAAACTTTTACCGTATCTCCCCATAGCAACGGGAAAAACACTAATATCCACACTGGTGTTTTCACGCACTGACTACTGTAACGCCCTCTTCCTCAATGCCCAAAAAAAGGTTATTTCCAAACTGCAACTGATTCAAAATGCCTCCGCTAGAGTGTTACATAGCTCTGTTTCTGGACATCTGGACCAACTGCACTGGCTCCCAGTCAGAAGTCGTACGAAGACCCTCTGTATTGTCTATAAGGCAATAAATAACATGGGACCCAAATTCTTGAGAAGTTCTTTTAAGCCTTTGGCAACCCCCAGAACGTTGCGCTCTAATACGGCTCATATGCTTCAGATTCCGAGAACAAGGAAAGTAAACTGGGGAGACAGATGTTTTGCCATAGCAGCAGCAAAACTATGGAACTCCCTTCTCCTCAAAATAAAAATTAGCCCATCTTTGATTATCTTCAGGAAACAGATAAAGACGTGGCTGTTTTCCCAACGGCACGACTTATAGATCTCTCAACCATTGCCTTAAAGTTCTATTTACTGGTCTTCTGCCTTTAGCCTCTAGCGCCGAGACACCCACGGGTATTTGTAGCGCTTTAAAAATTGCAAAAATAAATAAATAAATAAATAAAGAGTGGATACTCCTTTAACTCTTTTCCTCCATTGCCACTTTTATTTTTGCCCTCTCCTCCTTGAGGCGGTGTTTCTAAGACTGGTACCAAGGTGCCAGCTGGCACCTCTGCTTCTAGTTCTGGTTCTGGTTCGGATTGTATTGTTTTATTAAAAATGTCTTGACAACCCATAGCAGCCTTCTTTGGCTCCTTGACTTGCAAAGAGGTAGGAGGAAGAGGTAAATCATCATCTGAGGACTCGGACAACGTATCCCCAGCCGAGCTCTCACCCCCAGTTTTATCCTTATTTTTGTCATTTTCCTTGGCTGCTTTTCGTGAGGTCTTTCTGGCTAAGGCTAAGCGAGTTCTCGCTTTCTGACGGGCAGCCAACTCGACTTTGCTGGACTTTATAAATTCCTCTCCCTCCTTTTGAAGCTTGCCCATTATTGCCTGCAGAGTGGGCAAATTTTAGCCCTCCTTGAATGTTTCTTTCTGTTACGCCCAAAAAACAAAAATAATAATAATAATTTTCGCCAGGCGTTAATCACAGTGATGTACACAACGTAAGAGCTCCAGAACTTCTTATCCCACCACTGCGGCAGGAATCTCCAATCCTCCACCTCAACCCTGGCTCCAGCCCTTGGCAAAAGTTCAAACTGCAGGCTGCCACAGCAACAACCTCGAACCTCCGGGGGTAGTGCAAAATCCAAAGGTAGCAGCACCAAACCCCAAAGAAGCTGCCAAAGCCCCGAGTGCTGAGCCTCCAAGATCAACAGCTCCAGAAAGAGACTCTATGCCTCCGCCTCCAGCTCCAAAGCGCGAAGCCCAGAAGATGCAGCGTCCGAACTAAAGACGCCGGGACGCCGAGACCCTGGATGCCGAGTCTCGCAAAACTAGTGCCTTTGCAGCAGCTTCGTAAGTGGGCTGAAAACCCCTCAGCTTCACACACAATTCGTGGGATGTCAAACGCGGCTCCCCCGAAGAAGCCCGCAAGAGTACAGTCCGCCGCAGAGCAGAAGCAGAAACGGACCCAAACAATAGCGTTTCAGTCGGCTAGCGGCCAGCGTTTCACCGCCATTCCAAGGGGCGGGATTCCAGATCACGGGTCACGGGAGGCTACACAGAGGGGTGGAACTCCGTAGTCATCCACCATTGCCCAATTATAATAGGTGTAGATTTTAATGTAGTTTTAGATTTAAAATTAGGTAAATCAAGCAGAACTAGAGCAACGCCGACACCCAGCTCACGACCACTACTAAAAACCATGATAATGCAGCACACCCTGTGTGATCTTTGGAGAGAAAGAGCAGGTAATCAACAAGGTACATCCTTTCATAATAAAAAATATCGAAGTATGTCTAGAATAGATGACTTCGTAGTAGTCTGGAGCCTCAGAGAAGATATCTCTAATATCGATTATAAGGCAGCCCACCTTTCAGACCACTCCACAGTTTTATTAACATTCAAAATTAGCATCAGGAATGAGGAAAGAAGGGGGACTGTAGACAGCACAATACTGGTTGACAGTGAGATAATGGATAACCTGAAGGATGAGGTTCGAGAATTTATTGTGATCAATAGTGGCTCAGCTACAAATGCAATAGTCTGGGATATCCTAAAAGCTTTCATTAGAGGAAAGATCACTAGTGTAACCTGCTATAGGAATAAGTTGTATAAAAGTGAAATTACAGGGTTAGAGAATAAAATGGAGCAATTAAATATGGAGTTAAAAAGATCAGTTTCAGAGGAGAAAAAAGTGGAAATGAAAAGAAGCAGCTGTTATTGAAAAACCAACTATCAGAGATTCTCCAAATAAGGGTTAGAAAAAGGAGAGATGCTAGCAAAATAGCCTATTTTGAATATGGGGAGGGAGCAAGTAAACTCCTAGCTTGGAAGGTTAAGACAGATCTGAATAAAAACAGGATTAGGGAGATCAAGGAGTATTGGTTCGGAATTATTTTAAATAGCGAGACCGAGATGAAAGAAGCCTTTAAGGATTTTTTTCGTATTTTATATACGGAGGAGAAGGAGGGAATGTTAGATACTGAGATAGAGGGCTGGCCAGCAGATTCGATTCAACCCATAGATCTTAACCAACAAAAAATTCTAAATCAAGCGATTACTCAGGAGGAAGTAGTCAGGGCCATTCAACTGAGTAAAGGGGGTAAAGCAGCCGGACCTGATGGCATTCCCATGAAGCTTTATAACATTTTGGTAGAAGTGCTATCCCCTCTTTTGACATCAGTGATGGGTGAAGAATTAGAGCATGGAATGCAGTTACCGAAATCTTGGAATGAGGCCAGAGTCACCCTTATTCTTAAATTCAGACTACAAAATATTCACAAAAGGTTTGGCCAATAGACTAGCCAAAATTGTGGGCCATTCAATACATGAAGATCTGAGAGGGTTTGTGAAGGGGAGATATTTGTATGAGCTTACTTATGAGCTTATTGGGGCTATTGATTTTGCAACAACTTTCGATATTCCTTTAGCAATAACAACATTGGATGCCTCAAAAGATTTTGATAAGGTGAGATGGTCTTACCTATTCACTGTATTGAAAAGATACAACTTGGGGGACAATTTCTGTAGAGCTATACAGCTAATATATCAGGAACCTGTTGCAAGGGTCTTGGTGAATGGGAAGTTTTCCTCTCCTTTTAAAATACTTAGGGGCACAAGACAGGGTTGCCCCCTCTCTCCTCTCCTGTTTAACTTTTATATGGAGCCCTTGGCTTTCAGACTTAGAAATGCATACAACATTTCCCCTTTTCAACAGGGGGATTGGGTTAGAAAGGTTGCACTATATGCCTATTACCTAATTGTGTATTCATCTGATCTGATCACTGCCTTACCTACCATCTTACGTATAGCATCAGAATTCGGAGAGGTGTTGGGGTACCCAGTGAGTGAGCATAACACATAAATCATGATATGAAATCAAGTAAGCAGTAATCCCCTGATTAAAAGGGAAATGCGATATCTTGGGTTAAGGATAGTTCAAGACATAAATTAAATTGCAGAAATTAATCTGAGGAGGGTGTTTAAAGGGGAAACAACCGTTACAACGCAACTTTTACAACGGACTACTTTTACAACGCAACTACTAAAACGCAGGATCCTTTACAACGAATGCCTTTACAATGCATGACATTACATCGCAGATGCTATTACAACGCATGCCATTACAACGTAAGTATAGGTAAATATATCATTTTATTAACACATTTTTTTCATTTAAAAAAATTATGTAATTAATTAATTAATTAAATATTAATAACTTTATAAATATTAATATTAAAAATTATTATTTTTAAAAAATGTACTATAAATAAATTAAATAAACTAATTTAAGTAATTTTTGTATCAATTAAAAAAAGTTATAAAAAAAATTATATAAGTAATTTTAACCCCTACACTTTCCAGCACTTACCCTACTATTACACCCCCCTGGAGTTAGAATAGTAATTTTTACCCCTACACTATCCAGCACTTACCCTTCTATTACACCCCCCTGGAGTAGGAATAGTAATTTTTACCCCTACACTATCCAGCACTTACCCTACTATTACACCCCCCTGGAGTTAGAATAGTAATTTTTACCCCTACATTATCCAGCACTTACCCTACTATTACACCCCCCTGGAGTTAGAATAGTAATTTCTACCCCTACACTATCCAGCACTTACCCTACTATTACACCCCCCTGGAGTAAGAATAGTAATTTTTACCCCTACACTATCCAGCACTTACCCTACTATTACACTCCCTGGAGTTAGAATAGAAATTTATACCCCTACACTATCCAGCACTTACCCTACTATTACACCCCCCTGGAGTTAGAATAGTAATTTTTACCCCTACACTATCCAGCACGTACCCTACTATTACACCCCCCTGGACTTAGAATATTATTTTTAAACACCTACACTATTTAAAATATATATATATATATATATATATATATATATATATATATATATATATATATATATATATATATATATATATATATATATATATATATTTGCACAATATCTCTCCCTTCAAGGGCGAAAACACGGAGTCGCTATTGAAAACAATTCCAGCACTTCACTGCATTTCAAGTTTCATCGTGGTTTATTTATCCATGGGGTCAAAAAAACAACAAACACCAACGCGTTTCGACAGCGTCCGCTGTCTTGCTCACGGTCAGTTTGTGTGTGTGGCTCACAATGTTATGAAACCTTCTCAAACATTACAGGTACCGCCCACTAGGGGTGTATTTACAAGCATTGTGGGATTTGTAGTTCTAAGCATGATTATTAAACGCAAATTTGGTCAATTACATTTGAATTGTTTCTCAATCCCTTTTGGACAATATTTATCACAATATTTCAAGTTGAAACCAAAAATGTCAAGCTTTAGAACTTAAAACTAAAAACTTAAAGCTTAAAGTCCTGCCCTCCAGTGGGCGTGTTAATCTACCACAATTATTAGCATTATGGGATTTGTAGTTGGAATTGTATTCATTTATACAATATCTCCAATTGCTAGGTACCTGCATGATATCACAATTTATACATAAGGAAACTGATTCATTTTGAAACAACAAAAGTACTGCCCTCCAGTGGGCTCATTTCCTGATACGTATTTAGTGAGCCCGTGTACCAAAGAGTGAGGGAAAGTGACGTGCAAGGGTAAATTTTAAAATAAAATTAGTGATGTTCATAAAGATGAAGAATTAAAAATTATGAATAAGCGGGCGGAGGCAAAACAGTTATAGCATAATGATTGGATTTACTTTAGAGTCCGCTATAAGTGAATATAAAGTTCCTCTGACTGGTTGAGGCCAAATGGGGTCATTGTTCTGAAAGATAAAATGTGTCTGGATTCCTTGCGTCTTAAGAGCTTTTCCATATGGCCTCCCCTGTCTGAGAGAGCCATTGTTTCCAGACCCCAGAAGCGTAATTGCTTCCAGTCCCCGTTGTGTTGTGCCTCCATGTGCTTGGCAACAGCATTACTCCTGTCTCTGTGGATTGTCGCCCGCACATGTTCCAGAATTCTCTTCTTTAATTCACAGATGGTGCTGCCGATATACCTTTTGTTGCAGGGGCACTCGATCATGTAAATAGTGTACTTGCTATTGCAGGTTATGCATTCTTGGATTTTCCAAACTTTCTTGTTTGGCATTGTGAGTTCTGTGGTCGGTTTCGCAATCTCGCATACCTTGCAATTGTAGCACTTGATGAAGCCCCGTGTTTTTAGCCAGTTTGTCTTTTTCTTGGTTGTTTGGAAGTGGCTGTGGACCAGCTGGTCCTGCAGATTTTTTGCCCTCCTGTATGTGATGACTGGATGGTTGCCCATTCTGTGACCAATTGTTTGGTCCAATTGAAGAATTTTCCAGTTCTTTCTCAGAATACGGTTTATTTGTTTTGCCTCCATACTGTAATCCAGTATTAGCCTGATGGGTTCTTCCTCCACGTTTGTCTGTTCAGATTTCTTTTATAGGCACTCCATTCTCGTCGTTGTGTTTGCCTTTTCCCAGCATCTTTGTACAATTTTTCTATTGT
This sequence comes from Lissotriton vulgaris, assembly GCF_964263255.1. NCBI lineage: Eukaryota > Metazoa > Chordata > Amphibia > Caudata > Salamandridae > Lissotriton > Lissotriton vulgaris. The sequence continues at coordinate 673,526,219 of NC_141687.1, read as the reverse complement.
ATTTTCTCCTTTGGAAGCGGTTTATGCATTTAGCACTTTGATCCTGCCATTCCGTGTTTTCACTGCAGATTCTTCTCAGTCTGAGGAATTCACCGTATGGAATGCTGGAGATTAAAGACTGCTGGTGGAAGCTGGTCGCTTCCAATGTGGCATTTGTTGCTGTTTTTTTCCGGTGGAGTGTGGTGTGTACCTGATTGTTGTTTATGTACACCTCCGTGTCCAAGAAAACAGCTCTGTTGTGATTTATGGTGTGGGTGAATTTTATGCAGGAAGTACTGTTGTTGAGGATTGTGAAATATTCCATGAATTTTTCTTCCCCTCCGTCCCATACGATGAACAAGTCGTCGATGAAACGTTTCCAAGTGATGATATGCTTGGTGTAAGTTCCATACTTGTCCTGCCAGGCTGTTTTCTCCTCCCACCACCCCATGGCAGTGCAGGCATAGTTAGGGCTGAAGGAGAAGCCCATCGCGGCTCCGTTCTTTTGTCTGTACAGTTTATCCCCAAACATGAAGATGTTATTGGTTAACACACAATTTATCATGGTTAGGAGCATTTCGTTATGCTTCTGATAATGGATATTCCGTTCTCGGAGAAAGTGGTCACATGCCTGTAGCCCTAGGTGGTTGTCTATGTTAGTATACAGGGCAACCACATCCATAGTGATCATAATATAATGAGGTTGCCAAGTCAGTTGTTCCAAAACTTTGAGAAAATCAGTTGTGTCCTGAATGTATGATCGTAGCATTTTGACATGCGGACTCAAGAAATAATCAATAAAATTTGACCATGGTTCCAATAATGACCCATTGGCTGACACAATGGGTCTCCCTGGCGGTTTAGCGGCATCCTTATGTACCTTTGGCAGGAAGTACAAGGTTGATGTTTTCGGAAAGTCTACTGTCAGGTATTTTCTTTCATCAGCATCGAGTAGACCCTCGTTTTCCCATTGGATTAAGTTTTTATCCAAATCCCTTTTTATTTGGTCTTGCGGATTTGAGTGAAGATTTTCATAAAAATTAGTGTTGTTCAATTGTCCCATGGCTTCTTCCACGTATAAGTTTTTGTTCCATAGGACTATATTTCCTCCTTTGTCCGCTGCTTTTATTTCAAAGGATTGATCATTTTTGAGGGATGTTAGGGCTTCTCTTTCCTGTTTGGATAAGTTGTCTTTTCCGAACGTTTTTGTTAATTTGTACAGGTCATGAATGACCGCTTCCTGAAAGATATCTATCTTATTGCCGGGTGTTAGCTGGGGATAAAATTTAGATTTAGGTTTTAGATTGCTTGTTCCAGCTCCCAGTTGGGGTATGGCATTGTCCAAACTGATTTCATGACCCTCCTCTGCATTGAGATTTAGTACTGTCACAAATGCTTCTGCTTGTTTTACTTGCAGAGTTGAGGTCGGTTTTGCTTGTGTCTTCGGTATTTTGGGTTTGTTTTTTCTTTCCTCGAAGAATTTAGCCAGTTTAATTTTGCGTATATAAAGGTACAAGTCAATCCGGGTTTGTGCCATGTCCATCCGTTGGGTAGGGCAATAGTTTATTCCCTTCTTAAGTAACGATATCTCAGCCGTGGTGATCGATCTTCCCGAGAGATTAATTATTTGTAAGTCTTCATTTATTTCCCCTTCTTTTGCTTCATCAGTCTTGTCTCTGTGCCCAGTTTTTCGGATGTGTTTCCTCCTGCGGCTTCTTCTTGTTGTTGGCTTGTATATTTCGGTCTGGGTTGCCAAGCTCTTCCTCTTCCTCTTGCTCTGCCACGTTGATTTCTTTGCGCCCCATGGTTGTGTTCCCACTGCCTTTGTGATAGAACCAGGCGCATATCTCCTAAAAAAATCCTCTGTTGTGGATCCAGGTTTGAATCATCTTCACTGAGATCCAGTGATGTCAAGGATGTCATACTCGACGAGGAGCTTGCTGCATTCGCTTTAGCTGGTTTAAAGGGATCGTATTTTCTTGCGAATGTAAAGATGCGCCCTTGCGCATAGTCATTTGCATCCCTTTCGAATTTCGTTTGTTTCCTTATCCTCACCTCCTCCTCGTGTTTTTCAATTTGTTTTGACAATTCCTCCTTGAATTTTGTCATTTCCGGATTGAGTTTCAGACTATCCAATTCTTTTTCCACTGTTCGTAGTTGGTCTTTTATTTTTTCCAGAGCAACATCGATGTGTTTTACAAGTATTTTTATTAATCCCAGTGAGGAATTTAGGGTGTATTCTCCCCATTCTTGTAATAAGTCATTTGAAACATCCGTCTGACTGGGCATGAGAAGGATGCGAAGTCCCCGAGGGACCCTCTCTACCTCCAGATATTGTTGCAACGAGATTAGTTCCCATGATTTATTTATTTCCTTCTTATTGAGTTTTTCCCAAAGCCTAAGCTTGTCCTTTGTTTCATTTTTAGTCGTCGTTTGCTCTTTGTTGCTTTCCATCGGTTTATTAGAAAAAAGAGACACTAATAAACCGATGGAAAGCAACAAAGAGCAAACGACGACTAAAAATGAAACAAAGGACAAGCTTAGGCTTTGGGAAAAACTCAATAAGAAGGAAATAAATAAATCATGGGAACTAATCTCGTTGCAACAATATCTGGAGGTAGAGAGGGTCCCTCGGGGACTTCGCATCCTTCTCATGCCCAGTCAGACGGATGTTTCAAATGACTTATTACAAGAATGGGGAGAATACACCCTAAATTCCTCACTGGGATTAATAAAAATACTTGTAAAACACATCGATGTTGCTCTGGAAAAAATAAAAGACCAACTACGAACAGTGGAAAAAGAATTGGATAGTCTGAAACTCAATCCGGAAATGACAAAATTCAAGGAGGAATTGTCAAAACAAATTGAAAAACACGAGGAGGAGGTGAGGATAAGGAAACAAACGAAATTCGAAAGGGATGCAAATGACTATGCGCAAGGGCGCATCTTTACATTCGCAAGAAAATACGATCCCTTTAAACCAGCTAAAGCGAATGCAGCAAGCTCCTCGTCGAGTATGACATCCTTGACATCACTGGATCTCAGTGAAGATGATTCAAACCTGGATCCACAACAGAGGATTTTTTTAGGAGATATGCGCCTGGTTCTATCACAAAGGCAGTGGGAACACAACCATGGGGCGCAAAGAAATCAACGTGGCAGAGCAAGAGGAAGAGGAAGAGCTTGGCAACCCAGACCGAAATATACAAGCCAACAACAAGAAGAAGCCGCAGGAGGAAACACATCCGAAAAACTGGGCACAGAGACAAGACTGATGAAGCAAAAGAAGGGGAAATAAATGAAGACTTACAAATAATTAATCTCTCGGGAAGATCGATCACCACGGCTGAGATATCGTTACTTAAGAAGGGAATAAACTATTGCCCTACCCAACGGATGGACATGGCACAAACCCGGATTGACTTGTACCTTTATATACGCAAAATTAAACTGGCTAAATTCTTCGAGGAAAGAAAAAACAAACCCAAAATACCGAAGACACAAGCAAAACCGACCTCAACTCTGCAAGTAAAACAAGCAGAAGCATTTGTGACAGTACTAAATCTCAATGCAGAGGAGGGTCATGAAATCAGTTTGGACAATGCCATACCCCAACTGGGAGCTGGAACAAGCAATCTAAAACCTAAATCTAAATTTTATCCCCAGCTAACACCCGGCAATAAGATAGATATCTTTCAGGAAGCGGTCATTCATGACCTGTACAAATTAACAAAAACGTTCGGAAAAGACAACTTATCCAAACAGGAAAGAGAAGCCCTAACATCCCTCAAAAATGATCAATCCTTTGAAATAAAAGCAGCGGACAAAGGAGGAAATATAGTCCTATGGAACAAAAACTTATACGTGGAAGAAGCCATGGGACAATTGAACAACACTAATTTTTATGAAAATCTTCACTCAAATCCGCAAGACCAAATAAAAAGGGATTTGGATAAAAACTTAATCCAATGGGAAAACGAGGGTCTACTCGATGCTGATGAAAGAAAATACCTGACAGTAGACTTTCCGAAAACATCAACCTTGTACTTCCTGCCAAAGGTACATAAGGATGCCGCTAAACCGCCAGGGAGACCCATTGTGTCAGCCAATGGGTCATTATTGGAACCATGGTCAAATTTTATTGATTATTTCTTGAGTCCGCATGTCAAAATGCTACGATCATACATTCAGGACACAACTGATTTTCTCAAAGTTTTGGAACAACTGACTTGGCAACCTCATTATATTATGATCACTATGGATGTGGTTGCCCTGTATACTAACATAGACAACCACCTAGGGCTACAGGCATGTGACCACTTTCTCCGAGAACGGAATATCCATTATCAGAAGCATAACGAAATGCTCCTAACCATGATAAATTGTGTGTTAACCAATAACATCTTCATGTTTGGGGATAAACTGTACAGACAAAAGAACGGAGCCGCGATGGGCTTCTCCTTCAGCCCTAACTATGCCTGCACTGCCATGGGGTGGTGGGAGGAGAAAACAGCCTGGCAGGACAAGTATGGAACTTACACCAAGCATATCATCACTTGGAAACGTTTCATCGACGACTTGTTCATCGTATGGGACGGAGGGGAAGAAAAATTCATGGAATATTTCACAATCCTCAACAACAGTACTTCCTGCATAAAATTCACCCACACCATAAATCACAACAGAGCTGTTTTCTTGGACACGGAGGTGTACATAAACAACAATCAGGTACACACCACACTCCACCAGAAAAAGACAGCAACAAATGCCACATTGGAAGCGACCAGCTTCCACCAGCAGTCTTTAATCTCCAGCATTCCTAAGGTGAATTCCTCATACTGAGAAGAATCTGCAGTGAAAACACGGAATGGCAGGATCAAAGTGCTAAATGCATAAACCGCTTCCAAAGGAGAAAATACAATAGAAAAATTGTACAAAGATGCTGGGAAAAGGCAAACACAACGACGAGAATGGAGTGCCTATAAAAGAAATCTGAACAGACAAACGTGGAGGAAGAACCCATCAGGCTAATACTGGATTACAGTATGGAGGCAAAACAAATAAACCGTATTCTGAGAAAGAACTGGAAAATTCTTCAATTGGACCAAACAATTGGTCACAGAATGGGCAACCATCCAGTCATCACATACAGGAGGGCAAAAAATCTGCAGGACCAGCTGGTCCACAGCCACTTCCAAACAACCAAGAAAAAGACAAACTGGCTAAAAACACGGGGCTTCATCAAGTGCTACAATTGCAAGGTATGCGAGATTGCGAAACCGACCACAGAACTCACAATGCCAAACAAGAAAGTTTGGAAAATCCAAGAATGCATAACCTGCAATAGCAAGTACACTATTTACATGATCGAGTGCCCCTGCAACAAAAGGTATATCGGCAGCACCATCTGTGAATTAAAGAAGAGAATTCTGGAACATGTGCGGGCGACAATCCACAGAGACAGGAGTAATGCTGTTGCCAAGCACATGGAGGCACAACACAACGGGGACTGGAAGCAATTACGCTTCTGGGGTCTGGAAACAATGGCTCTCTCAGACAGGGGAGGCCATATGGAAAAGCTCTTAAGACGCAAGGAATCCAGACACATTTTATCTTTCAGAACAATGACCCCATTTGGCCTCAACCAGTCAGAGGAACTTTATATTCACTTATAGCGGACTCTAAAGTAAATCCAATCATTATGCTATAACTGTTTTGCCTCCGCCCGCTTATTCATAATTTTTAATTCTTCATCTTTATGAACATCACTAATTTTATTTTAAAATTTACCCTTGCACGTCACTTTCCCTCACTCTTTGGTACACGGGCTCACTAAATACGTATCAGGAAATGAGCCCACTGGAGGGCAGTACTTTTGTTGTTTCAAAATGAATCAGTTTCCTTATGTATAAATTGTGATATCATGCAGGTACCTAGCAATTGGAGATATTGTATAAATGAATACAATTCCAACTACAAATCCCATAATGCTAATAATTGTGGTAGATTAACACGCCCACTGGAGGGCAGGACTTTAAGCTTTAAGTTTTTAGTTTTAAGTTCTAAAGCTTGACATTTTTGGTTTCAACTTGAAATATTGTGATAAATATTGTCCAAAAGGGATTGAGAAACAATTCAAATGTAATTGACCAAATTTGCGTTTAATAATCATGCTTAGAACTACAAATCCCACAATGCTTGTAAATACACCCCTAGTGGGCAGTACCTGTAATGTTTGAGAAGGTTTCATAACATTGTGAGCCACACACACAAACTGACCGTGAGCAAGACAGCGGACGCTGTCGAAACGCGTTGGTGTTTGTTGTTTTTTTGACCCCATGGATAAATAAACCACGATGAAACTTGAAATGCAGTGAAGTGCTGGAATTGTTTTCAATAGCGACTCCGTGTTTTCGCCCTTGAAGGGATAGATATTGTGCAAATGAATAGCAGTTGGGCTCAACTGCGGGAGTGACGCAACCACGTTTGCAGCGCCGATTTGGGGAAGGAGAGAGCCATAAGGAAGTGATATATATATATATATATATATATATATATATATATATATATATATATATATATATATATATATATATATATATATATATATATATATATATATATATATTTACAAATATATGAATAAAAAAATGTAATTAAATAAATTGAATTAATTAAATATTTATTAATTACATTTTTATTTAAAATTATATACTTACCTATACTAACGTTGTAATGGCATGCGTTGTAATAGCATCTGCGATGTAATGTCATGCGTTGTAATAGCATCTGCGATGTAATGTCATGCGTTGTAAAGGCATTCGTTGTAAAGGATCCTGCGCTGCAAAAATTGCGTTGTAATGGTATGAGTTGTTAAAGTATGCGTTATAACGTCATACATCCGTTTAAAGTGATCATTCAACTAATGAAGAGCTGGCTACACCTCCTGTTAATGATCTTAGGAAGAGTTAGTTTGGTCAAGATGACTATATTACCTAAGATTACATTTATATTCAATTCCATACCTTTTCATTTATATAAAACCACCATACACAAAATTCAACAGACTATACATTCATTTATTTGGGCTAACAAAGGGATTAGGATCTCCTGGAAAAATCTATGAAGGAGGGAGAAGGGAGGTTTATCACTGCCAGACATACAATACTACGCATAGGCCTATTCTAGAATGCTCGCAAAGATAACAGATGGTTCTATAATAGGTTTAATGTTTTCAGCAACGTTAAAAGTATCCAGAGTAGATATAGATGGCTTCCTTTTTAAATTCGGAGACCCTAAATTTTGAAAGAAAATTTAACTGAAGGTTCTACAGTCACCAGGGACTCCACAGTGCCTTGACGACAAACTGGTAGTGCCCATTAAAAAGGCTAACTTAAAAATATGGGGGGATCTGACCAGGGACAGAAATTTGATACCCTGGCAAGATCTTGATGGGCTGATGAAGGGCAGTCTGTCAAAGTTAACATTTCTACAATTAAAAAGATGAGAGCAAAATAGAAAACTGACACTCGGTGTAGGCAACATTTTAGAAGAACAACTGGTAACAAAACCTACTGGAACCAAGGAAGTTGAAATCTGGTACCGGCACCTTTTGGGTACTATGGACGGACAGTTTGCCTTGGATGAGGAACTGTGGGGAAATTAATTGCCAAGGGAGCAGCTGCAGAATATTTGGCAAGTATCTATGTGCACACTTTACCTCACTGTCAACCCTGCTTTTTTAAGAAGGAACCACCTTTTTTCGCTTCACAGGGCATATATATCACCCGAAAAGCTATCAAAGATGGGGAACGGGAGTCGAACCAGCTGTGCCATATGTGGATGGAAAAAGCAATGGATATGCACATGTTTTAACAATGCCCCACAATCAGAGGATTCTGGGATAAAGTGAAAACTTCAATGTCAGGTATTTTGGGTTAGCAAATAAAGGTAAGCCTTTCAGTGGTTATCTTTGGAGTGGTGGATTATTTTATGGGTTCCATCATAAATTTGCTATTTTATGCAATACTACTCGCAAGAAGAGAGATTTGTCGAAAATGGGTGAGCAGTACACCACCACAGCATTCAGAATGGTTGGAATCCATTATGTATATGTCCAAAATGGATTTATTAGGGAAAAAGTCTAAAAAGAAAGATTTCTGGAATTTGTTGTTAGCACGGATGGAGAGCCCGGAAGGGTTGGCGTACGATTTGAAGGATCCTGGAGATATAAGATTGAAACTATGTCCAATGATTACACCAGTAATTTACTCTGGACTGCTAAAGGGTTTCCTCCCCACACTCCGAATTCTAAGCAATACCGGTGTATGTTTACACCGCGAGAGAGAGATAGCCGCAGGAAGGACTATGCCCATTGTAGTAAACCCGTCAGTAGTCAGTATCTCTTTCGAGTAAAGGGCTGAAAAAATTGACATTACTATCTTTTGAGGTGAATGAGGATAAAAAACTGCTCTCATCTCATTCCGAGAAATGCTCCCCTTAGAGTTTTGTTTCGGTAATGAAATACACTGTTCTTGTTAGCACTTACCTTTCTCACTAGATATAGGCTCTCTCCCCCTTGTCTGGTGGCGGACTCTGGATGGACCGACCTTGGACTATGTTTCTTTGCAAGATATGAGTGCTGAAACCGTTTTTTCTGTATTTCGCTGTTTAGCTGCAGCTGCCTGGGAAATTCCACTGTCTGACCGACTCTTCATTTGGTACCGAAGGCTGAGTTATGGTCATTAGTGACCCGGGTGACCCTAAATGGGTTACTTCCTTCAGCTGGCACCCGAACAGAGATTCCTATGGGTGATGGATCCATCCCCTTTCCGCAGACGCAGGAGAGGCTGAAGACATCATCTTTTGAAATGCCTGGCTTAGGCAAATTTTGGGATTGGTGTTGCCATTGTTTTTCTGCAGATGCCCGGTTGGAGGAAGCTCAGGCGGCGCCCATTGAGGGCAGCCCAAATTTTGATATGTCTGTGAAGCATGGCCTTGGCCCTATTATGTTTAGTACATTATGGCACAAATATATAAGGAACAATACCGAGTTGCAGTGGCCTTTAGCTGGCACCTTTGATGAACAAAAGATTGTGTTTTTACAGGAACAGTTGTTTAAGAGAGGTGGTAGGCAGTCGATGTTTTATTCTCTCCGAACTTGGCAGAAGGAGGCAAGGCAGATGGAAAGAGATGCACGGAAAGGGAAAATGCAAACATTGACACAGAAATCTGTAGAATATGATACAGAAAAACAGGAGACAGGAATTTAATGTGGGAATAGGAGGTTTTGGTTACACATTGATAGTCTTATTTGGCCAAAGAAGAAAATTATACTTTTATAGAGGAGTTGCAGAGGATATACCCCACTGTTCCTTTGCAGTCACAGCAGCCTGGTTCATCTGCTTTGGTTGTTCCCGTATCTACGGCTGTTGTTTCAACAGCTTTGGCTACGGCCGCCTTCTCTGTCCTCGCCATCTTGGATGACTGTGACCTCTAGTACATCTACTGTTTCAACTCCTGTGTCTCCTGCTCTTTCCCCTCCGGTGCAGATGTTAACTACAGTTGTACCCACTATCTCTGACACTTCTCCTTCTATGATCATTCACCCTCTGACATTTTTGGATGTGGATACACCAGTACAAGGGTTTGAGGACAGGGAATGGGTGAAGTTTAGGGAACAAATGGGTCCGTTGGTGCGTTCTGGTGTAGATGAGGATGAGAAAAATGTATTAGCGAGGCAGGCTATGAAGTGGGCTAGTAATCCAGTTTATGAGACTGAGGACATTTGGCAAGCTGTGCGTGAGTTTGAGCCTTTCCTACAGCAGCAAGTTCTTCAACACATGTCCGCTACATTGATTGGCCGTTGGCGCACACACATCAAGAAGTAGGCCCCCACAAGTGTTTTTTGATATTAAGGATCGTTTTTATGTCGCTGATTTAGCTCCAGGTCAGGTGCTTGCAAATATTGCTACTATTGTTTCTTATAGAGTTTGATTGTATGACAAGAGTCCCACTAAAATTACTCAGTTCCCTATGCATGAGCTTCGTCCAATATATCATCCAGAAATACAGAGCTAACGGATCAGCGCGGTAATGTCACTAGAGCAGCCGTAGCTGCTCGTTTTCAGGAACAATGGGCCTATACTCCATGGAAAAGAAGTGAGGTTTTAGCCTTACGACTACTCTGCCCGACCCTCGGAAAAATCCTACAGCTTATTCTAAAGAATTAACAGAGGCTGCTTCTTCTACTGTAATGCCTCTTGCTGATATTAAAATGTTTTCGTCTTCTTGTTCCGGTCGATATTTGGAGACAGGTGCATACCCAAAATTATGTTGCGGATTTGGGCGGTACATGGGATGTAATTGAATGATAGGATCAGGAAAGGAAGCCAGGTGATGAATCCCGTGCTTAGATACTTGCTTTGCCCGGTTGTATTATAACATACATGCACAGACTTATTCCACCCAAGAAGGTCAGCTGGGACAGATTGACGGCTTGTCGACAGAAGAAGGATGAGAGTGTGTCTGATTTCTTTTTTCGGTTTGTAGATACATTTTTGGATTACAGTGAGCAGGATATGTCCACTGAAGGAGGAGTCTGTTTGTTTGTTGATGGATTTGTTACTAATCTTCTTCCTGAGATAATACCTTGTTTGCATTCGTATGAGAGTACTTGATCTATGTCTTCCCCCTCTGTTATTTTGAATATGGCCCAATATTATGGACACTGAGATCAGAAAGAAAAGGATAAGAAGCATAAGGATCTCAAGACGAAGGTGTTGTTGCAGCAAGCGTTTAGGGCAAACAATATGAGATGAGTATGTTCTTCTAGACAACTGCCACGTACTAGGCAGCCTTCAACGACACATTTGGGCCAGAATCAGTGTGCGTATTGTAAGGAGGAAGGTCATTGTCATAGCCAGTGCCTTGTGCTTCTACAGAAGGTTGCATCCCCTAGAGGACAAGGTTCTGGTGGTAGAGGCCGTGGGACAGATAGAAATCAGAATGTTGCGGCTTCTCAGAGCCGCTCTGATAATAATTATTTTGATGACCCCAGATTATGACATGGATGATGTGACAGGTATGTCCTATAGCTAGGACAGCCAGGGACAGGGGGAGAGGCCATTTCAGATACCTGTAGATCAGCATGGTCCTTATTTCACAGCGGATCTGCATGGTTCGACTAAGGAATTTTTGGTGGATACAAGTGGGACAAAGAGTTCTGTTTCTTGACACATGGTCCCTGGGGCGGCTCTGTCTGCCAAAAATAATGTTTTGTAGTTTTTTCAGGTGTACTGGTTGTAAGCCCCATTTCAGGACCCCTTGCATTGACTGTTGGTCCTTTCACTGTGGAATCTCCATTCTTGTTAATATCTAACTGTGGTGAAAATGTGATGGGTTTGGCTCTGTTGATGAAATTGCATGCTACTAACTTGTGTTCCCCTGTAGGTGTTTATATTACTATGGGTCCGGATTTGAGGTACTAAACAGTGTTTGTCTTAGGACGCTCCCCTCCCAGCTGAATTTGCTGAGTTCCACCCACGCTGTGGGCCACAGGTAATACGGACGTAGGTTTGTTGCATATACCACCAGTTTCTATTCAAGTTAAAGATAATGCTGTTCTACTCCGCATTCCTCAGTATAAGATACCACAGGCAGCAGAACTGGCTCTTCTTCAGATTTTCAGGATTTGATATGAAAGGGAGTAGTTGAAAAAACGTCGGCCAACATTTGTAATAGTCCTATTCTTCGGGTCCTTAAGAGGACACCCTCAGGTTCCTCTGAGACCCCTGATGATGTTTACTGTTTTGTGATTGACTTGCGTGAGGTTAATAATATTGTAGTTTCGCAGTTTCCGGTGATTCCTGATATCCCTACGCTTTTAACGATGATTCATTCTACTGCTAAGTTCTTTTCAGTTATTGAGCTGAAAAATGAATTTGTTTAGAATTCTTATTCATCCAGATAGTAGTTTTTTGTTTGTTTTTACACTGGCCAGCAGAACCTTTAGATTCTGTCGCACTCCTCTTATAGTAAAGCATTAACATGTCAGTTATCGCTTCCTTCAGGTAATGTATTAGTGCAGTATGTCTATGATCTACTAATAGCTTCTGATACAGAACAAGGTTGTAAAGACAGTACAGTAAAATTGTTGTTGCATTTGTCTCATCATGAAAATAAGGTTTCTCTTTCTGATTTTCAGTATTGTCGACAAGAGGTCACCTATTTAGGTCACCTATTGCCGAAGGAGGATAGGCGGTTGACCCCTGAGCATATTAGTACTATTATGCCCATTCCACAAACTCAAAAAGATGTACGTGTGTCAGGAATAGGGTGGCCTGTGGTCTAGGGCCCGCCCCACTCAGCATTCGGGGTCACCTGTGTGGCAAAATGCATCAGTCGTCTTTGGGAGGGCGTTGGTGGTTGTTGTGTTTTAAACCTGCTTGTCCATCTGTTCTGCATCCTTCTTAGAATGGCTGTGCAAGTTTCCTGTCCATTGCCTGTTGCCTAATGCCGTTCCGCCTAATGCGTGAGGTTTGGCATGTTGAAAGCGTCTGCCTAATGCGTGAGCTTTGGTAGCCTGGTCGCATACGTAAGCGCCGTAGGCACGTTAACTTGCGCGACCGCGCCCTGTCTCCTGTGCTCACTATTCTGGTTGTTTCTGGGGAGTGGCTGTGGTCTCTTCTTGCTCCCTCTCCTGTTGTATGCAGATCCAGTTGGTCGGAGAAGGATTTCACCGGAGGCCTTTGGAGATCGTTCCCAGGGGGCGTGGCAGTTTTCAGCTTGCTCCGTGTTCGAGTTTATTGGATAGAAGAGTCGTTTTGAAGATCCAGAGGGGACGTCTTGTCCTTCAGAGAAGTAGAGTAGGTCGTACTCTACAGGTAGGAAATATCAAACCTCAGCTCTTGGCGCAAAACGCTGAAGTTTACTTTCTTGGTTTATAGGTGTCAAATCAGGCTGCTAATTTAATAAGGAAGAATCAAGAGCACAGAAAGTCTGAATCTTTAAACGTATATTCTCCTTTGAAACTGTGAATAGCATCTCATTGCTGGCAAGGGATGCTTAATGTAGAAGCGCAAAGCTAATGAATGTGCGTGTATTCATTTCTATCACAGATTATCTAGGCACAATTCGTTCTTGTGATTGTTTTTGGGAGAAAAGGCCAAAAGGTGTTTTAGCTATAGCTCTTGAGAAAGACAGCAGTGTGATATTTTATTGGTTTGCTCTTCAAACTTTGGTAAAGAAGTCTATTTACTAAAGCGTGGTGTTTATTTTCTTTTAATGGAGAATCTGTCGCTATTCACAAGAGAAAAGAGAATAACAATATTGTGAAAAGAATGTGTTTAATGACTTTGTATTTAATTACAGGAAGTTGATTGAATTAGTAGAGAGTGTGATTTAGGGCTTGAGTTCTACAGAATTCTCAGTCTAGGTTCTAGGTCTATAGTCAACTTTGTATTACTGAATATTTGGTTACTAACTTTTCCTTTCCAGATCTCCTTCCCTGCCGTCCCCTTCCTAATTCCCTTTTCCCCCCCGCTTGATCACTCCAAGATTCTGTGTAGTAATTACATTCGGAATTGGAGGTATCGAGAGGTGGGTCCTTATAACTTCACGACAGACCCTGAGGAAGACGTCGCCCTGACAGAATAGTGAGCCCACGAATTATTTTCCTCCTGGTCTGTACGTGAAGTCATAATGACCACCATCAATGATATAATGTCAGCAATCATGCATATGCAAGCAGATTTAAAGGAAACCATGAATGCAACTGCTTTGTTAGCAGCTAAGGTGGACAATATTCAATTACAGAGTACTCCTCTTCCTGAAGAGGTTCAAGAAACTGGTGCTGGCAGGGGAAATACGAATATAGCTGTTACAGTGCCCCCCCAGATTCCTTTGGCAGCCCCTGAACGTTTTTCTGGGGACCCCTCTAAGGTGCAAATCTTTTTAACTCAGATAGAATTACATTTTGCTTGTAGACCAGCTGCGTTTCCAACCCCACAGTCTAAAATAGCATTTTTAATTTCCTATTTGACCGGAGATGCCGCAAATTGGGCAGTTCCTTTGGTCAGACAAGATGACACTTTGCTATACAACTGGAAACGATTTGTGGAAGAATTTGAAAAGGTTTTTGATCGCCGAACTGTTACTTTATCTGCAGATCGAGAACTACTTCAGTTGAAACAAGGTAATAGGGACCTTGTTTCTTATTTGTCTCACTTTAACAGATTGATCGCTGAAACTTCTTGGCCAGAGGAAAAAAGAGCCGCCCTCTTTTATCAAGGTTTAAAAGATGATCTAAAAGATGTTTTGGCACAAATTGATCCTCAACCAGTAATTTGTTCTGAATTGATTAATCTAACGCTGCGCTTAGATCACAGACTCTCTGAACGAAGATCAGATAAAAAAAGAACAGACAAACCTAACTGGAGATCTGAAGCTAAATCCAGGCCTCAATTTACAAACTCTGAAACTGGTTCGGAACCAATGGAAATAGGAACTTTAAGACAACCATTGTCAAAAGAGGAAAAAGACAATCGTCGAAAGAATGGACAATGCCTTTATTGTGGTCGAAAAGGTCACTTCGTGAAGGACTGTTTAACTAAGCCAAAAGGAAGATTTCCTAACTCTAGTAAGTCAGCAGCTCTGGAAAAAACAGATCTAAAATCGGAAAACTAACTGGCCCAAGATGTTTGAAGGGAGATCTCTTGGGAACCATTGCCTTCCCTTCTGTGAACTCATGTGTCTCAAACTACAAAGCACATTTTAGATTGGCCGTACAAATCAGGTTAATTCATGAAACATGCCAAATGGAAGTTTTAGTTGATTCTGGAGCTACAGGAAATTTTGTAGATTTAGAAACTGCCCAACGTCTTGGAATCATCTGTGAGCAAAAGGAGACTCCAGAAATAGTCCAAGCAGTGGATGGAAAAATTCTAGCTGGAGGGCCAGTAACCATGCAAACTTCTAAGGTTGTTATGTTCTGTGAAGACGCTAAGCAACAAATACATAAGGAGGAGCTTCAATTTGATGTTATCCAAGCACCTCAGTATGGTTTTATTCTTGGAATGCCTTGGCTTTGTTTACACAATCCAACCATAGATTGGCGGAAGAGAGAACTGGTTTTTCTGTCTGACTTTTGTCATTCTTCTTGTCTGAATGCCTCAAAACCAACTCTAAGTCAATTGGCCACAGCAGAGGAAAAAGAAACATTATTACCTAAAATTTACAAGGAATTCGCAGAGGTCTTCAGTGAAGTTAAAGCAGCCCTCCTTCCTCCTCATCGAAGCTATGACTGCCAAATTGATCTTGTACCAGGTTCTAGTGTCCCAAATTGTCGCATCTATGCTTTGTCTGAAAAAGAGAACCAACATTTAAGACAGTATCTTGACCAATATTTAGAGAATGGGTTCATCCGCCCCTCCAAGTCTCCGGCAGCGTCTCCTTTGTTCTTCATTCCGAAAGCAAATGGGGAATTGAGGACTTGCATCGATTATAGGGCGTTGAATAAAATCACTGTCAAAAATAAATACCCATTACCTCTCATCCCTGTTCTGTTGGACCAAGTTAAAAGGGCAGAAATCTACACTAAATTGGACCTCAGAGGGGCCTACCATTTGGTTCGTATCAGACAAGGTGATGAATGGAAGACTGCTTTCAAAACTCGATATGGATTGTTTGAGTACTTGGTAATGCCATTCGGGCTGTGCAATGCACCAGCGGCTTTCCAGTTTTTTTTGAATGATGCCTTGAAAGAATTTTTGGATCTTTTTGTTATCGTCTATATAGACGATATTTTGATCTATTCCGATTCTGAAGCTGAACATGAAGGTCACGTCAAGAAGGTTTTGAGCACTCTTCAATCTCATAATTTGTACTGTAAACTATCTAAATGTGATTTTCATGTTCGTGAAGTTGAATTTTTGGGAGTTCTCCTCACTCCAACTGGGATGAAAATGACTGACAGAAAGATCAAAGCTGTTGCTGATTGGCCCACTCCGACATCCGTTCGAGACATACAATGCTTCTTGGGATTTGCGAATTTTTACCGTCGCTTCATTGATCACTTTTCTGCTGTGGTAGCTCCCATCACACGATTGTTGAGGAAGAAGGTGAAATTTGAATGGTCCTCAGAAGCTGAACATGCATTCCAGAAGCTAAAAAGGGCCTTTACTGAAGCTCCCGTTCTCATGCATCCCAATGTAGAGGAACCCTTTATCATTGAAGCTGACGCCTCTGATGTAGCCGTAGCAGCCATTCTTTCTCAAAGACATCACACTACTGGTCAAATGCATCCGGTTGCCTACATGTCTCGAAAACTAAATCCCGCAGAGCAAAACTATGTTATAGCTGAAAAAGAACTACTAGCTATACTAGAAGCCTTCAAAGAATGGAGACATTACATAATGGGAGCAAAATTTACTGTGACTGTGTATACTGACCATAGAAATCTACAGTTCATGAGCTCAGCTAGAATGTTGACCCCGAGACAACTCAGGTGGATGATGTTCTTTGCCGAATATGACTTCATAATAACTTTCCGTCCAGGCCAAGACAACAAGAAAGCTGATGCCCTGTCCAGAAAAGACTCTTCTTTGCATCGCTTTGAAGGAACTCCTCAACCGATAATCAATCCTGA
This sequence comes from Lissotriton vulgaris, assembly GCF_964263255.1. NCBI lineage: Eukaryota > Metazoa > Chordata > Amphibia > Caudata > Salamandridae > Lissotriton > Lissotriton vulgaris. Next base: position 673,509,592 of record NC_141687.1, on the reverse strand, counting down.
CAAAGTAATTAGTGTACTCTCGGCAGATCAATTTTTGGAGAATATTCATGAAAGTTTTCCTTCTTCTCAGTGGAAATCATGGTTGAATTCCAATGTTAATCAAACCATCAAAGAAGGGATACCTTTCCATGGAAAACAAGTTTATCTGCCCTCTTTGCAACTACAGGAAACTGTGTGCAACTGGTTACATTCACATCCTATGGCAGGGCATCCAGGCCCTCGAAAAACTGTGGAGAAAATACAAAAGATGTTTTGGTGGCCAACGCTGCAAAAAGATGTAATGAAAATGGCTAATGACTGTGAAGTCTGCGCAAGATTTAAATCCGATCACACTAAACCAAAAGGTTTTCTACAGGTTCTACCTACACCAACTGAACCATGGAAACATATTTCGTTGGATTTCATTACTGATTTACCACCAATCCAACAGCATACTGTGATTCTAGTAGTTGTGGACAGTTTAACCAAATATGCACATTTCATCCCTTGTAAACAACTACCCTCTGCTGGGCAGTTAGCACAACTATTTTTGCAACATGTGGTGCGCTTACATGGCCTGCCTTCAGTTTTGCTTTCAGATCGTAGTTCTCAGTTCTCTTCTAAGTTCTGGCAACAATGGTGTAAAGGTCTACACATCACTTCCAATATGTCCACCAGTTATCACCCTCAAACTGATGGGCAAACTGAAAGATTGAACCAAACTTTGAAACAATACTTGAGGTGTTATGTTACGGACTCTAAGAAATCTTGGTTAGACTTACTTTGGATTGCTGAATTTGCATACAACACTTCGCCTCATTCATCAATCGGATCTTCTCCGTTTGAGGCACTCTATGGCTATGAACCTAACACCATTCCGTTGACTATGCCTAATGATGGGAGTGGTGTGCCGGCAGTTAGAGACTCAGTACAACTTGTGCAAAATATCCATCGTCAGGTTCAAGATCGCTTGTTACAGAGCAAGAAGAAATACAAAGAGCAGTACGATAAAAGGCATCGTTCAGGTCCTAAGTATGCCCCTGGAGACAAAGTTTGGCTGTCCACAAAGAACTTGAACTTTAAACACAAGAGTATGTTTCAACCTAAGTTCATTGGTCCTTATCCAGTTCTGCGACAAGTGAACCCAGTGACATTCAAGTTGTTGTTGCCTAGGACTCTACGTATTCATCCAGTATTTCATACTTCCCTTCTTAAACCTGCTAATCAGAATCTGGCTCCCCGACCAAAACCAAATTTAGTTCATGGTAACTGGGAATATGAAGTGCAGAACATTTTGGATTCTAAACGTCGGGGCTCCAAGTTGTGGTATCTTATCTCCTGGAAGGGATACGGTGCTGAAAATGATTCCTGGGAGCCGGCTGACAATGTTCATGCCCCTCGCTTGGTACGCCATTTCCACCTCCTCCACCCTCTAAAGCCGGGCCCTAGACCACTCTTGGGAGGGGGGAGTACTGTCAGGAATAGGGTGGCCTGTGGTCTAGGGCCCGCCCCACTCAGCATTCGGGGTCACCTGTGTGGCAAAATGCATCAGTCGTCTTTGGGAGGGCGTTGGTGGTTGTTGTGTTTTAAACCTGCTTGTCCATCTGTTCTGCATCCTTCTTAGAATGGCTGTGCAAGTTTCCTGTCCATTGCCTGTTGCCTAATGCCGTTCCGCCTAATGCGTGAGGTTTGGCATGTTGAAAGCGTCTGCCTAATGCGTGAGCTTTGGTAGCCTGGTCGCATACGTAAGCGCCGTAGGCACGTTAACTTGCGCGACCGCGCCCTGTCTCCTGTGCTCACTATTCTGGTCGTTTCTGGGGAGTGGCTGTGGTCTCTTCTTGCTCCCTCTCCTGTTGTATGCAGATCCAGTTGGTCGGAGAAGGATTTCACCGGAGGCCTTTGGAGATCGTTCCCAGGGGGCGTGGCAGTTTTCAGCTTGCTCCATGTTCGAGTTTATTGGATAGAAGAGTCGTTTTGAAGATCCAGAGGGGACGTCTTGTCCTTCAGAGAAGTAGAGTAGGTCGTACTCTACAGGTAGGAAATATCAAACCTCAGCTCTTGGCGCAAAACGCTGAAGTTTACTTTCTTGGTTTATAGGTGTCAAATCAGGCTGCTAATTTAATAAGGAAGAATCAAGAGCACAGAAAGTCTGAATCTTTAAACGTATATTCTCCTTTGAAACTGTGAATAGCATCTCATTGCTGGCAAGGGATGCTTAATGTAGAAGCGCAAAGCTAATGAATGTGCGTGTATTCATTTCTATCACAGATTATCTAGGCGCAATTCGTTCTTGTGATTGTTTTTGGGAGAAAAGGCCAAAAGGTGTTTTAGCTATAGCTCTTGAGAAAGACAGCAGTGTGATATTTTATTGGTTTGCTCTTCAAACTTTGGTAAAGAAGTCTATTTACTAAAGTGTGGTGTTTATTTTCTTTTAATGGAGAATCTGTCGCTATTCACAAGAGAAAAGAGAATAACAATATTGTGAAAAGAATGTGTTTAATGACTTTGTATTTAATTACAGGAAGTTGATTGAATTAGTAGAGAGTGTGATTTAGGGCTTGAGTTCTACAGAATTCTCAGTCTAGGTTCTAGGTCTATAGTCAACTTTGTATTACTGAATATTTGGTTACTAACTTTTCCTTTCCAGATCTCCTTCCCTGCCGTCCCCTTCCTAATTCCCTTTTCCCCCCCGCTTGATCACTCCAAGATTCTGTGTAGTAATTACATTCGGAATTGGAGGTATCGAGAGGTGGGTCCTTATAACTTCACGACAGACCCTGAGGAAGACGTCGCCCTGACAACGTGCTTTTATAGATATTAATTCCTACTGTCACCGGTGGATCCCAAACTATTCGTTACTAATCAAACCTTTGTTTGCATTAACAGTGAAAGCATTGCATTAGCCTTTGCCTTGGACGTCGGAATGCCAGCAGTCTTTTGAGCAATTGACAAGTGTGCTTTGTTTGGCTCAGATGCTCGGCACACCGAACTTTAACAAACCATTTATGCTCTATGTTCATGAAATGGCTGCTTGCACACTCTCTGTCTTAACACAGAAATTTGGGGATAAACAGAGGCCTTGTGCTTATTTTTCTGCTGTGCTTGACCGTGTCGCGAGAGCCCTCCCGGGTTGTCTGAGAGTGGTTGCGGCTGTGGTCACTTCAATCAAACAGTCAGCTGGACTCGTACTTGATACTGACCTCACAGTTATGGTACCTTATGCTGTGGATACACTTTTGAATAGGATGAGGACCCAGCACCTCCCCAGTGCACGTCTTACTGGCTACGTATTGACACTGTTTGCTAAACACATTACGATCAAGAGATGTGCCACTCTGAATCCCACTGTAAAGGGGGACCGGATGCACACCTCGTAATCCTCATTCCTCGAACTTGTCTCCAATATGTCTAAAGAGTGCGTGCAGATTGAATTGAGTGCCATGCCCTGTCGGCACTGGGAATGTATACATCACTGTAGTGGGGCTACGTCTCGCCCCAGACAATCGCACTGCTAAATGTGCCAATTGCGTAATTGTAAGTTATTTTATATCACTTTAATCCTTGTATTCCATAATCTTGTCAATTTCTCATATTTTTTTCCATCAACTTAAATGCGAGTGCGCACGCTCAGTGTATATGCCATTTACGATTTTTTACTGCTCCCACCATGTCCATCCAGACCTTCAATGTGAACAGGACTGACGCATAAATTCATTTCAGACAGCATTTATTAAAAAAACCAATGCATTTCGGGCTCAACGCCCTTCTTCGGGGGTTACTGTGAATAAATAACAAATAATCACAATCACTGATTATGTTCTTCATTTCAGTATGACATTTCATTTTAACTCAATTATAATTGTTTGGCACGATATCAATAAACAGTTTTTACCACTTTAAAACGTTGTGCTATAACTAGATGCATTAACAATGCCTGCATGACAATCAACCTGAACTACTACATTCCGCCTTAGTTTGTCTTCTTCTCCTCCTGATATACAAAAATGACTTAGAACATTAGAACCAGTTCCTCACCTAGCGCTGTACATGCGAGTTTCTCAAATTACTTTCCTACATGTTTACAGTCTTTAAACCATTGCTTGACTTCCCTTTCTATCCCTTCGGTTTACCCATATGATTCCAAACCTCCTTCCCTGAGCGGCTTGCAGCGCAAACACCGCCGCGACCCTTAACCTCAGTTTGTATTCCCTCCTTCGTGCACGAAAAGATCATTATCACACAATCCCTCCACCCTCTATGCACACCCCTCCTCCTTCTGGTCGTTCAAACGATAAACCGGGCCCTTTCATTATTTTCTGCTTTACACGTACCTGCCGTCTGATGTTAAAAACAGTCCTTCCTTCCTCTATCATTACTTCCCATCAAGCTTCCTCCCGCCCTCGCTCTGCTATTTAACCCCTGGTCCTAACCAATTAGGCTTCATGTGTCAAACCTGCCGCCCTCGTTCCTTTGCATTTTAGGTATGAGTTACTACATCTCCCATCATCCAGTTCAAAGTCAGTAAAAAACCCGACACATTTTCCAATACTTTGAACAAGTGTCAATCAGTGATGAATCGCGCAGTGTGAGCAAATCATGGGTATGAATCCATTCAATGTCATTTTCTTTGAAACGTGAACTCTTTTTAGGGCCTCCAACATTGTCCTTAATGAACCACTTTTGTTGTTTCCGGCGTGCTGGCTCGTGCTTTGTGCCACAGTTAATTAATTTTAATCTTCTTCATCTTCGGGTGCTATCCAGGTGTAGGGCATATATGTCGAACTTCACTGTAAAGGGGGACCGGATGCACACCTCGTAATCCTCATTCCTCGAACTTGTCTCCAATATGTCTAAAGAGTGCGTGCAGATTGAATTGAGTGCCATGCCCTGTCGGCACTGGGAATGTATACATCACTGTAGTGGGGCTACGTCTCGCCCCAGACAATCGCACTGCTAAATGTGCCAATTGCGTAATTGTAAGTTATTTTATATCACTTTAATCCTTGTATTCCATAATCTTGTCAATTTCTCATATTTTTTTCCATCAACTTAAATGCGAGTGCGCACGCTCAGTGTATATGCCATTTACGATTTTTTACTGCTCCCACCATGTCCATCCAGACCTTCAATGTGAACAGGACTGACGCATAAATTCATTTCAGACAGCATTTATTAAAAAACCCAATGCATTTCGGGCTCAACGCCCTTCTTCGGGGGTTACTGTGAATAAATAACAAATAATCACAATCACTGATTATGTTCTTCATTTCAGTATGACATTTCATTTTAACTCAATTATAATTGTTTGGCACGATATCAATAAACAGTTTTTACCACTTTAAAACGTTGTGCTATAACTAGATGCATTAACAATGCCTGCATGACAATCAACCTGAACTACTACATTCCGCCTTAGTTTGTCTTCTTCTCCTCCTGATATACAAAAATGACTTAGAACATTAGAACCAGTTCCTCATCTAGCGCTGTACATGCGAGTTTCTCAAATTACTTTCCTACATGTTTACAGTCTTTAAACCATTGCTTGACTTCCCTTTCTATCCCTTCGGTTTACCCATATGATTCCAAACCTCCTTCCCTGAGCGGCTTGCAGCGCAAACACCGCCGCGACCCTTAACCTCAGTTTGTATTCCCTCCTTCGTGCACGAAAAGATCATTATCACACAATCCCTCCACCCTCTATGCACACCCCTCCTCCTTCTGGTCGTTCAAACGATAAACCGGGCCCTTTCATTATTTTCTGCTTTACACGTACCTGCCGTCTGATGTTAAAAACAGTCCTTCCTTCCTCTATCATTACTTCCCATCAAGCTTCCTCCCGCCCTCGCTCTGCTATTTAACCCCTGGTCCTAACCAATTAGGCTTCATGTGTCAAACCTGCCGCCCTCGTTCCTTTGCATTTTAGGTATGAGTTACTACATCTCCCATCATCCAGTTCAAAGTCAGTAAAAAACCCGACATATTTTCCAATACTTTGAACAAGTGTCAATCAGTGATGAATCGCGCAGTGTGAGCAAATCATGGGTATGAATCCATTCAATGTCATTTTCTTTGAAACGTGAACTCTTTTTAGGGCCTCCAACATTGTCCTTAATGAACCACTTTTGTTGTTTCCGGCGTGCTGGCTCGTGCTTTGTGCCACAGTTAATTAATTTTAATCTTCTTCATCTTCGGGTGCTATCCAGGTGTAGGGCATATATGTCGAACTTCACTGTAAAGGGGGACCGGATGCACACCTCGTAATCCTCATTCCTCGAACTTGTCTCCAATATGTCTAAAGAGTGCGTGCAGATTGAATTGAGTGCCATGCCCTGTCGGCACTGGGAATGTATACATCACTGTAGTGGGGCTACGTCTCGCCCCAGACAATCGCACTGCTAAATGTGCCAATTGCGTAATTGTAAGTTATTTTATATCACTTTAATCCTTGTATTCCATAATCTTGTCAATTTCTCATATTTTTTTCCATCAACTTAAATGCGAGTGCGCACGCTCAGTGTATATGCCATTTACGATTTTTTACTGCTCCCACCATGTCCATCCAGACCTTCAATGTGAACAGGACTGACGCATAAATTCATTTCAGACAGCATTTATTAAAAAACCCAATGCATTTCGGGCTCAACGCCCTTCTTCGGGGGTTACTGTGAATAAATAACAAATAATCACAATCACTGATTATGTTCTTCATTTCAGTATGACATTTCATTTTAACTCAATTATAATTGTTTGGCACGATATCAATAAACAGTTTTTACCACTTTAAAACGTTGTGCTATAACTAGATGCATTAACAATGCCTGCATGACAATCAACCTGAACTACTACATTCCGCCTTAGTTTGTCTTCTTCTCCTCCTGATATACAAAAATGACTTAGAACATTAGAACCAGTTCCTCACCTAGCGCTGTACATGCGAGTTTCTCAAATTACTTTCCTACATGTTTACAGTCTTTAAACCATTGCTTGACTTCCCTTTCTATCCCTTCGGTTTACCCATATGATTCCAAACCTCCTTCCCTGAGCGGCTTGCAGCGCAAACACCGCCGCGACCCTTAACCTCAGTTTGTATTCCCTCCTTCGTGCACGAAAAGATCATTATCACACAATCCCTCCACCCTCTATGCACACCCCTCCTCCTTCTGGTCGTTCAAACGATAAACCGGGCCCTTTCATTATTTTCTGCTTTACACGTACCTGCCGTCTGATGTTAAGATGGTGGGAGCAGTAAAAAATCGTAAATGGCATATACACTGAGCGTGCGCACTCGCATTTAAGTTGATGGAAAAAAATATGAGAAATTGACAAGATTATGGAATACAAGGATTAAAGTGATATAAAATAACTTACAATTACGCAATTGGCACATTTAGCAGTGCGATTGTCTGGGGCGAGACGTAGCCCCACTACAGTGATGTATACATTCCCAGTGCCGACAGGGCATGGCACTCAATTCAATCTGCACGCACTCTTTAGACATATTGGAGACAAGTTCGAGGAATGAGGATTACGAGGTGTGCATCCGGTCCCCCTTTACAGTGAAGTTCGACATATATGCCCTACACCTGGATAGCACCCGAAGATGAAGAAGATTAAAATTAATTAACTGTGGCACAAAGCACGAGCCAGCACGCCGGAAACAACAAAAGTGGTTCATTAAGGACAATGTTGGAGGCCCTAAAAAGAGTTCACGTTTCAAAGAAAATGACATTGAATGGATTCATACCCATGATTTGCTCACACTGCGCGATTCATCACTGATTGACACTTGTTCAAAGTATTGGAAAATGTGTCGGGTTTTTTACTGACTTTGAACTGGATGATGGGAGATGTAGTAACTCATACCTAAAATGCAAAGGAACGAGGGCGGCAGGTTTGACACATGAAGCCTAATTGGTTAGGACCAGGGGTTAAATAGCAGAGCGAGGGCGGGAGGAAGCTTGATGGGAAGTAATGATAGAGGAAGGAAGGACTGTTTTTAACATCAGACGGCAGGTACGTGTAAAGCAGAAAATAATGAAAGGGCCCGGTTTATCGTTTGAACGACCAGAAGGAGGAGGGGTGTGCATAGAGGGTGGAGGGATTGTGTGATAATGATCTTTTCGTGCACGAAGGAGGGAATACAAACTGAGGTTAAGGGTCGCGGCGGTGTTTGCGCTGCAAGCCGCTCAGGGAAGGAGGTTTGGAATCATATGGGTAAACCGAAGGGATAGAAAGGGAAGTCAAGCAATGGTTTAAAGACTGTAAACATGTAGGAAAGTAATTTGAGAAACTCGCATGTACAGCGCTAGGTGAGGAACTGGTTCTAATGTTCTAAGTCATTTTTGTATATCAGGAGGAGAAGAAGACAAACTAAGGCGGAATGTAGTAGTTCAGGTTGATTGTCATGCAGGCATTGTTAATGCATCTAGTTATAGCACAACGTTTTAAAGTGGTAAAAACCGTTTATTGATATCGTGCCAAACAATTATAATTGAGTTAAAATGAAATGTCATACTGAAATGAAGAACATAATCAGTGATTGTGATTATTTGTTATTTATTCACAGTAACCCCCGAAGAAGGGCGTTGAGCCCGAAATGCATTGGGTTTTTTAATAAATGCTGTCTGAAATGAATTTATGCGTCAGTCCTGTTCACATTGAAGGTCTGGATGGACATGGTGGGAGCAGTAAAAAATCGTAAATGGCATATACACTGAGCGTGCGCACTCGCATTTAAGTTGATGGAAAAAAATATGAGAAATTGACAAGATTATGGAATACAAGGATTAAAGTGATATAAAATAACTTACAATTACGCAATTGGCACATTTAGCAGTGCGATTGTCTGGGGCCACTCTGAATCCCGCCATGTTACTACCCCTCCCTTCTGAGAATGATGCAGTTGACAAACATATTTGTCTCTTCCGGTCGAAAGAAGAGACGAAAGGACGGGTAGACCTGACTGATGCTCCCTATCTGACCCTCATGGGGAACTATATGTCGATGGCTCTTGTTTCAAATTACCAGATGGCACCACCACTGCAGCTTATGCTATCACTAGATTGTGTATGGTGGAAGAGACATCAAGGGTCCCTTATGAGTCGGCTCAAGCTGCTGAGCTTGCTGCCCTTATTCGAGCTTGTGAGTTGAGTGAAGGGTTGGTTATCAATATTTATATTGATATTTATACTGACAGCCAGTAGGGTTTCTTACCTCCCATGGTACCAAGATTCAGCATGGGCCCCTTATATTGCTGCTTTTGTCTGCTTTAACACGTACCATAAATTGGCAATAATTAAGTGCAGCGCCCATAAAAGATTACTGATGATGTGGGTAGAGGAAATGCCTTTGCAGATCAGACAGATAAGGAAACAGCCTGAAGTAAGATGAGACGCATATTTGTTGTAGATCCAGCAAGGTGGATTCCTGATGTTGCCATGTTTGAGAATACCCTTGATAGTGTAAAGGATATACAAAGTGAAGCCACAATAGAGGAATTGGCAAAATGGCAGGAGAGCACAGCACATCTGAATGAGGAAGAGGGATGGATTGATAAATCTGGAGTGCAGAAATGGATGTTGCCGCATGCATATGTCCTTCCAGTGGTTACTATGGCACATGGTCCAGTTCAGTGCGAAAGGCATTTGTAAATTGTTAGCCCCTGTATGGCATAATGACCACATGTCTAAGACGGCTGCGCATTTGGTGAAATATTGCATGGTCTGTATGATGCATAATCCAGGGAATGGTACCGCTACACCACCTGGTAATTGTGCACCACCTACTTATCCTTTTGAAGTCCTCCAAATGGACTACATCGAATTAGAGAGATGCAATAATCTTAAGTACGTTTTGGTGGTTGTATGTGCATTCAGTAAATGGGTTGAGGCTTACCCCACTAAAGATAATACAGCCATTACGACTGCGAAGGTACTCCTTAAAGAGTTCTTTCCTTGTTTCGGGTTGCCCCGAATTATCTGGAGTGACAACGGAAGTCATTCTGATGGGAAAGTCATTACATTGATTTTGAAGATTTACATGTAAAACTGAAATTTCATGCTGCCAATCATCCACAGTCAGCGGACTTGGTTGAGAAGTACAATGGTACTTTCAAATTGGAATTAGCAAAAATTCAGTAAACAAAAGGGTTAAAATGGCTAGATGCTGTAACTTTAGCTCATTTGTCAACAAGAACCACAGCTTATTCTAGAACAGGACTGTCACCTGTCATGTTTGGATGCCCGGCGAATGTCTGGGGTGTCCCAAGTCCTCGTAGGTATTCAGAGATTGAATATCCCGTGTTGCTTTATTACCTTGGCCAGTTAACAGAAAATGTACGTTATATTTACCAACAGCGATTCAGAAAAGGGGGTGGTGATGAACAGAGTGTCTGAATTAAGCAGACCACTCTTACGCTGTCCAAAGATCAGGGCTTGATCCCTCACCGTTATTTAGCTCACTGCACCATCCCAGCTCAGAACCTGGCTATATGCAAATTAGTCTGTCCCTGGCCCAGTGCATCATGGGAACAGGGCAGACCAAACTACCAAGCCAATTCTTCACCGGAAAGGAGACAAGCTTCCGGGGACCGGTTTCTGGCATTTCAGCCGTCGTCGGCCCGGCTTGCTTGAATCCTGATGGTGCAGTGAGCAAGGGACTCATGTCTGAGTATACCCTGCCACACCTATAGTGGCCAAAAACGATTCATTAAAGGGGGTGGTGATGAACAGAGTGTCTGAATTAAGCAGACCACTCTTACCCAGTCCAAAGATCAGGGCTTGATCCATCACCGTTATTTAGCTCACTGCACCATCCCAGCTCAGAACCTGGCTATATGCAAATTAGTCTGTCCCTGGCCCAGTGCATCATGGGAACAGGGCAGACTAAACTACCAAGCCAATTCTTCACCGGAAAGGAGACAAGCTTCCGGGGACAGGTTTCTGGCATTTCAGCCGTCGTCTGCCCGGCTTGCTTGAATCCTGATGGTGCAGTGAGCAAGGGACTCATTCTGCTTAATTCAGAGACTCTGTCCATCACCACCCCTTGTTGTTAAATATTTTGTCCACCCTAAGCGTGGAAGGGTATACTCAGATGTGAGTCCCTTGCTCATTGCACCATCAGGATTCAAGCAAGCCGGGCCGACGACGGCTGAAATGCCAGAAACCGGTCCCCGGAAGCTTGTTTCCTTCCCAGTGTAAGAATTGGCTTGGTAGTTTGGTTTGCCCTGTTCCCATCATGCACTGGGACAGGAACAGACTAATTTGCATATAGCCAGGTTCTGAGCTGGGATGGTGCAGTGAGCTAAAAAACGGTGGTGGATCTAGCCCTGATCTCTTGACTGGGTGAGAGTATTCTGCTTAATTCAGAGACTCTGTCCATCACCACCCCTTGTTGTTAAATACTATTCACCAACAGCTGCGGGAGTCCCTACCTTCTACACCTGAGGGACCCGGCCACGATATTCATACTCGGGATTTCGTGCTTAACAGCAATTTCCTGCGGAAGAGAAGTTTGGAGCTGCGCTGGAAGGGCTCTGAGCAGGTTTTGTTGTTGACATGGATGGCTGTAAAGGTTGATGGTCAAAAGAACAGGGTGCATTCCACCCACTGCTGGTGGATTCCTTTGTTGTTGCCTTTCGATCAGTTAGTTAAGGAGGGCGTGGGCGATACAGAGTGTGAGCAGGTGCCCAGGTTTGTTCCCTTCAATGACGCCCAGTTGATCTGGACGCAGACGGATAAGAAGAATGAGGATGTTTTGAATGAGGCTGTTCCCCCAGAAATAGGAGCTTTACAAGAGCCTTTGTTTGTTGGTCACACAGTGACTGGGGCTACCAGGAACAATTTGGGCCCTCGGCTGAAGGATATTGACTGCAAGGAGAAGTAAGTTTAGGGATGGACTGCGCAAGATAGTTAGTACTGATTTACAGTACCAACAGAATTAACAGAAATTAGTGGTGAATTTTGTGCTTACTTTATTTTTGTTGTTTGAACAATTAGATAGGGAGAACAGAAGTATACCTTGATGGTATACCGTCTGAATCGACGTGGGATACATTAAAAGAGCTTAGGACAGAGCAAGCTACACCCCCAGTGCTCAAGAGAGCTAACTTATTGATGGACAATAGGAGCCTGTACCAGTGAGGCTCTGACGGACACTGGGAACTTGTATATTTCCTTTGCATTTTCGCCGTTTTGCAATTCATTATGTATCCCTTTGGTAGAGAGGTTGCTGACAAAGAGCAGCCAATGGCTCTTGTTGCACAGCATAATGTGATGAGGTCACGGAAAAACAAAGTCAAAGTCATATGTACTGTTCTATTGATTCTGCTGATAATAGTATTGTGTGGAGTGTCATGGGTTTTGGAAAATGATCAAAGTGCACCTTCACGCAGCAAGGATAAGCTTATCTCCCCGAAAAGAAGCAAAAGAACAGCCCCAAGCAATGTATTTTTGGAGACACACAAGAGTTTCTTTGAAGAGGGCACAACTTGTTATCCCACTGAATCTGTCACTAGTTTGTGGACTGCATGTCCATTGTCACTTGTAAACTATACTTACACTCGGCCACCCCAGTTCATAGAAGTGAAAGGAGTATTTGGTTTTGGTTATCCGGAGCCATGTATATGTGATAGAAAGCCACTGGGGATGGGTCATTCAAGTTGTGTTAACATTACATATTGTGATCATTTTTATATGGAAAAACAAAATGCCACTTTGGTGGATTGGCATTACAAGGCATTGATAGTTACCCGAGAGGCTGGTCATTGCCCTGCTTGTTGCCCCATTGTCAATAATAATGGCACTTCGCTGTATATAAATTGCTCAGGAATAGTGATATACTAAAATATGATTCCCTTGGTAAATGCTGAGACACAAGTACTTTCAGAATGAATTCCAGGTATGCAGCAGTGGAATATGAGGGACCGATTTATGCACACCCAGGGTTTTTCTTTTTGTCTAATGGGACGTATTCTAAGGGTCACAATGGTACAGATGATGTAGCTCCTGGAATGGTACTACCCTTGGGTGTACCTTGTAGATACACTAAGCCTAACATAAGATGGGTTAAAAGGACTCTGAGGGAGTGACCTTTATAGAGGTCAATAATTATAGTAATGGGGTCACCTTTTGTTACATCCTTTCCTCTATTTTCACGTTGGGCAGTGGTAAGAAAGCTAGGGAATACTTTGGGTGTAAGCTGCAAATTTGAGCTAATACTACAGTAGCAGCTTTGCATGACATCACCACTCAATTGGAGAGTATGTGAATATATTCGGAACAGACCGGATATGCAGTTGATTTTATTCTAGCTAAGAGTGGTGGTGTATGCGCGGTAGTGGATGACGAGTGTGTGGGCGGGATCAAGAATATGGAAAAGAATATTACCAAACACATTCTAGATAGCCTTGAAAATGTCAAAGGAATGGAAAGTGGGAATTGGGGTTGGTCTCTATTTGGTAGCTGGGGCTGTATTCTCGAAAAAAAAAGTGATTTATCTTGTGATATTGATGCTTTGCTGTGTTCTCGTTCAGTGTCTTCCCTTTTGTTGTTCTTATTGTACCACTATCCTCACACCCAAAAAGAAGATATCAATTCATGATACAAATGCCGCTATAATGATTCAAAAGGATATTGAGGGTCTGATGAATATTGATGAAGGAGATTTCCAGAATTCCTCTCTCCTTACTGTTTCACTTCCTGATGTTGAGAATATGGAGTGCTCATAACAGTTTATTAATGAGATTTCTTATTACTGTTTAAAATTTTCTTTTCTCTTGCTGCTGCTAGAAAATGTTTCAGCTCACGCTAAAAGGGGGGTCTGTTTGAATAACAATGTTTATGCCTATGCACTGCCCTATTAGCATTCACTGCGCCATTTTCTTTGCAGGTGCCATTTTAGGCTACTCAAAACTGATCTCATCTAATTCCAAGAAATGCTCCCCTAAGATTTTGTTTTTTCCATTTCTGTCCTGTTTCAGTAATGGAATACAGTGTTCTTGTTAGCGCATACCTTTCTCACTAGAGGCTCTCTCCCCCTTGTCTGGTGGCGGGCTCCGGACAGAACGACCTTGAACTATGTTTCTTTGCAAGATATGAGTGCTGATACCATTTTTTGTGTATTTCACTGTTTAGCTGCAGCTTCCTGGGAAATTTAACTGTGGGCATGTTCTTGCCTAGTTATGAAACGTACACAATGTATCTTTGTGCTTGTTAACTTTAGTCCTCTTTGTAGCCCTCCTAGTGACTGTACAGACGGGTCTCCACTCGTATTGCATATAAATAAACAGTTATTGGTTTGCATTCTCTACTGTTTGACCGACTCTTCATTTGATACTGAAGACTGAGAGGTGCTCATTAGTGACCCGGGTGACCCTAAACGGGTTACTTCCTTCACACTGTGCTGTTTAAACAATTGCAACGATCTCTCATAAAAAGACTGCACAGTCTATTTAGGCTCCTGTGTTGTTTTGTCAATCTTAACCTAATCAATGTCCTTCACAAGATCTTCTCTTTTATAAAAGTATTGCCCTGTTGATACTTTTTCAACACCAAAGACAACAGGCCATGAGATATTGGATTTCTCTGTGGCTCCTTCTCTGGTACTGTATACCCATTTGCCATTCTGCTCACAAATCACTCTGGATGACAGTGTCGAAAAGGGTATTCAAACCTATCTACAAAACCTGTGAAATCTTTACAAATCAATCAACCTGAGTGTACTACTCCACTGGCTTCTCCCAATTTGGGAAAGTTATTCATACAAGATGCAAGATGACTCCTACACCATGGTACTCCATGAACATAATATTCATCACTCACTTTGGGTCCCTGCTAATTGCCTGTTGGCCTCACCATCCATCCTGGGCCCGCCTCCGCTCCTGTTTCCACCCCCGCTTTACTAGACTGGCCCCACTGCTTGGTTGGGACTGCTCATTTGGCCTCCTCCTATGTGCTCACACTTCTTGGCCATGACTATCAGTACACCTACTCACCTGGCATTCCTGTTTGTGCCCCCACTTCCATTCCGTGGTCTGTACTGCGATTCGATGACCTACCTAGAAGACACCTAGGCTCATATTCTGATACAGATGAGATCACCGACCATGAGCCAGATGGTGTGTCCGTCTGCGGCGCTTCTGCCATTATGACGGAACTAAAGGCGGGATTCCGTGCCATGGACATGCATTTTAATACCCTTACAGGTCACATCGACAGGCTGGGGGAGCGTCTGGATCATCAGGGGGTGAGAATTGATTGTGCGGAGTGGATGATATTTGGTACTGAGGACAACAATACCACTATACAGAAACTCTTGGACAAGATGGAACGTATCCTGAATCAGGTTGCAATCAAGAACGAAGATCTTGAAGCCAGGTCCCATAGAAATTACATTTGTATTTCTGGTTGTTAGACCTGATTTTCCAGCGGGTTTCTCCCCAGACCTTTTGCTTTTTGGCCTCCTGTTTTGGACCCTGTTTTTGTTGGTTTTATGACTCTGGGCACTTTACTACTGCTGATCAGTGCTAAAGTGAATATGCACTCCCTGTAAACTCTGTTTATGGATTGGTGATTCCATGATAGGCATATTTGATTTACTGGTAAGCCCCTAGTACAGTGCACTGTGGGTGCCCAGGGCCTGTAAATCAAATGCTGCTAGTGGGCCTGCAGCACTGATTGGGCCAACCACATGAGCAGCCTGTAAATGTAACTCAGACCTGCCATTGCAGTGTCTGTTCGCAGTTTGGTACTGCCGCGTCGACCTGGAAAGTGCACCCACTTGCCAGGCACTCTCCTTCCCTTTTCTTACATGTCAGTCACCCCGAAGGTAGAACCAATGTACCCCTGTAGACAGGGTGAGGTGTATGTGAAAGGTATGACATGCCCTGATGTGTGTTTCATGTCCTAATAGTGAAATGCTGCCAATTTAGTTTTTCACTATTGAAAGGCTATTTATCCCATAGGATAGAATGGGAGTTTATTTATAACATCTTATAACTATAACTTTAACTTCCCTTTGGGGCGAGATAGAAAGATGCAGTTTAGTATGCCTGAACTTAGAATATAAAAATGCATCTTTCAGTAAAGATGATTTTTATATTGTATGTTTGAAAATACCTCTTTTAGAAAGATGGTATTTACTTGCTTTGCCGTGCTGTGTGCCTCTGCTGGTTTGTTGATTGACTGGCTGGCTTTTGAATGACAGGGGCTGGGGATGTGCATTCTTTCAGATGTCCACCGGGTGGGGGGGTTGATGTGGGGCTGGCCTTTCCTGCATGAGTCAGGGCTAGGCTGAATAGACTTGGGTTGTATTTAGTGTAGGGAGAAGTGATTTATTTCACACCTGATTGGGCCTCGTCTGCCTTGGACAATCCTGTCTCCAACTCCTGCCAGGCA
Source organism: Lissotriton vulgaris (assembly GCF_964263255.1). Taxonomy (NCBI): domain Eukaryota; kingdom Metazoa; phylum Chordata; class Amphibia; order Caudata; family Salamandridae; genus Lissotriton; species Lissotriton vulgaris. Next base: position 673,493,219 of record NC_141687.1, on the reverse strand, counting down.
GCTGCACCAGAGAGGACAGAACTGGTTTTGGCGGGGCTAGGAGCTTCTCTGCCACCAGAGAACAAAGGAATTTATGCTATATAAAGTGGGGCCCAGACCCCTGAATTTTAGATTACTGCTCAACTAAGGAACCTGCCAGGAAGAAGCAACCATGAAAGCTGGAGGAGGAGTGCTGCGCCTGTGCTGTGTACTGCTGGGGTTGGCCTGCAGCAGTTGCTTCTGTCTTGGGCTGGGAAAGGACTGGACTGTGCTTTCATCATCCTGCTGCTAGAGTTTTCGCCAAGGGCTTGAAGTAGAGCTTGCCTCCTGTTGGAAGTCTCAGGGATAGAAAAGACTTCCACAATTACTTCTGGGATTCAAGAGGAACCTTTGCCAAGGAGAAGAGCTGGAGAAACTGAGAAGTACTGTCCCTTTGCTGTGTGCTGTCTGGGGTTGGCCTCCAGTGGCTGTTTCTGCCTAGGAAAGGACAAGGACGTTGCTGTGTGCTATGTCCCCTGCTCGAGGAAGATCTCCAAGGGCTTGAAGTAGAGCTTGCCGCCTGTTTTAAGGTCTCAAGGATACAATGACTTCAACCCCAGCTCCCCTGAACTCCCTTGGTGAGAGTTCTGACCTGCCGAGAGGTACCTATTGCTGTTCTTGGCCTCTGGAGGTTGTTCCTGTTTTTGGGAGCTGGAAAAGCGACACAACTACGAAAAGCGCAACGCATCCACACCTGTTTCTGATGCATCGCCATATAAACCGACGCAGTGCCTATCCCCGTTGAGAATTCGTCGCACGCCACATCGAGTGCACCGATCTACGGAGTCCGAGATCACCGCTTCTGACGCAGGCCCAACTGTGTGGCTGCAAGAACCAACCCATCGTGGGACCACGGCTGGAGAAACCGATGCACCCCTGATCCTCACACTTCATATCTGGCCGCCATGCCTGCAAGAACACCAGGGCCGCAATAAGATGCATCACCTCCCCGCACAGTAAAACACTGACACATCACCTCCCCGCACAGTAAGGAACCAACGCATCACTGCCCCTGCGTGGCAGTAAGGCCCTGATGCATCACCTCTCCTGCAACAGTTTTTGTTTGTGGGTGTGACGCATGCAAGGTACTTTGAGTGAAAAGTGTTGCATCAGCAATCTGCTTTGAGCAGAACTGTTTCTGCCTTTTGAAGACATATTTTTATTACTGTGTTGTGGATTTTTGTCGCTTTGGTCTTGTTTGGTTTAGATAAGGACTACCTATTTTTCTAAACTGGTGTGGTGTTCATTTGTAGTGTTTTCACTGTATTACCGTATGTGTGCACAAATGCTTTATCCACTGCTTCTGAGATAAGCCTGTCTACTCGTGCCATGCAACCAAGGGGGTGAGTAGGCTTTATTTTAGAAGTGTATCCCCCTTACCCTGACTAGAAAGAAGGGTCCCTACTTGAAAGGTGCAAACCATTGCCAACTAGAGATGCCCATTTCTAACACTGGTATTGCAGAAACTACCAATATGGGAAGACCAGACTCCTTTGTGGAGCAGCTCCTCACAGATCTTTATGATCATACCAACTTTTCATCCACTTTCGCTATGGAAGATGCTCACTGCTCTCTCGGACCTCACCCTTCAGAGGCCGCACCACCTCACTTCCTTATAACACATCTCCTTAATTACAAAGACAGAGACACTGCCCTACAGAACAGAAGGCCAGTAGAAAATATAGCGATGTAAAGAATTCCCTCAGCAACGTAGGCACCCAGTATGCAATTCTCTATCCTGTCCACCTACATATTGAGCATAATTGGAAAACCAGACTCTTTGATATACCTACAGAACTATCTTCTAAATCCCCTCCTCTTCTACAAGGATCGCCAGAACGTACTGCAACCCCCAACACTCGAGGGTCGTCCTCGCCTGATCAGACCGGCTCCAAGTGACTGCCCATTCCAAATCTCTCAGCCGAACCCATATTATGCTCCTAATGTTGAATATCGCTAATTGTTTATCATATCTCTTTGTATACTATTATTGTACATTTATGGTTGATTCCCATGTACTTTTCATGCTCACTTTTCCTAACAGGCTGCGGCCTGCCGAGTTGTCGACGCGCCCCCATGGTGTATACCAATTTTCTACAATTAGGATCGTTTTATTGTTTGTTTTGAATTTTGGGGATTGGCTGGATGCCATATTATCTGGTGTGGGTGGGGGTCTTGGGTTGCACTGCTTGGATTTTGTTAACGTTCAATTACTATTTTCTGTTTGCTAGCTGCCACTCATCACCAGTTTTATACACCACCACTGACACAGCATCCTTTCATGCCCTCCTTCCATCACCTCTATGCCACATCCCTATACAAATAGAGTATTAGATATTCCTTTTATTACATGGAACATATATATATATATATTATATATATGCCCTGGCACACCAAGCTAGTTTATTCAATTCCATTACAATTTCTGTAACACTTGTATTCTTAAGATTTCCTCTACCTATTCTCATTTATCACTTGATTCATCCTTTATTCTCCTTGTCATGCTTTATCTCCACCACTCTCCTCTTGATGTTGCTACCTATTACTTCAGTTTCCTCCTCACACTGATTGGATTGTAAAATTTGTGTAGCGCTTACTACCTATGAGGGGCTTTGAAGCGCTTGCCTACATGGGTAGCAGCCTGCATTTTGTAAGGTGTGTTCTTCTTTTGCTTTGTTCCTACGTGGGCAGTGTTTTTGTGTCATGCTGGAGATCCGCCGTGGTGCTACTATCTTCTTATGGCACACAACACTTAGCAAAGGGATGAATGAAGAAATGGGAGAGATAGGCAGTTCAGTTGGATCCATACAATTGCACAATGACAACCCCCTGAAAGCATTAGTTGTGAAAATCCATCAGTAGGCAAGCACAGCATCCTTAGATACAATGAGTGATCCTACAGTTATATTTCTACAGTACAACATCATACTGCGAATTTGACATAATTTGTGTAATTTTTCTCATCATCAAAGCAGACAATATATTTACTGCATTAAAACATTAAAATGTGAGGAACAAGGTTTCTTAAAAAAAAATACTTAAGAGGCTAAACTGCAATTATTTGAAATAAACTTTTGTGGGGAAAACGTGCACAATTTAAATGCATATTACATTTCAAACCCAGTACTAAAGGTGTTTTCCGGGCAACTGCTATAGCATAATTGAAAAAATAGAGGTCCCTCAGTTATACCTGTTTTACAGTTTTCTGGCTGAGGATTTACTCAAAGAAAGCTTTTTAGTTTGAAACGTGAATGGTTGGGAACATGCTGGAGGAGAAAAAAAAGGACAAAAAAACCCCATTAGAAAATTTTTCAAAAATGAAAGCTCTGCTCAGCTCACTACCTGTGAGTAGCAAAGTTGACTTTACTGTAAAGCAATAAACTTTTCAAGGCACGCACATGCAAGTATGGTCAGGGTCTACCGACCATCCCCTCCCTGACTTGTGCACCACCATCAATAACCATTAAATCACTTAGACATGCGAGGAGTTTCTCTATGGAAGGCAGGGGGGTCTCACGACCCTCCAGCCGTATTTATTAAAGCATGAAAACAAATAAAAAATTGTTGAAATAAACAATATTTACACAAGCATTATCATGCAAAAATTTGACATTAGATTACAAGCAATGTAGACAGGTATCAAAAGGGTTAACCTTAACAAATGTCTAATACAGCGTGTTTCCTAACCGAATCTAACATCCTACGTATGAATTTTTGTATATCCTAGCTTTTGGGCCTACGGCAAGGTCGCTAACCGGTGTCAGATCCTTATTAACCAGCTACGCCCTCACGTCTGGGAGCACATGCGCAGAGGGCCCGTTTACCGGGAGAGTACTTCCCCCCCCTCCCGGTTACCCCTGTACGCTCCATGAACTCCATTAATCAAATAGGGGGCCCTTTCACTCTGCGCCGTTTTGTGACGTCATAGTGTACATGCGGGGTGGCTAACCAGCCCAAAGAAAGCGTGACTCCCCCTTCCCCCGCACCCATCCAACCAAGCGGATATCCAGCCCCTGGAGTTCTGGGAGAGACCATTGGCCCCTCCCCCTGGGCGACCCCATTCAAGAATGGTGACGCCCCCTAAGGACCTTAAATTGACTGATCACCGATCATGACCTTACCGCCTGACCTAAGACTACAATAAATACGACAATTATGGTACCTGTATACGGGAAAAAGGCCTAAGGAAAAAACAAGTACAATTAACTACAATGTGTACCAAATGCTCACCCTCAATATTTACATCCTGTAAACGGGAAAAAAGGCCTAAGGAAAAAATTCACACCAACAATATTTACAGTGAAAATTTAACCCAAAATTGGCAATACCAATCAACACGCAAAACCAAGTCTGCTTCAGGGGCTGGTGGGTGGGAAAGATTAATCTGCCCCATGGGCGCACTATGCAGGCCTGGAGAGCGCAGGGACAAGAGGGCGCCTCCCGCGCTCTCCCGGCCTTTTAACATAATTGGGGGTGGACCAGTTCCCACTGGTCCGCCCCCCTAGCTCCCCCCCTTTGATCCGTAAGTAATCCGATTGCTTCCGGGTCAACACAGGAGCCGGCACCAATTGGAGGTGGGGCGCGCCCGCCGCATCATCAAGACGCGCCGAAGGGGCACGCCCCGTCCCCGAGGGTGCAGGTGAAGAGGAGGTCTGGTGCCCCGCGATACATGCGGGGGGCGACCGGCCCCCCCTTTCCTTATGGTCAGGGACTACCGACCACCCCCTGCCCTGTCTTGTGCATCACCATCAATAACCATTACATCACTCAGACATGCAAAGAGTTTCTCTTTGGAAGCCAGGGGTATTTCACGACCCCCCAGCCGTATTTATTATAACATGAAAACAAATTAAAAAGTGTTGAAATAAACAATATTTACACAAGCATTATTATGCAAAAATGTGACATTAGATTACAAGCAATGTAGACAGGTATCAAAAGGGCTAACCTTAACAAATGTCTAATACAGCGTGTTTCCTAACAGAATCTAACATCCTACGTATGAATTTTTGCATATCCTAGCTTTTGGGCCTACGGCAAGGTCGCTAACCGGTGTCAGATCCTTATTAACCAGCTACGCCCTCACTTCTGAGTGTGCATGCGCAGAGGGCCCGTTTACCGGGAGAGTACTTCCCCACCTCCCGGTTACCCCTGTGCGCTCCATGAACTCCATTAATTAAAAAGGGGGCCCTTTCACTCAGCGCCGTTTAGTGACGTCATAGTGTACGTGCAGGGTGGCTGACCAGCCCAAAGAAAGTGTGACTCCCCCTTCTCCCGCACCCATCCAACCAAGTGGATATCCTGCCCTGGAGTTCTAGGAGAGACCATTGGCCCCTCCCCCTGGGCGATCCCATTCAAGAATGGTGATGCCCCCTATGGACCTTAAATTGACTGCTCACCGATCATGACCTTACCGCCACAGTCCAGCGTAGTTGACTGACTATCTGGCCCCCCCCCAAACCTCCTACACTGAAAGGTCATGCTGACCTAGAAAAACCTCCCAGCCAAGCCACAATATTGTCTGCCAGTAATTCGTTGCCCGCCCTAGTCAGGTGAACCCCATCTTGTAAGAAGAAATGTTCCCCCCAGATGCACCCATGTGGGATATTCTGCAATTGAGGTGACTGAAATAATTTTTCTATCTTGTTGTTGATCCTCTTTACCAAGTGATTCAACGCCCTGACAGAGTCCCCCCTCCCCCTCCATTGCAGCCTAGGAATCATCTGAGACCACAGTATGGTGCAACCTGGGCGCAGTTTTGCTAACCAGGTCACTGCTGAGATTACCTCCTCCATCAGGACCCTCCTGCTCAGTTTAACCAAAAAATTGTTGCCACCCACGTGTAAGATAACCACCGAGGGCGGTGGGGTGTGTTTTTCAAGTAATTCTGTAAAGAAACTCATAAGCTGACTGAGGCAACCTTGAAACCTGCCTGTTCCGCCCTCTGTCTATAGTCGCCTGAAAAGAAAACAGGTTTAATGCGCTTTACGTATGAGTGACCAACCACCCATACCACTTGTGTCTCCATCCTCTGTTCTTGATTCCGCCGAGCTGAGGTTACTTGCTGTTGATGACCCGGTAATAGTTTCCGCCCTGCGTGACAGGCCCGAGAAACTGAAATACAAACAAACAACACGACAGGCGTCAACGTAACTCACTTGTTACCTCACAACATGTGCAGCTGCACATAACGTTTATAACAGTTGGAAGACCATCTCCCAATCCTTTTTACACTGTTTGCATGCAACCCTCTAGCCGTTGCTTCAGTGGGCGCACCTGTTCTGAATGAATGCGTCCCAAAATCCGTAGGATTTAAACCAGCCTTGCTAATTGTCATTGCCAGCACTCTTTGGAACTGAAACCTGGTCAATGGGGTACCGTCAGCATGCATTAACAATGCCCCCCCTGCTGCGCCTGCTCTTTGCTTGATAAAGGACTCTACATGGAACAATGGGCAGCACGGATTAGTCTGAGCCCGATGGAGTACCACACTATCCCCCGAGCCTCCTGATCAGTTTTTGATTTAAGGATGATAATCAATAGTGTATCTTCTTGTATCTTTGTGTGCTCCAGCCTGAGACCCCCTATCATATCCAGCTTGCTGCTAGCCACCAGTTCACCTACCCGTAATGCCCCATAAAAGGCCAATGAAAAGGCAGCTCTGAATAAGAGTACCTCCCCTGATGAACTACAGGTGTCAGGCAATGCATTCAATAATGATGCCAACCGTTCTAAACCTATCGGTTGTCTGTGATCAGTGGCAGTTGTTCGCAGGTGCCACTACCCCCTCAGCGCCCTTCGCACCATGAAACTGTCCGTGGGATCTTTGGCCCCTTTCAGCTGCGCAAAGAAAGAAACGGCAATTTGTGCCTGCTAGCTGTAGCTGCTGAGCCCCCTTGTTTATATAATGTATCCATGTACTGGGTAAAATTCCCTTCCTGTTCCCACTTCTCCGCCCAGTCCTGTCCCAAAAAGGAGCAATAAGACATGAACGCCCCTTCGTAAGCCGCCCTGGTCCTGGGCGCTAGGCTAGCTGCCACGAGGTTCTGTAGCTGGGGGCACCAATTTGCCAGATTGTTGTTGGGAAGTGTGCCGATGTTGCCTCTGTGGATGGTAGCTGCTCCCTGAATACCTGCATCTTAAAGCGAGAGAGTGCGTCAGCAGCGTTATTCAACACCCCCGGGACATGTTTGGCCCTAAACTGTACATTCAGTTTCATGCAAATCAGAACAATTAGTATAAACTTACACCGCGCCGCCTGTTGGTTGATGCATTCAACCACGGTCATGTTATCAGACCAGAAGACCACAGATTGGTTACGCAACAGTTCAGGCCAACCTGTCAATGCAACCCATATTGGGAATAGCTCATAGAAACCGATGTTAGCTGTCAATCCGCTTTCCTCCCACCAAACCGGCCACTGTTGGGCTACCCACTTGTTCCAAGTATGGCACCAAACCCCACAGTGCCCGCAGCGTCAGTCCATAGACCTAACTCTGCGCACGTAGTGGGTGAAACGCACCACACTACTCTGCCGTAGAAATCCTCCAGGAATGCCATCCATATACGCATGTCCAGGTGAACCTCGGCCGTCAATCTAGCAAGATGGTGTTTTTCTCACAGGCAAGTCATGGCCTGCGAGATTGAGCGGTAGAAGGGGCGTGCCATGGGTATTATTCTTTGTGCAAAATTCAGCTGACCCACAGTCTGCTGTAGCTGCTGGAGTGTCACTTTTTCTTTAACCAAACATTGCTGAAGAGCTGCTCTGAATTTCCGGATTTTTTCTTTGGGTAACCTGAAACAGCCCTCCACTGAGTCCAACTCTATACCTAAAATTCCAAGGATGTTGCTGGCCCAACCGTTTTTCCAGACCCCAAAAGCCCGCATGAGCACGCAAAATTCCTGCAATGCCCACGCACACTCCTGTGAGCCTGCTGCGCCCAGAAAAAGTAAATCGTCCAGGTAATGCATGACATGACGATGTCCAGTTGTTTGCTTCAAAACACATTCCAGGAAGGAGCTGAATTTCTCAAAGTAGGCGCATGAGACAGAGCAACCCATGGGCATACACATATCCATATAGAGCTTCCCCTGAAATGAAAAACCTAGCAGATGCTGATCCAGGGGATGTACTGGCAGTAGCCGGAAAGCAGATTCAATGTCTGACTTGGCCATCAGGGCCCCAGGTCCGAGATTCCTCAACATACCTGAAGCCTGGTCAAAAGACGCATACTTAACACTACAAATGTCCTCATCAATAGCGTTGTTTAATGATGCACCCCTAGGTGCTGAGAGGTTATGGATGAGCCTGTACTCGCCCTTCTCTTTCTTTGGGACCACACCGAGGGGCGGGCAAACAGAATTAGCTACAGGGATGTCACTAAAAGGACCCGCTATCCTCCCCAGGCGCAGCTCTTTAGCGATTTTTGTAGCCATTACAACTGGGTTGTACCTCACTGACAGCTGATTCCTACATTCTGGTGTCCAGGTATATCTCACCACTGGGATCCTAAAGACCTGTGATAAACCTTCTTGTAACATCCTCGCAGAGGCATGGTCTGGGTACCTGTTCAGCCAAGGAGTCATAGCCAGAACGTCAATGAGTGAATGAGCTACCCGCCGGCCTTCCCCCCCTAGTCCTACTTCTTTCTCCCCCTGTTACCGGAGGCGCTACCTTTTGAGCGGCATGTTGTTTCTGGGTGGGAAAGGTGTCCACATAGGAAACATGCATGCTTGAACTTACAAGTGCCTGGTGCATGTACGTTTGTTGAAATCCCAGCACACCCTTTTCAATCCTCACTGCCCCTCGCCCTACCTGCCGGGTCCCCCCCTGCGCTTGCCGAAAGGGGTGCTGGGGTTTTGAAGGGTAACCCTTGTTCCAGCTTGTGCCTGCACTCCCTGGTTGCCCGGCCGTAAATTGGCCATACCAAGAAATGGAATCGACCGTATCCCAGGATAGAGTTTGGTCAAACTCTTTTGTTTTCCTGAAGGTCATGTCATACTTCTTCCATGCGTCCCCTCCATATTTGTCACTGAAAGTTGTAATTCTACTCTGGTAACATGCCATCTCTGCCTGCAAATTAGGGGAACGCTCGGCTGTGATCGCCATAAACACAGAAAAAGCTCTAATCCAATTGATCAGTGGCTCTTCTACCCTGAATCTTGACATTTGGCTCCACCATTCGCTAGGCAACATCCAGTCCTTCTGTGTCTTAGCATACTCCAATTCCCTGTTATCAACAAGCAAGGAAAAAATATAGACATATTTGCCCGCCCAGATCAACTCATTCACTGCTTGTGGAACATGCTGGGCCAGATTTTCCCTCCTGGAGGGTATTGTACCTTCCCTTAGTACCGGCAATGCCACCTCCTTACCACTTTCAGCGACTCGCGTTGGTTCAACAATCTTGTCTCTTTCAGCGTTGCTGCCCGAACATGTTGCTTGAGGAGAAATAGGCGCGCTTGGCACCCCCCCCCCCACCGCTACCCCTAGCAATCATGATTTTTGCTACCATTTTTTGCGCCTCTGCAGAGGGATCTTTCCCTGCCTCTTTGGTGCCCACCGAGGAAGGTAACATCCCCCAACCTCCAGCCAGGAGAGTACTGCCGCTATCTGTCCCGCCAGCTCAGGGGGCACCTGACCGACCCCAGGGGGTGCACTAACTGTGGTGGGGGATCCCATGTCACGTACCGGGGTAGGAGCCTGGTTCAACACTGGTCCCATTGGAAATACCGCTGGGACCACCAAGGGTGCTATGTTTGGGGGTGTCGCCGGTGTGGCCGGGGCTAGTGTCACCGGTAAACTTGTCAGGATTAGTGGCGTAGGTATGGGTGCTACCGGCGGTGTCGGCCCACCCTCAGGGACCATTCCAGGTGACCCCCCTGCTCCTTGTGTCTTGGGGACCCGACCACTCCCCCTCTTGGCCCTGAACCGTTTAGGCAAAGCATTCAATTACCCCCTGGGCTGCGGGGGCACTATTACTCGCTTGGGTCTCCCAGATGGCCCCACCTCATCAAACCTCTGTGAGAGCTCCGTCACCTTCTTACCCAACTGGTCCACTCCCCCAGTCTCCTGTCCATAGCTGTCATCTTGCGCATCATGCCCTGCAGCATAATCTCCATGCAGGAGCGCTTAGCACCACGCCCACTAGACATTCCCCTTCTCTTTTGTGACTGATGAACAGCCTACACTTAATGCCACACCTATGAGCACGATGTGCCCTTGTACCTGTATCAAAGTTGGAGGCACACAGGCTGGCCGTAAGCACCACGCAACTGTGACCACGACACACCAGCTAGCCTGGGTGTTTGGGCGAGCGCACTCTAGCCCGGCGGCCCGACAGAAGCAGTGAAATGCAGGTCTGCCTGTGTCCTCAGATAGCGTTGTCCACCACGCCACTCTCCGTCAGCTCAAACCGCTGTGCCCCCCTGTATGATGACCTACGATGAGAGAAAAGTTAGCATACAGTCCTGTCACTTTAAAAGTAATAAAGTAGGAAAATAATAATTGCCACTTTGTAGCTGAATCCCAGCTCTCTTTTGGTACCTCAATGCAATACTCCCAGCTTAAAAGTCCAGTATCACCACCCCACCCGGTTCTTATTACCGGATCCTTTTTCCTTGATTAGACCCACTGGGCTTTGTACCTGCAACCATGAGGTCGAAAACAAGCCCTTCTACTGGATGCAGTATTTCACCCACTCAGAACACCTTATCTGAACAGTTTTGCCTTAATATTAAAACAAAGGACTGCCTTCAAATTGGGGTACACACAGGATTGTAGTAAATGGGCAGCCCCTAGTCCCTTGCGGTCCCCCGTCCACGTACTAACCGGGTCTTAATGGTACACGTGCTCTTGAAAATATAGCACTGGCAAATTATCAGTACACTTGTTCGCCAAATACCGCAGCGCTAGCAATATATCCAGTCCACGCTCTCTAAATTAGTACACTTTAGCTCTTACCACACAGCGCTAGTAATTTCAGGGCACAGAGCCTCTATCAACGATAAATGCGAAACTGGACTGCTCCATCAAATCGGCCCGTAAATGCCCACCACAGTTCCCCGAAGCCCGCCAAAACTTCACCGTAATGCGGGCGAAAAACAGAGAGGCAACAAGGGCACATTTACAGCGCTCGCCGATGCGTAGAGCGCTTTCCACCTCGCGCCGAGCTCGCAGCAACTATCCCTCGACGATGCAATCGAGAAAGTCTCCCAAGATGTGAAGGTCCGATGCGGCTCCGCACGGAGTTTCCGACCTGTAAGTACAGAAAAATAAAGATTAATCTGCCCCTTGGGGGCACGGTGCAGGCCTGGAGAGCGCGGGGACAAAAGGGCGCCTCCCGTGCTCTCCCGGCCTTTTAACCTAACTGGGGGCAGACCAGTTCCCACCCTGTGACCCGGAAGCAATCAGATTGCTTACGGGTCAACACAGGAGCTGGCACCAGTCGGAGGTGGGGTGCGCCCGCCGCGTCATCAAGACGCGGCGAAGAGGCACGCCCCACCCCCGAGGGTGGAGGGGAAGGGGAGGTCCGTCGCCCCGCCATACGTGCGGTGGGGCCGAGCGCCCCCCCTTTCCTGTTGACGTGGTGCTCTTGAAAAATGTAACATGCCAGCGCACTGAAGTAATTCTATAAACCCTGTTGTGCTGCTTTAATATAGAAAATATAGAAACAGGTCAGCTTCCCTGGTCCCTGGCTATCAATTAATTACCTGGCCACACTGAACCCAATCCGATCCGACGACGACTACAGAAGAGTGGTCTAGTGGCACACACAAGTGGAGAGAAACGCGTAGCAGGGAACAGGCAGAGCTTGCAAAATAAAACTCCTTTGCTCCGGACCGTTTGTGTCTGTAATGTACACAAACTTCGTTCTCTTTTAATCTAGAGTGCTCCATGAGTTGCTCGCAGGCCGTGGCCCTTCTTCCTCCAATCCTGGATTCCTGTTACCAACTCGTCACAGAATGGGGATGGGGAAGGCTGGCTGATCCACCCCACTCTGTGACGAGTTGGGAAAAGAGGCCAAAATATCTACTCTTTCAGGTTTGGAATCTTACATTCGATCCTTCTGACATTATGCATCTCCGGTCTTTGGACTGGGGTCCGTTGCCCGAGGTTTCAGATTACATTCGTGACAACCTGCGTAAAGGTTTTTCTCAGGAGGTGCGAAGCCAGCTTCAGTTGGAATGTCCTAGACCGGATATACCAGATAAGGTGGCAGAAACGCCGGAAATTGATGCAAGTCTGCTCACTTTCCTAGCGGCCAAAGAGCAATCTACTCCTGTGGATCCTGACATCCTCGCGGGCTGGACCCAAAGGGCAATTTGCCTTCTAGGCAACGCTAATTGCGCGATCTCTGCTGAGAGGCGCAAGTCCCTCCTGATTCGGATGGACAGCAACTTGACCGAATTGGCGGATGCTGAGCACGGACCTTTGGCCGACGGACATCTCTTCGGAGAGCGGTTCGTCAAAGATGTTTCAAAGTACATCGGGACATTTACGTCCCTGGACAAAGCTCAAACGGGAATAAAACGCGTTTTCCATCAGGGTGTTTTTAATCGGGCCGGACGAGGCAGGGGCCGCTCGTTAGGCCAGAATTTCAATCAAGGCCCCCAAAGATGTGACTTTGGGCGCGGCAGAGGGTAGTGGGATTCCACATATGGAGGCACCTTCTACCCCTCACGCCGGAGATTCAACCGAGGACGCTTCCAGAACAATGGAAACAGGGCCGGCTTGAGAGCCCAGCAGTCCTTAGGTGAGTGTTGTAGACATTTCTCTTCTACCTTTGGGGGGTCACACTTGTAATTTTCTTCACAATTGGCTGGAACTGACGCAGGATGCGTGGGTGTTACAAACGATCATGGGGTTTCGCTTAGAGTTCTACTCTCCTCGTGTTCAGCAGGAGCCCCCCACTCAACTCAATTTTTCCCTACAAGAAAGCAGTTTTATAGACAGAGAAATCGCGGAATTGCTGCACAAACATGCAATAGCTCGATGCAACGAGGGCCCTCACGGTTTTTGCAGCAACATATTCCTAGTGCAGAAAAAAGGAGGTGGCAACAGGTTAGTGTTGAATCTGCGCAGTTTCAATCACTTTCTGACTTTCAACCATTTCAAGATGGAGGGTATCCATCTTCTTGTGGATTTGTACAAGACAAAGATTGGCTAGTCAGGTTAGATCTCAAGGACACAGAAAATAAATGTGGGGAGGGTCAATAGGGCATATTTAACGACCAAGACCACTTGGGCCCTTATTATAACTGTCAACACACAAGGAAGTGGCCTGGTCCAAAAACTGTTAGTGTGCCATAACTGAACTAGAACCCTAAAACCATTAGTAACACTAGAAGTGATAACCCTGGGCTGGTAAAGAAATTCCCATCAGCCCACCCATTTGGTGGAGTGTCGTCATGTGGGAGATGTCATCAATCCAAATCTCGAACAATACACCTAGTAATGGTGCGGAGATTGATTATCATGATGTAAAACCAAGCCACCGGGCTTCACTGGTGATGCTAATGGGGTGCAGTGCAGGTGAAAAAATTGAGTGAAAAAGGTGAAAATAAAATTGACTCCAGGAATCAAAATTAAGTTTAATCAGTATGGTGCTAGGGTCAACATTAAAAATGCCAAAATAGTTTGAAATAATAACTATATGTAGGCAAAGTGAGTGGAGGTCGACATGTTTCAGCTAAACTGACTATTGGTCTAAGCTTTCTTCAGGACCATTGGGAAACTGCGACTGCAAATCAAAACAAAAACTTTGTGACTGTGCACGCTATATACGCTGGATAATTCCTACCAGTTCCTCTGAGCCCAGATGTACACTGGAGGGAATCCAGAACTTGCAGTATCTCCTAAAAAAGGGGGATAGACGTGCATCAGAAGATATAGTGTGTAATGGAATTATGGAAACAAGAACAAGTTAATGGGCACACAAACTACACGGTGGAGAATATCTCTCCCCGCTGACAGAACAAACGCTCAAATCCTGTCTGTATAAACACATGTATACAATCACGCACATAGGTAAAAAGCGTAATGACTTACCCAGCATTGTGTGGGAGTACGCCTCACCTCACCCGGCACCCACTCGGGAAGAAGGAGGCCCCGCTCTATTTAGGATGGAAATGTAAAAAAGAACCTCAGAAAAATAGCAGAGGGACTTATAACCAAATTGTTTACATTGCCAGTAGTCTCCTAAAAAACCTAGTTGTGTAGAGAGAAAAGACTCAGCCTCATTTTTAGCAGATGGCCAGAAATACGCAGGACAAAAGGTAAAGAAGGTCAAAGCTCAAAGAGTTCATCCTGGCGTTAAGATGGCAAAAATAACTACAGAATAAAGGAAGGGGCATTAAGATGTACTGCCCTACCTGTCCGTCGGTACCTCTACACCAGCGTCCGAGAGGGAGTGGAGGTAACTAGTTCTTGGGCGCGCATATCTATTTATATCCGCGTTAATGGGATAATTAGCCGCAGCTGTGTCAGGTATTCGGAAATCGCCGCGCTAATGAGACACTATCGCCGATCTGCGCATGCGCTATGTATCGTGAATAGACTGCGCATGCGTCGATCCAAAGTATGCTGTTACTGAGCTGCGCATGCGCTGTGTAGTCTGATCCAATGAGCTGCGCACGCGTCGATACCAGGAAGCTGAAGGTAGTGCAAACCCTCGCGCGCATGTGTAATAGAGAGCTGACTAACTTCGCGTGTAACACTGGACCGATGTTAGAGCCGCTATATCTGGAGTATGTTCGCTTCTGGTAACTGTTTAAGTTGACTGCGCATGGGTAAACCCAAAATTAAACTCCATGCTCGTGTCAAAGCATGTACTTATTTAGCGCACCTCCGAGGACTGAAATGCGGAATAGTATGCCAGGCTCGATAAAGAAATAAACCAAAATACGGTATCTGGGATTTGTAAGATTCAGGATCCCAATTAAATTTATGTAATGAGACGGTCACAAAATACCCAGACTAGTTGATTACAACAATGTCCATGGTATGTCATCATTCAAGCCTTGAATGTGACTCTTCAGGAGAAAGACCCATTTCTGTTCTTTCTTGAACAAGAATTTAGACACGTCACTGATGTGTGCTGGAATAAATGGCTGTTCAAGAATGACCCATTTCATTTCATCAGCAGTATGTCTGTGGTCTAAAAAATAATTTGTTAATTTAGTGGCCTGTTTTCGACACCTAATAGTGCTTTTATGTTCCCCTATTCTTATTTTGATCTTACGGGTGGTGTAGCCGACATATCTTAAGGAACAGGGACAGGTTATCATGTAAATGACGTTGTCAGTATTACAATTTGTGTGTTTCTTCAGTAACCATGTCCTCCCTGTCCCTATATCGACTGTAGTAGTTTTTTCAGTCTGGGGGCAAACACTACATTACCCACAAGGGTGGTGGCCAGAAACCGGTGGAAGGTTCCATAGGGTTGTTGAGCAGTCAGTCCTGGTTGTCCTTGGTCTTGTATGGACAAGAGTGTCACGCAGACTAGGTGCCCTTTTGAATGCAAATAATGGTGACGGAAGATTTGCATCAGTACTGTTCAAAATCGCCCAATGTTTACGGACCAATTTTTGAACAAGATTGGACATCGCATTGAATGTGCTGACAAATGTCAATCGTTCAGTAGGTGGTTTCGGTGGACGTCTTTCAATTAGTGCCTCGCGGTTATTATTCGAGGCACGCTTCCATGCTTTGTTCACAAGATGCTTGGGGTAGTGACGTTCCTCTAGATGGGTGGGCTGATGGGAATTTCTTTACCAGCCCAGGGTTATCACTTCTAGTGTTACTAATGGTTTTAGGGTTCTAGTTCAGTTATGGCACACTTCCAAGTCAGTTCTTTCACCGACTCAGACAATAGAATTCCTCGGTTTCACCATAAATTCCCAGGGAGCTCAGTTGTGCCTTCCCAAATCGAAGCTGAAGGATCTCAAGAAGGAGATACTCGTGTTATTAAGCAAGCAGACGGTCTCGTTGAGGGCCATTGCCAGAGTGGTGGGATTCCTGGCCTCCTCGATTCAGGCCATTTTCCCTGGCCCGCTTCATTACAGAGCCTTGCAACGTCTGAAAATATGGGGCATGCGTCTTCTCAGAAACCTGAAGCGCACGTCCCAGCAACATCGCCTCGTGAAGCGGCCACAACGGAACTCCCACACTGAGTCAACAGTGAACAAGAGGGCATTTACAGAGCATGAAAAGCAACATATAAACCACGGTTTAACAGAAATGCCACAATAAGGAGAGTAGAGTTAGAGAAAATAAATCATGACTTATCTAGGCTGCAGCAGCGAAGAAAGAGGAAGTATGGGCAAGAACAAAGAACTATCAACACCAGGACGACTCATGATTGGTTCAGTCGAAGGGACATTCTACATAGAGACTCTCTGATACTCTATTGTTGTCTGTTGATTCCCTATGGTTTATGGAAAAGTGTTGTTTTCTTTGACTTTAAAATGGCTGCTGTCAATAAATGTGAAGAAAGAATAGCAAAATCCTTGCCTCCGGTCCTGACACAGAATCCATGGCGGCTTGCTGTTGTTGAGTTGTCTGTTATATATAAAAATCAATAAAAACATTTAAAAAGAAAAAACAATGCATTTCTAACTTGTGAAGCCAATGTGACTCTACAATGAGGACCAACAATCACCAAGTATAGTTAAAGGGTTTTATTTTAGACTACCAATCAATCCAGGATATAAACAAACCAAAAATACACTCAGTAAACAAAGTAATAAGATAGGGAAGCTGAAATATCTCAGATTGAGGTGCGATAGAAAGAAATACCAAATTGTATCAGCAATAACAATAAAGAAAAGAAATTACAGCAAACAGGTGCTCCATAAAGAAATGTCCCTCCTTTCTTCCAAACATAGAGCAACTATAGGATCATCTACTAAGGGTCTCTAATTCGTGAGCATAGAAGAAGCCAGCATGATCAGACCTCAGTAGAAGTCTTGGCAAATAAAGTAAGTGTTTAGCGTAAACGCTTCACACTTGGAAGAATACAGTTGGTAGAGAGGTCTATACCTCTTGAAGTCTAAAAAGAATCTTTGGCCCTTTCAACTGTGAGAACACCAGTTTAAAGTAACAGGAGATTCAGTAAGGTCTTTATCATCTTTCAAACGACCAAGGACCAACCAAATTGTTCCTCGAGTTCATCTGCAACATCCCTTCAGTTTCACACTGCATTGATAATTGGACTGTAGTCCTCAACCTTGAACATCTCTCCATCCTGGTACATGATGAACAGAGGGCCTCGTTTGACCATTAATTCTCAATGTTCTCTACCAAGTTCTTCCCTTCAAGGCCTCGCTATCAGCAGTCTAATACAAACAATATGCCATCATGATAATTCGCCTGCAAAAAAAGATAGAAAATGGTGGCAAGGCAAAATGCATTTTAACTGAGGCCTGTAGTCAGGCTAATTTAAGTTAGCATTTATTGGGAACTTGAATACATGATTATACATGCACACGTGTAACTTGAGGAATACATGTAAAACATGAATAATAGAGAACATGATTACATATGCAAATATAACTTGAAGTGTAAGTGTAAAGACATGAACAACAAATACATTTTTACATGTGTAAATTGAACATTAGTGCACGCATATATAAATCTCTAATCCCTACAAAGATTATATCTCATTAATACATTTAAATGCCTTCCGCATGTTAATGAAGTTAAGGCACACAGTGGATATCATGTCAAATGCAATTATATAATTGCATTTTTGGGACGTTTAAGGGCTGAGTCTAAATTGTGCTGCTCCACTACTTTGTGCAGTGGTTTCCAGCTCGTCTTTCCTGATTTGGCTCCTCACTGGGTAACCGTATGAAGGGAGCCAAAATCATGTGACACACAGTGGAACCATGTGAGTTGACAGATCTGAGGAAGACCTTTTGGAAAATGCCCTCTGACGCACATGATAGTATGGGTAGGGATTCCACATTTCAAATAGAAAATTTCAGTTCAGCAGCACACGTTTTAACATTTTTCAAAGGCCCAGACCTAATTCTTATGTAGAACTTCATATGAAATTAACTGTATTCATTTTTAACATGCCCTTTCTGCATTGCTCACTTGAATTATATCAACCAGCGATCATTAGGGCAGCTTTAGGGCACCTTTTAAAACATTTTGTTATAACATTTACTGTATATACTGATAAGTGGAAAAATACCAGCTTTCGTTGAATTTTCTAATTGTTGTACCAGCAGAGACATTAAAATATCAACCATGCCGGTATAAAACTGGTTAGGTGGCAGCACTAAGTATGCATATGTGCCAACATTTCGAAACAGGTAAGTTGGAGATTGTGAAAATAAATTGGGGAATGTATTTTCTCCATTGACTTCTATTGAAGCACAGGCAATTTCAAGCAGGAGACAGCTAAAATAAAGAGATTTCTGGCTTTAAAAAATTGGGAGTTTCCCATCTGAATTGGGTCTGTTTGCATGTATGAGTACAGGTAATTCAGAGGTGTACAAATAACCACTGTTCCTAAACTCAGTATCCTATGCCCATTTCAGAAGCAGAGGTTTCCTTCATACCTTTTGTCATTCATTATTTTTATCAAATAAATTGCTGTACATAACATAACAAAAAATCACATACCATAACATAACAAAACATAACTGTTAGAAACGGGACCCTGGCTGGCCAAGGCTCACGCCGAAGTCAGTCAGGGATCGCCATTTCTAAAGTCAGGGCAAGGGAGTCACACACCAAGGTAACCCCCGCTCACCCTCTAGGTAACGTGGCGCGAGCAGTCAAGGCTAAACTTGGAGGCGGTATGAGTTAAGTATCGCCCGCACCCCAGCAACAACACCCAAGGCCCACCACAAAGGAAACTCCACACAAGGTTATATAAAAAAATAGCCTTTGTATTATAATAAAAACACATTAGATAACACACGCAAACTTTACAATGTGCCAGAGGCACGGGCAGAATTTACAAGGGGAATTATGTACAGGACAGGGCCACATGGACCACTGTCAGGGGTAGGCACTTGTTGGAAAACAATACTGGTAGATACACACTTAGGACATAAACTGTGAATGATTAGCACCAAAATTGTAAATGCAACACATATCCAGTAATCACTGGAACAGAGTGAAGACCTCCTACGCAACCCTAAAACACTGTAGGAAATTACGCAGGTAACTAGGACCTTATCATCAGGACCTAAGGAAGGAATACCAACACCGAAGCAATTCACTCTTAGCCAAGGGAAGGAAACCTAAACATAAAATGGGACATCAACAATCCTCTATGCAGGGCACACCTAACAAAAGGGATAAACATAAAGTGGGACGTCAACAATTGCACATGAGATAATAAACACAGAGGTGCAGATTAGAACTTTTGCGCAAGAATCACATGTAAGAAATCACAATGCGCGGGGTGCACATAGCACAACACTCAAAAGGTCCCTCAGGCCAACTGGCCTCGAAAGGGGCGGAATGCCCTGAGTCTCAGTGTCAGGGGGGGTCTGCGCAGGCAGCACAGAACACAAAGCCTAAACGTGGCAACTGTCCACTAAGTGCTGGACAGTTGTTGAACAGGACTGGGCAACGTTGGAGCCAGGAGGGCTCAAGAACAAGGTGGGGAGACACAGCGTGGGAGCCTCGGGGCTACAACCAACTAGCTGCCTGTGTCCCCCTAGAGCCTCTCAGGGCTCGCTGAACAAATGTGGCAAACTAGAGCTCAGCGCTCTAAATCAAGGTAATGCCCCCTCGAGCCTCGGGGCTCGTAAATGCAGGTAGGGCGGGAGCCTCTCGGGGCTCGAAGAGAACCAATGCGGGCGGGTGGAGCCTCTCGGGCTCAAAGAATAAAATGGCCCCTCAGAGCCTCGTGGCTCTCAAAATAAAGAAATGCTGCCCACGTTGGAGCGGCCCTCTGCCAACCGGGGCCGCTCAGAAGCAAAGGTATGCCGCTTTGAAGCCCTCGTGGCTTCACTCTATCACTGGGCGCGAGATCGCGCTACCGGGGGGAGAGGGGCGGACACCGACAATGTGTTCCGGCGCCCCTCTCCTCTTGCAGGCACTCACCGGGTCCGGCGGCTGGAGGCGTCTCCTCGGCTGGTCGGCGCGGGGCTCTCCTTCACTTGGGGAGCCTCGAGGACGGAGCCGGCTGCTTCCTTCGCCTCCCACCTGGCCTCGTCTCTCTGTGCTCCGCCTGACTTCCGCCGGGGCCGCCAATGGCAGCGCGGCCCTGGGGGTAAGGAGGCGGGACTTCCGGGTCACGGTAGGCAGCGGCCCGGCAACGGCTTCCAGTGCTCCTGGGCTGCGGCGGTGATCACGGGGCAATGCCGGGTGGGCTCCGGCTTTAAATTATAAAATATGAAGCGAGGCAATGCCGGGTGGGCACCGGCGTCCAAAATTAACTATAAAGCGAGGTGGGCACTCGCTCGCCACAAAACGGCAAAACAGAACGGGCAGATGCCGGGTGGGCACCAGCGAAGGCACCCAAAGCGCTAGCAGCGCTGACAGCAAGGAAAGGCGCTCCCAAGCGCCACAGGACGAAAATACAGCGCTCACAGCGCTGTGGGCCAAATAAAGCGCTCTCAAGCGCTAGGCAATGAATCTCAGCGCTCCCCAGTGCTGAAGGGCAGAGAGCAGCGCTCTCAGGGCTGTAGGCACAGCAAAAGCTCCAGCAGGGTCTGGAGGCAGACAGAGGGGCAAGGCAGGGCCAGAGCCAGCACACCGGGTCTCCAGGAAGGGAGACAACCCAAGTGGCGGTCCTCTTGGCCCCAGCAGCAGCAACAGCCCCCTCTGGCAAGGATCCTGGAAGAAAACCAAAGAACAAATTGTATGGGGACACAGCCCCTTCTTATACAGTAAATTCCCTTTGTCTCATGGGTGCAGGGGGGGGGAAACCAGTTGCAGCTGGTTTTAAAGTACTCTGTTTACCTCAACCACCCTCTCTATTCACTGGCAGGGCTAGGGACATCAGTCGCACTACAGGGGGTGGAGCCAGCATTGTGTGGGGAAAGTCCAGGCCCATCAGGGACCAGGGGCACTCCTCCCAAGCCATCAACATGCTAATCTCACACTCACCACCGGGCAGACCCATCCAGCCTTCCTGGAGCCAGGCTCACCAGCCAGCTCCAGCCAATCACACTGCAGACATATTTTACAGTAATATGCCAAGTACTAGAAATGGCATTTCTGCACGTGACACACACATACCACATACACCATTGCGAAGCATTCATTCCCACGAACTCGCACATACCAAATTCGAGCATGCACTCCCCACACATCAGGAACTACTAGGGACACAGACATTCCCCATGCATCCCTAGGAGAGCAGGCCAGCCTAACTACATGCACGCACTTTACTCTGGGCCACAGAGAAAAAGTGCGCTCAAACCAGAAAATCATCCACACAGATCACAGATCTAAAGCAAAAAGATTACGGGTGAACCTGCCTTAAGGGCCAAGTCCAACAATAACAAACATAACATAACAAAAAATCATTATAAGCTATAGATCAGTTGTTGGTTTTGGGTATCGTGTTTTTAGAGAACCTGCAAACCGTATATATATCCGCAACCTGTAAGCTAGAAAGATAGTGGTTCCGAAACCACGTTTATGCCATTTTTAGAGACAAATGTATGCTTTCTTTTAGAACACTCTTCCCACATTTCTCCACACAAAAAAATAAAATGTAGCTATATTTTGGCTGAACCTTGGCACCTTTAAAATTTCCAGGATGTTGAGTGAAAAAAGTTGCACATTGGTATTCAATACCTTTCTTGAAAATTAATATAAAGGTTTAATTGTGAGCTTCTTCAGATTTCCAAATATGGGTGGGGATGGAGGAGGTATTTATTTATTATTTATTTTTACTGTTTTATATAGCGTGGACAAGGCCCTAAGGCATCAGAGCACTTTACAACACACAGGATACAGGGTTACAGCAGGCTACAGTTATCACAAGAGACAGTTGAACAGTCCGGCAGAGGACATACACAGTTACACAATGTCAGATCAGTGCACAGTGGAGAAAGTACTCACAGCCTGATTCATCATTGTGAAGTTTTGCGAGTCTGAAATAGTGATTAATAAGGAATCGCTATTCCAGACTCGCAAAACGGGATTCATGTAGGAATCGCAATATTTTTTGCGATTCCTACAGGTTCCTTATTTGCGATTAGCTAATTGCTAATCGCAAATAAGGAATGACTCCCCATTCATTCCGGCCCATAGGAATGAATGGGGAGTCATTCCTTATTTGTGATTAGCAATTAGATAATCGCAAATGAGATTGCGATTTCAAGGGTGCAGGGGTGTCCAAAGGACACCCTGTAACACCCCTGAAATGTAAATTCACACAGATGTTACACACACACATGTCCAAAGGATATGTGTGTGTGTAGCATGCAATTTAGAAAAATGCATTTAAATGCATTTTTCTAAGTTTTCGCTATTTACCACGAGGTTTGACCTCGCGGTAAATAGCGGCCCAAAATTGCGAATTCGCAATTTTTAAATGTTTCATGAATATCATTTAAGGAATCTCTAATAGAGATTCCTTAAATGCTAATCCTCGCAAATTTGCGAATTCTTTATTAGCGAATTTTGCATTTGATGAATCCCAAATGCACAAATTGCACTCTCAGAATCTGGCCCTTTGCGAACGCAATTTTGCTTGATGAATCAGGCTGTTAGTCTGGTCCAGGGTGAATTAACCAAGATGTCTGTCGAACAGGAAGAGCTCAAGGTCCTTTTTGAAGGTTGTTAGACAGCTGGTAGACAGGGTGAGGGAGGCAGAGAGTTCTAGATTCTAGTGGCGCTACCAGAGAAAGATTGGTTCATTTATCGTTCTGAACTAAAGGTGGGCAGTTTCAGGAGCAGAGATTGGTCATTTCAGCTTCTCGTTTCATTAAGAAGGTAAGGAGGAGTGTAGCGCTCTGTGGATAATGGAAGCTATTTTGAATTGGGCCCAAGCTTCAGAGGGGAGCCATTGTGGGTTTAGCAGGGCAGAGGACATGTGGTCAAATTTATTGATACCTTAGACGAAAAGTGCTGCAGGATGTAGTGTTGCTCTCAATGGGCCTAGGTGAACTTTGGGAATGCCTAAGAGAAGGGCAATTCCATAGTCTAGTCTAGAGGGAACGAGAGACTGTACCACTGTTTTGAGGATCTGATCTGGAATAAATTGTCCGATGCCCCAAAGCTGCCTAAGTTGGTAGTGTGCACTGTTGGCCACAGCTGCTATGTGGCTATGAAGACTGAGACGATTATTAACCACATGGCTGCTAGGCGTTTTCCCGTCCTGCGCTGAAGTACCAAAATAACCATTAATCAATCGAGCTGGCCTTGTCATCCGCGCACAGCAGGTAAGCGCCATGACGAGCCCAGCTCGTCATTAGCTTCGAAGGGGTTAAGGGTGAAGCCCAGTGATCTGGATCTGGCACTTGTGACAATGGTGGGGCAGCTATTGAAGGCGGGAAAGTTGGACAACCATTCTTGTACTACAGTTTTTGCTTTCAGGGTGAGATCAAAAGAAATTCTGTTTTAGTTGGGTTGAGTTTTAAATGGTGGTTGGACATCCAGTTTTGAATCTTTAGGATGTGTATTTGATAGCAGGCCAACGCGCTCCGGGGATGAGATTTTCAAGTATATTTGGATATCCTTGGTGTAGAGGTGGAACAGAACCCCAGAGTTTCTAAGAATCACACATAGTGGTTCTAGGTAAAGGTTGAAGAGAGTTGGGGAGAGGATCGTACCTTGAGGGATCACATGGTGAATGCTGACTGGTCTTGAGAACCAGTTTCCCATTTTCACAATATGAGAACCAGTTGTAGTGCTATAGGCACTTCTATGTATTAGAACCCTGTGATGACCTTTGTCTACCATTTTGATGTATTTTGGATGTACAACATCATTATTTGTGCACTTACATGAACCTATGATTTCATTTCTCCTTGTAGCTTCAGAGTGGGAGTGTTGCACAGAGTAGGACTGCCTTAGCCTTGCCATGAACAGAACATATGGGATGTGTGTTTGAAAGCATGAGAGAGAGAAATGTGTAGAATGTACTTGTCTGTCTCGCAGTGTAGTGTTATAGGCAGTGATGCCTAAATGTGCATCATGTTGTACATTGGGAAATGAAGTGTGTGGCACTATAGGCAGTGGTGCACAAATGTGCATTATGCTGTACATTGGGAAGTTTTATGAAGTGTTTACTATTGCTTTAACATGCACTTATGCCATCTTGAATTCTGATTCCTGAGTTTTGCACTAACAAGCACTCCCCAGGTTATTCACAGTTATTTAGGTTATTTGCATTTAAGATTGTTTTCCTCTTTGAAAGGTATTTTTTCTAATTATTGGTTTTGTGATGTGTGAGTGTGTCTGTGTGCACATTCAGACATTCAGTGGTTCTTGTTTAGTGGCATTCATTTATATGTGTGTTATAATCATCTGATGTTTAACAGTACCTTTTTTTGCAGTGGACTTCCAGTATTATTATTATTATTATTATTATTATTATTATTATTATTATTATTATTATTATTATTATTACTTGCTTGTGTTCTATTCCTCTTGCATTTGATTTATGACTGTTCCATTATTATAATCTGCTTATTTTTTCTCCATTATTATTATTTGAGTTGTAAGTGCTCATTATTTGCATGTGTTTTATTATTAGTATGTGCTTTTGTTTTATCCTATGCATTTAACAGTTGAATTTGATTACTTGTACGTGTGTTATTATTCTTTGTACAGATATATATTTGTATGTTGTTTTCATTTGAAATCTGGACAAGCCTTCCTGTTAGACAGTGTTGCACTAATAAAATCCCAAGCTTTATTCTGAAAACTGTCTCTTGATGTGCCTCATTTGGTGAGTGCTGCAACCGACCCCTTTCCAGGTGTTTTCTTGCATTAAATGAGAGTGCCTCTGTTTGGAAGTGCTGAATTTCTTTCATTTGGGAGCATAAAGCAAGACACCAGTTGAGTACAGTACTTTCACATCCCATGCGTAGTTCAAGAATACAAAGGAGGTCAAGATGGTTGACCATGTTGAAAGCGGTAGATAAACTCAAGAGGACCCGGAGGCAGGAATTGCCAGAATCGAGGATTCTCAGGCAGTCATCGACTGTTTGGAGGATTGTAGTTTCTGTACTGTGACCCTGGTGAAAACCTGTTTGGAGAGTGTCTAGGAGGTTGTTTATTCTAATGTGTGAAGCTAGTTGGGATACTACGCAACTTTCAATGACCGTGCCTAAAAATGGAAGTGTGAAGACGGGGCATTAGTTGTTCAGGATCACTAGATCGCAAATTTGAAGAGCGGAGTGATTTGACTGATTTTTAGTCATTCTGGGAAGAGGCCCTGTTTGAGAGAGGAATTGACTAAGGTGAGCCAAATGGGGAATTTGTGTATGGATAGAGATTTGCTGATAGAGCCTGGAAAGGTGACCTGATGATGGATTGATGGTTTTACTTTGAAGATAGTTCATTGTAAGTCCTGCTTGGTGATTGGAGAGAACGATGACCATGATTTAATTGCCTTTCATGGTAGAGACTCAACCGTTTAAAGGGACTCACCATTTTGTGTTGCCTTTACACAGGCTGCTCGATGAACGAAGTGTCTCTGCCCTTTGGACTGCGAAAACCCCCTCCGTCCTTGTTTTGAAACCAATCTCAGACACCAGCCGGCCTAACTTATCCTTGTCTGGACTACCTAATCCCTGTATCAACTATCTGTTAGCCTTTAGTATTCTTCTCTTGCCGTATCTTATCTTTTGGCCTTCGCTATTCTCTCCCTGTGTTTTCCCATTTCACAACCAGTCTTTTGAAGCATACAGACATGTCCTGTCATTGCAACACTGAACCATGGGTACCAGTATTGATTAACTTTGGGGGCTGGATAACACACAACATGCAAGCAGAGAACATTCTGGTTGCACAACACCTTGTTTTCAAACTCTTCTGATTGGCTAAAACGTTGTGCATTGGGTTTATGGTTGTACAGATGTATTTTGGCTATAAAAGCTTGTGAGCCTCAGAGTAAAGTGGCAGTCTCCTGAGAATCTACTTGGTGTACTTCTTGGACAACTGTGCTTAGCTGCAGCTAATAAACTTGGTTTTCTACGACAACAGAGTATTCCGTGTCTCTGTGCAACAAGGCAGGTGAACTCAAAGATTTCAGGCATGCCCTGCGCCGCCAGGCCCAAAGGCCCGGCTCTTCAATTGGCGCCCAACTTGGGGCGGCTTCAGAGGTAGCGGTTGAGCCCAAGGATCGTGAGGAGCCCCTCTGGAAAATTCCAGAGGAGGCACCCCCACACCAGCGACCCCTGTATGTCGAAAGGCGGACCGATGGTCTTTTGAAGTGTGGCTTCTCCTTTCCAACGGTTGTTGGTGACTGCTGGCCTGACTGCCGTCCTGCCTTGGTCCCTTTTTGGTGATGACTGGTATTGTGATACGTTAGACGGACCTCTGTTGGCGTGAGAAGACATTTGGTTAAGTACTGGTGGGTAGCTCCCACTTCTTTGTTTTTGGGTTCTTAGATTCGACAATTGCAATTTTCGAAGCCAAGGGGTGAGTACGTTTCTGCTGTTTTGATTAGCCCCTTGATGTTTGTAGGAAGCCTTTGAAGTAACGATGCCTGGTATCAGTAAGTTTAAAAATGGTGTTGTTTTTGTTGCGATATGGACTCCCGACTGGAGGACTCTTGTCCAATTCCTCCGGCTGGAACTCATACTTATGAGCTCTATTCTAAACATGGTGTGGGCCCCATCACCTTTAATGAAGTATGGGTCCGCTATACGAAGAAAGATGGTATTTTACAGTGGCCACATAATGGTAGTTTTGAGCATGATATTTTAGAGAATTTAGAAGCTACTTTGTTTAAAAGAAAAGCCCGGCCGGCTATGTTTGACTCTTTTCACCTTTGGCGCAAGGAAGCTAAGCAGAAAGAAATTAAACAGGCAAAAAGAGATAGGAAAGAAAGAGGCATGACTGTTATACAGGCTGCCCAACAGTTTAAAGATAATGAAATAGATCATGCAATAGAGATCTCAAATAGGCAAAATCGCATGGCGATTGATAAATGTTACCCGGTGCTGCCGACTTCTTCCCCGAATCCCGATGCTGATCTTGAGAAAGATCCTTTAATGTCTCACTTGTTAAGATCGCCCCGCCCTATGTACAAGGTGCTAATGCACCCCCGCTTTTGTTACCCGTCCAGCAACCTGTTATTCTCCCACCAGCTCCAGCTCGTGCACCTCCACCACAGCCCTTTGTAGCACCCTCACTCCCGCCATTTCCTTTGCCTTTAGCTCCCTTGCTTCCAGTTCATCTCCCTCCGACTCCTTTGCCTTAGCCTTCTTTGCCCTCGACTTCTCTTCTATCTGTTGCTTCCTCTCCTGCTCCATCTCATGCCTCATCCCCTGTTCGTTTGTCGCCTTCTCCCTCTGTTCGTAAACGGATGATTGATACCATTTCTGGCATTTTATCTCCTTTCTTTGGGTCAGTAAGTTTGACTCCTGTTCTTCCCCGTAGGCAGACACGAAGCTCACTCCCAGATTCCCAAGAACGAGATGCGTTAATGGGTCTTGCTCGCAAGTGGATCCTGAGTGATCTCGAATATACTGTTCGAGATATCATGGATACTTTTGAGCAGTGGGATGCCCCTGTACAAAGATTTGTTTTCAATGCCATTTGTGACATTCTAGGTCAGGAATGGGAGGCTACAGGATTGGTTATAGCTCCCAAGGGTTTGCTGGATATTAGGACTGATTTTGATAAGGGAATTATTGTGGGTCCTGAGGTTGAGAATGCTGTACGGACACATCACTTTTAGATCAATGTTCTTTTCCCGGTCCTTGTCTGAACCTGATCCTTCTGTTAGACTGAAGAATGATCCTATGAGAGAGGTCCTCCAGTATGGAGAGAAGCGGTTGGAGCCCAGGATGGTAATCAGCCTATACCAGCTCACTTCCAGTGTATATGGGTACACGTACCTTGGAAGAGATCTGAGGTTCTGGCCCTTAAACAGTCCTAACCTGACCCCTGTAAAAACCCTGCGGGTTATTACAAGGAATTGTCTCAGACGGTTGATGCTTGTATTATGAATTTGGCTGATATAAATATGTTAATGGGAAATGTTGTCCCACAACCACTGTGGGCTAGGATTCGGAAAGAGGACCACGTCCAAGAATTAGGAGGTGATTGGAATGCTATACTGGCTGCTGATAGACTCCAGGTGGGTGGTGCTAAACCCGATAATTTAGTTGCAGAATTTCCTGGTAGAATGATCACCTTAATGAAAAACTATGATGCCCGCTCTGCGAGTTAATTGGGATAAGTTAGCTGCCTGTAAGCAGAAGAAGAATGAGAGTGTCTCCGACTTCTTTACTCGTTTTGAGGAAACATTCCTAGATCACAGTGGTCAGGATATGAGTACAGAGGGGGGACAGCGATTGTTCGTAGATAAATTTGTATTCAATTTGCTTCCCGAACTCTCTAATAAATTAAAGGATTCCGAAAGTTCATGGGCTGATTCTTCTTCAGCCCAGATATTGGCTACTGCCCAGTATTACGAAAATAGGGATAAGGAGGAGAAGGACAAATTGGATAAAAAGACTAAAGAGTCAAAGACGAAGGTTCTTATGCAACAGGCTTATCCTCCTCGTCCTGCTCAGCGCCAGTTTCACCCGACTCCCCAGTTTCAGAAACCTGAGCCCTTTGTTCCACCGCCTTCACTGGGTCCTAATCAATGTGCCTATTGCAAGGAAGAAGGTCACTTCAAGAATAATTGCCCGATTTTATTGCAGCATGCTGGTGGTACGCCTGGGCCGCGAGGCCGAGGTGGCTTCCAGTCAACACCTAGGGGGAGGGGGCTAAGTACAATATCCCAGGATCAACGTTCCTTTCTGCCTCAAAATTCCATGAATTATTTTGATCAGCAAAATACTTAGTCTGCCCATTATTATAATGACGATTATTATATGGAAGATGAGAATCAGGGTTTCTCTAGCTAGGACAGCTGTAGACAAAGCGAGGGAGTTATTTCAGTTCCAGTGGACCAAAATGGGCCTGATGTTGATGTTGTTGCGCTCGGTGTGTCAGAGCCATTTCTCTTGGATACTGGTGTAACAAAGAGTTCTATTATCCACTCTAAACTCCCTGGGGCACCTTTGTCCAGCTTAACAAATGTTTCTGCAGGATTTTCTGGCACCCCAGTTCGTAACCCAGTTTCTTGCCCTTTGCCTATCTCCATTGGTCCTTATGATTTGGAGGCTCCGCTTATTGTAACGACTGGTTGTGGTGAGAATTTGTTGGGGTTGGACTTGTTAAAGAGATTGTATGCGACTCTGCATTGTTCTCCTTCTGGTGTACATCTTACTTTAGGTAAGAGATTAACCTCCCCGACATATTTGTCTAGAAACCAACTCCCTTCTGAATTACGTTCCCTGCCTGCTACTCTTTGGGCTACAGGCCCCAATGATGTTGGTCTCTTGCAGATTCCACCCTATGTTGTAACCCTCAAGTCCAATGTTAGGTTACCTCACATTCCTCAGTACAGAATTTCAAGTGATGGTGAGAGAGCGCTGATGGCTATCATTTATGATTTGGTTGAGAAAGGCGTGGTTGAAGAGACTAGAGGAAATGTGTGCAATAGTCCTGTTCTGCCTGTCCTTAAACGTACTGACTCTTCCCAGCCACCTGTTTATCATTTTGTGATTGATCTCCGAGAGGTCAATAAGATTGTTGTACCCCAGTTTCCTGTCGTCCCAGATATCACTGCTTTATTGACAATGATACCTGCTTCGGCTGCCTGGTTTTCGGTCATTGACCTTAAGAATGCTTTCTTTAGCATTCCCATTGCTGAGGAAAGTAGGAATATTTTTGGTTTGTCTTTGGGAGGCCGAAGTTTCCGGTTCAAGCGTGCACCTCAAGACTATTGTGAAAGTCCCTCCATTTATAGTCAGGCTTTGAAAACCCAGCTCGATGCTTTCACTTTGCCTCCAGGTGCCACCCTTATTCAGTACGTAGATGATCTGTTGGTTGCTGCTGATTCTGAGGATGTTTGTAAACAAGTTACTGTTTCACTGTTGCATCACTTGTCTGACCTTCATCATAAGGTTTCGCCCTCCAAATTACAATATTGTTGCCAGGAGGTTACGTACTTAGGTCATCTCTTGTCGAAGGAGGGACGGCGATTGACCCCAGAAAGAATCCAAGTGATTGCACAAATGTCTGTACCATCCACACAGAGAGAGGTGCGTGCCTTTTTGGGCATTACCTCTTACTGTAGACAATGGATTCCGAATTTTTCTTTGTTAGCGAAACCTTTGTTAGCACTTACCCTTAAAGATACACCCCAACCTCTCCCTTGGACAGAGGAATGCCAGAAAAGTTTTACTGATTTACATACTTCCTTGTGTTCTGCTCCTGTGTTGGGTACTCCGGATTACAGCAAGCCTTTCACACTTCATGTGCACGAGAGAGAAGGTTGTGCGTTGTCACTTTTGACACAAAAAGTTGGTGATAAGCAACGCCTGTGTGCTTATTTTGCGGCTACATTAGACCCTGTAGCTAAAGCATTACCTAGTTGTCTGAAAGCTACAGCAGCAGCAGGAGTTTCTATTCGCCAATCTGCTGGATTGGTGCTAGACAATACGCTTATTGTCATGGTGCCACATGCAGAGGATACACTTCTAAACAGTTTAGAAAAGGGGGTGGTGATGAACAGAGTGTCTGAGTTAAGCAGACCACTCTTACCCAGTCCAAAGATCAGGGCTTGATCCATCACTGTTATTTATCTCACTGCCCCATCCCAGCTCAGAACCTGGCTATATGCAAATCAGTCTGTCCCTGGCCCAGTGCATCATGGGAACAGGGCAGACTAAACTACCAAGCCAATTCTTCACCAGAAAGGAGACAAGCTACCGGGGACCGGTTTCTGGCATTTCAGCCTTCTTCGGCCCGGCTTGCTTGAATCCTGATGGAGCAGTGAGAAAGGGACTCATGTCTGAGTATACCCTGCCACACCTATAGTGGCCAAAAACGATTTAGAAAAGGGGTGGTGATGAACAGAGTGTCTGAGTTAAGCAGACCACTCTTACCCAGTCCAAAGATCAGGGCTTGATCCATCACCGTTATTTATCTCACTGCCCCATCCCAGCTCAGAACCTGGCTATATGCAAATCAGTCTGTCCCTGGCCCAGTGCATCATGGGAACAGGGCAGACTAAACTACCAAGCCAATTCTTCACCAGAAAGGAGACAAGCTACCGGGGACCGGTTTCTGGCATTTCAGCCTTCTTCGGCCCGGCTTGCTTGAATCCTGATGGAGCAGTGAGAAAGGGACTCATGTCTGAGTATACCCTGCCACACCTATAGTGGCCAAAACGATTTAGAAAAGGGGGTGGTTATGAACAGAGTGTCTGAGTTAAGCAGACCACTCTTACCCAGTCCAAAGATCAGGGCTTGATCCATCACCGTTATTTATCTCACTGCCCCATCCCAGCTCAGAACCTGGCTATATGCAAATCAGTCTGTCCCTGGCCCAGTGCATCATGGGAACAGGGCAGACTAAACTACCAAGCCAATTCTTCACCAGAAAGGAGACAAGCTACCGGGGACCGGTTTCTGGCATTTCAGCCTTCTTCGGCCCGGCTTGCTTGAATCCTGATGGAGCAGTGAGAAAGGGACTCATGTCTGAGTATACCCTGCCACACCTATAGTGGCCAAAAACGATTTAGAAAAGGGGGTGGTGATGAAAGAGTGTCTGAGTTAAGCAGACCACTCTTACCCAGTCCAAAGATCAGGGCTTGATCCATCACCGTTATTTATCTCACTGCCCCATCCCAGCTCAGAACCTGGCTATATGCAAATCAGTCTGTCCCTGGCCCAGTGCATCATGGGAACAGGGCAGACTAAACTACCAAGCCAATTCTTCACCAGAAAGGAGACAAGCTACCGGGGACCGGTTTCTGGCATTTCAGCCTTCTTCGGCCCGGCTTGCTTGAATCCTGATGGAGCAGTGAGAAAGGGACTCATGTCTGAGTATACCCTGCCACACCTATAGTGGCCAAAAACGATTTAGAAAAGGGGGTGGTGATGAACAGAGTGTCTGAGTTAAGCAGACCACTCTTACCCAGTCCAAAGATCAGGGCTTGATCCATCACCGTTATTTATCTCACTGCCCCATCCCAGCTCAGAACCTGGCTATATGCAAATCAGTCTGTCCCTGGCCCAGTGCATCATGGGACCAGGGCAGACTAAACTACCAAGCCAATTCTTCACCAGAAAGGAGACAAGCTACCGGGGACCGGTTTCTGGCATTTCAGCCTGGATTCAAGCAAACCGGGCCGAAGACGGCTGTAATGCCAGAAACCGGTCCCCGGGAGCTTGTTTCCTTCCCAGTGTAAGAATTGGCTTTTGTAGTTTGGTTTGCCCTGTTCCCATCATGCACTGGGACAGGAACAGACTAATTTGCATACAGCCAGGTTCTGAAACTGGGATGGTGCAGTGAGCTAAAAAACGGTGTTGGATCTAGCCCTGATCTCTTGACTGGGTGAGAGCTTTCTGCTTAATTCAGAGACTCTGTCCCTCACCACCCCTTGTTGTAAATATTTTTGTCCACCCTAAGCGTGGAAGGGTATTCTCAGATGTGAGACCCTTGCTCATTTCACCATCAGGATTCAAGCAAACCGGGCCGAAGACGGCTGTAATGCCAGAAACCGGTCCCCGGGAGCTTGTTTCCTTCCCAGTGTAAGAATTGGCTTTTGTAGTTTGGTTTGCCCTGTTCCCATCATGCACTGGGACAGGAACAGACTAATTTGCATACAGCCAGGTTCTGAAACTGGGATGGTGCAGTGAGCTAAAAAACGGTGTTGGATCTAGCCCTGATCTCTTGACTGGGTGAGAGCTTTCTGCTTAATTCAGAGACTCTGTCCCTCACCACCCCTTGTTGTAAATATTTTTGTCCACCCTAAGCGTGGAAGGGTATTCTCAGATGTGAGACCCTTGCTCATTGCACCATCAGGATTCAAGCAAACCGGGCCGAAGACGGCTGTAATGCCAGAAACCGGTCCCCGGGAGCTTGTTTCCTTCCCAGTGTAAGAATTGGCTTTTGTAGTTTGGTTTGCCCTGTTCCCATCATGCACTGGGACAGGAACAGACTAATTTGCATACAGCCAGGTTCTGAAACTGGGATGGTGCAGTGAGCTAAAAAACGGTGTTGGATCTAGCCCTGATCTCTTGACTGGGTGAGAGCTTTCTGCTTAATTCAGAGACTCTGTCCCTCACCACCCCTTGTTGTAAATATACACTTCTAAACAGGACAAAAACTCAGCATCTTACGAGCGCCCGTTTATCGGGTATGAGCTGATGCTCTTGGCAAGTCACGTGCACATCAAGCGATGTAATACCCTAAATCCAGCTACACTGTTGCCATTCCCAGTAGAGAAAGACATTCAAGAGCAACATGATTGTTTTCTCCGTACAGAGGAGGAGACAAAAGGTAGGATTGATTTAAAAGATAAGCCACTCCTGGACCCGGATGGGATCCTATGGGTGGATTGTTCTTGTTTTAAGCTCCCCAATGGTGAAACGACTGCAGCCTATGCTGTTACCACTTTGCATACAATTGTGGAGACAGCACGCATTAGGCAGAATTCAGCCCAAGCAGCTGAATTGATAGCTCTGACTAGAGCTTGTGTATTGGCTAAAGGGAAGAGAGTGAATGTGTTCACCGACAGCCAGTATGCTTTTGGGGTGGCCCACAGTTTTTGCCGCCTTTGGAGGGAAAGAGGATTCTTTACCTCACATGGTATTAAAATACAGCATGGTCAGTTAGTGATTGACCTTTTGGAATCACTTGCTTTACCCACTCAGATAGCAATTGTGAAGTGTAGTGCGCATAAGAGGATCACTGATGATGTGGGTGAAGGAAACGCTTTTGCGGATCAGATAGCGAAAGAGAAAGCAAGAGATGTGACGAGTCATATGTATGTTGCTGGACCTGCTAGATGGGTCAGTCAAGAAGAAATGTGTGAGGACACAATAGAAAGTGTGAAAATGATTCAGGAAGAGGCTACAGAGAAAGAATTGAGTAAGTGGAGAGATGGTACAGGAATGTTGGATGCGACGGGATGTTGGATAGAATTGTCGGAACACCAACGTTGGCTGTTACCAGACGCCTATGTACTTCCAGTAGTAACTATGGCGCATAGTCCAGCCCACATCAGTGCGATAGGAATATGCAAGCTTTTGGCTCCGGTATGGCAGAATGCAGGGATTCCTAAATGTGCAGATAATCTTGTTAAACATAGCATTGTTTGTTTGATGCACAACCCAGGAAGAGGGACACCAACGCCAGCAGGCCATTTTGCTCCCCCAACGTATCCTTTTGAGGTATTGCAGATAGTCTACATTCATATGGAGAGATGCAATAACCTAAAGTATGTCCTTGTGGTGGTGTGTGCCTTTTCTAGATGGATAGAGGCCTACCCCCTAAAGGATAATACTGCCTTGTCTACAGCCAAGGTCCTTCTTAAAGAATACTTCCAGAGGTTTTGTTTACCTCGAATTGTCTGGAGTGACAACAGAAGTGACTTCGTGGGTCAAATCATGCAGAAAGTATGTGCAGGTCTTGGTATTAAGCAGAAATTCCATGCGGCAAACCACCCTCAGTCAGCAGGTTTGGTAGAATGCTATAATGGCACTCTCAAGCTTAAACGTGCGAAGATACAAGCCAGCACAGGACTTTCCTGGCCCGATGCTTTACCTTTAGCCCTCCTGTCAACTCGAACAGCTGTTCATTCTCGTGTGGGACTTGGCCCATATGAGATTGTGTTTGGATGCCCAGAAAATGTCTGGGGTGTCCCTAGAGCCAAGAAGTACTCTGACATAGAATACCCAATGTTGATTGATTATTTGCATGATCTCACCACTAAATTGCGTGTTCTCCATCAGCAGGTATAAGACACTTTGCCACAGGCTTCCTCGGATCCTGGGCACACCCTCAAACCTGGCGACTGGGTGTGCCTTAAAAAATTTTAAAGGAAGAAAAATTTGGAGCCTCGCTGGCGAGAGCCGAGACAGGTCCTGCTGACGACACGCACAGCTGTGAAAGTTGTTGGGAAAAAGAATTGGATCCATGGTGTGCATTGCAAAAAGGTACCCTTGCCTTTGCCTTATGATCAGAGGGTTCGCGAAGGTATAGGTGATTGTGAAGAAGAGGGAGTCCCCCGGTTTGCACCTTTTAGCGATGCACACCTAGAATGGACTCGGACTGAGAAAGAAGACGATGATGTTTTGCAAGAAGCTGTACCATCGCATCTTAGAATAGATACAACTGATCCAGAGACACTTTTCAAAACCAGACTGTGCCGGACAAGGACAGACACAATTTGAGGCCTAGAGTGGCCAAAGACATTTGAAACTTTTTCTTTCATTCCTAAATTACATTTTTTATTTTTAAATTGCATTTTTGAATTTTGAATTGTATATATTTTCTTCCCTATGTGATACTGGATTCATCTCATTTTAAGTTGCAGGGTTGTGGTAGGAGACTTGGTTTGTGACCTGAGTAGTGGCAATAGGTCTGCAGGACTTGCAGTGTCATAGGACGGCTAATAACCACAGCTAAGTGAGATAGGAAGATTGCCACGAGCAACACTTTAGAAGATGAATTCCGGTGAATCAGAGAATGATAATAGAATGAAAATGAGGAAGAAATATTGTAAATTATTACTTAGTAGATGTGGCGTAGTATTATGTGTTTTTAATTTGCTATGTGTTTTATTAGCTTGCGTGGGTTGGGTTACTCACACTTTACAGCCAACCTCTGTACTTATATTTACCTCCCAGCCCATACTTTTTCGCACTACTGCTTCCCCATACCAATTCCACACGCTACCAGAGCATGAGCAAATTAGGAGAATGGAGTATTTCAACAATTCCTTCATTCAATTGTTACACCAGCATCAATTGGTGATCAATACCACTGATTGCTGGGTATATGGACTTTTACCCCATAATACAGATAAAGGAATGCCATATTTAGTTATAACCTTCTCCCCAAAAGGATCTGCTTGGGCTTACACCTCTATGTTCGCCAATGCCTATGAGAACCAACATCGACATCCTGTTGGTCCATATAGGGATGGAATTGACTTTAGTCATGATGCACTAATAAAAGGAATAGTGGCTATGTCAAAACATTATAAGAAATGTAATGAATTCCCCACTGACGAACGACAAGCATACATTGACTGGAATGTGACACATTATGTCACTAGTCTTACAGACAGAGCCAAAAGGAAAAGATCCCCACCTATATATACTGTACCCCACCAAGGTCACCTATGTCTCCAAGAAAATGGTCAAAGTCCTAAGGCTCAATTGGGAAAGAGCACTTGTAACATTACATATATCTATCCATCCCGAACGTCTCCACCACTGGTAGCGTCTCAAGGGACATATTTTGTTTGTCATGACAGCGCCAAACATGGCTACCAGCTGATTTCTCAGGAACTTGTTATATGGCTTTTCTCCTCCCTCCAACATATACAGCTCCTTTCGGGACATCACAAGACAAGGTACGGTAGAGGGGTTTTTGCTTTGGAAGACACAGTAGGGCAAGAAGGAGGCGACTTCCTTAAAGGATTCCTCCCATTTTGGGACCCTATGGCCAATAGTAGAAATATCAGGCTTCTCATTCATGTTGTTGAAGCAACAATAAATGAAACTGTCGGAGCACTGGGTAATATCACTGCTGAGCTTCAGGCGGACCGCCTTATGACATTACAAAACATTCTTGCAGAACGTGGTGGAGTCTGTAAATTGATTGGATCCAGTTGTTGCATTTATATACCTGATAACGCCCCTACAGTATACCAGGCCATCTCTAAATTACACTACATTGCTGTCCATCCACCAGGACAAAGGAAATTGGTCTCTGATGGGATGGTTTTGAAAACTACTGTCCACATGGGGATGGAAGGTATTGACTTTTGTTGGAGTAGTTTTGGCCATCATCTTTTCGTGTTGCATCTGTTTGCAATGTGGCCCCGCAATCTGTGGTCTTTGTGCCACTATGTGTGTCCCAAGACCCATGTCACAGAAAACAGAGAATATGAAGATGATGTTGCAGCAACAGCTTGACGACCTCATGACCATCGACATTGATTCAGATTAGCATGAGTCTTTGTGCATTGCCTGCGTAATGGCAAAAGGTTCTTTAATTTCGACTCCATCTTACATTTGCCGCCATTTTGTGTTGCCTTTACACAGGCTGCTCGATGAACGAAGTGTCTCTGCACTTTGGACTGCGAAAACCCCCTCCGTCCTTGTTTTAAAACCAATCTCAGACACCAGCCGGCCTAACTAATCCTTGTCTGGACTACCTAATCCCCATATCAACTATCTGTTAGCCTTTAGTATTCTTCTCTTGCCGTATCTTATCTTTTGGCCTTCGCTATTCTCTCCCTGTGTTTTCCCATTTCACAACCTTTCTTTTGAAGCATACAGACATGTCCTGTCATTGCAACACTGAACCATGGGTACCAGTATTGATTAACTTTGGGGGCTGGATAACACACAACATGCAAGCAGAGAGCATTCTGGTTGCACAACACCTTGTTTTCAAACTCTTCTGATTGGCTAAAACGTTGTGCATTGGGTGTATGTTTGTACAGATGTATTTTGGCTATAAAAGCTTGTGAGCCAACGAGTAAAATGGCAATCTCCTGAGAACCTACTTGGTGTACTTCTTGGACAACTGTGCTTAGCTGCAGCTAATAAACTTGGTTTTCTACACCAACAGAGTATTCCGTGTCTCTGTGCAACAAGGCAGGTGAACTGGAAGATTTCAGGCGTGCCCTGCGCCGCCAGGCCCAAAGGCCCGGCTCTTCATTAGGAGCGGAAATGATAGAGGGGGTAGTCGACTGTGCAATGACCTCGAACAGGCACTTGAGTCTATTCTTTGGAGAATTCATGAGGGCCCTGATATGGGATAATTTGGCTCTGAGGATTTGGTCTTTGTATTGTTTTCTCGCTTTGCGTAGCTTAGTCATACTCATGTGAGATGGTGTTTGTCACCATTCCTCCTCACATTTTCTGATAAGCTTTCGTTCTTCATGAAGCTCTTTTGAGAACCAGGGCCTAGAGTGTTTTGCTCCATTTGTCAATAAGTGATTTCATGCAGGAGCTGCACTTGTCGGTGGCCTCATCAATTTCAAGATGAGGTGTAATTGCAATTATGGTATGAAAGGCAATGATGGCCATGGATTCTGTGTCAAGGTTGGATGTGTCTCTTTACCATATTGTCTCTTTCTTGGGTTGCTTGTATGTTTTGGTGTAAGAGCCGGTTAGAGAGAACGGGATCTGTGTGTGATCAGACCAGTTGAATGAGATGGGGTCATATGTCTTTAGGTAGGGGGAATTGTAGATTATCAGATCCAGAATTAAGATAGCGCTAGTGGAGCTTGGGCCCACATACCCAGTAACATTTATTCAACTGTCTTTTTGTGTGAGTTGCGGAGAAAAAAATTCAATCTAATATTAAAATACAGTGCAGCCAATGTGGTTACACATTATCTCAGTTCAAAACCTAGTCTCAAGTTAGTACGTTTTATTCAAGATTCAAATTAAAAAACAGATTAATATAAACCAGTCTAAGCATAATAGTATAGAAGAATAATACAAATAGGATGAAGCCAAATCTTCGGAAGTGATTCATCCTA
Source organism: Lissotriton vulgaris (assembly GCF_964263255.1). Lineage (NCBI taxonomy): Eukaryota > Metazoa > Chordata > Amphibia > Caudata > Salamandridae > Lissotriton > Lissotriton vulgaris. Next base: position 673,454,466 of record NC_141687.1, on the reverse strand, counting down.
TATGATAAAAAGAAAACCACAATTTCAATGATTGTGACATAAGTAATAGGGAAGCAGAACTTCACATCAGATGTTTTCAATTTGTCATTAAAGATAAGCAGGGACTCCTGTCTGTCCCCACTCTACTCTGTTCTAACATGGCAACCCTAAGCTAAGAGTAATTAAGGTAAAGAGGAGATAGGAGAAAAGGTATCTGCCGTCAAAATCTTCTGTGAAAGAAGCTCCAACATGGGTCAAGTAGCATAAAAACAAAGATGTCAAAAGAGGTCTATACCTCTAGGCGCCCTAAGCTAGAATGCCAATTATCCCTCACTATTGTGCATCATAACACCAGTTACATCTAAGGTACATCCAACAAATCTGTTGGTACTTTTCCATTCCTCCAGCACACATCGACTTCTTCACACCATCTTGCTATTCCCATCGCCTCCCATTGTGTTATCACTCTCCTTATCCCAGCTGCAACTTCACATGCCTCAATATCTGCTTGCAGGTTAGGTTCTGCCTGTGTGTGCCTGCCTCTGTGCCCGCTGCTGCCGCTCCGTGAGTTTGCCGCTCCCCCCTCCCCTGCTTGTAATTCTCTGCTTGCTCTATTCTTCTTTGTGCTGACTTAGTGACTGTATTGTGCCGTTTTATTTCACTTTTTAGACTGTATTGTGCCATTTTATTTTACTTTGTTGCCCCTTCTTAACTGTATTGTGGTGCCCCTTCCTCCGTTCCCTCTTGCCTTCTGTATCCCCATCTGTTCCCACCGCTGCCTCCCTGTGGCCCGCCCCCTCGCTCTCCCATTCGCCGCCCCACTCCCGCCTCCCAGCTGCTCCTCCCTCTCACATCCCCTTATATGGCGGCTGCTGCGCGGTAGAGGGAGCGACCCTTGACCCTGCTTGCAGGTTAGGCCGCTCCCCTCGCCGCACAGCTTCGCCTGTGTGTGCCTACCTCTGTGCCCGCTGCTGCCGCTCCGTGAGTTCGCTGCTCCCCCCTCCCCTGCTTGTAATTCTCTGCTTGCGCTATTCTCCTTTGTGCTGACTTGGTGACTGTATTGTGTCGTTTTATTTCACTTTTTAGACTGTATTGTGCCGTTTTAATTTACTTTGTTACCCCTTGTTAACTGTATTGTGGTGCCCCTTCCCCCGTTCCCTCTTGCCTTCTGTATCCCCATCTGTTCCCGCCGCTGTCTCCCTGCGGCCCGCCCCCTTGTTCTCCCATTCGCCGCCCCGCCTCCCAGCTGCGCCTCCCTCCCACATCCTCTTATATGGCGGCCGCTGTGCGGCCGAAGGAGCGTCTAAGGCAAGCCTGTCTGCGCCAGTCCATGCCTGGATCGTGCCCAGCGCCACAACCCCTGGTCGCCGCGAACGCCACAATGCCCTTCTCCGCTACGACTACAGCACCTTCCACGCACTCAATGCCGGACGATCACGCACCTGCTACCTTCTCCTGATGGAACTGCAGCCTCACCAGCATTCGGCCCACCAACCCACCTTCCAAAGAACCCAACTACCTCTGATGCATCCTCCTCAATACCTGCTCTGCACGCAAACACGCCGGTGAAATCTGGGACCCACTTGACTCCAACACTCCAGACGGAGACCTGGCTGAACCCCTTCTCGGCACCCAACATCGCCATAACCATAACGGAAGGCTATAAGATCACCCGCAAGGACCGCACCAATGGAGTAGGAGGAGGAATTGCCATCGTCCACAGGAACACTCTCAAAGTCTCGACAAACACCGACGACACCCTCAGCTCCGCCGAACACCTGCACTTCCAGATTCACACCAACACCACCCTCAGAGGAACCCTCGTCTACAGACCCCCTGGACCCCGACTACTGTTCAGCGACTCCATCGCCGACTTCACCAGCACACACGCCCTCGCCTCAACGGACTACTCGGGGACCAGAACTTCCACCTCGAGAACAACAACGACACCAACGACACCACCCTGATCGCCAACCTCGGACTCAGACAACTCATCACAACACCCACCCACTCCGCAGGCCACTCTCTTGACCCCTTCATCTCCACAAGCCCCCACGTCTCCCTCAACCACACCTCCGAGCTCCATCCGGAAATCCACCACACACCACCGTACCCAACAGATACCGCGCTGCTGCTGGAGCAAAGTCACCAAAGACCAGCTATCCACCACCCTCGCCCGGAGCACACCCGCTGACCCGACCGACCCGGCGCCGCTGCTCGCAACCTCAGTCGATGGATCAATGACTGCGCAAACAGCCTCGCCCCACTCAAGAAGCCCTCCAACAGTCACACCAACAAGAAAGTCAGCTGGTTCATTGAAGACCTCCAGGCCTCCAAGCAAACCTGCTGAAAGCTGGAAAAGAACTGGATCCGTGAACTAACACCGGAAAGCTACACAGCCCACAAGAATGCCACCTGCAGACACCAAAAGGGCCTCCTTCAAAGACCGTCTAGACTACAACGCACACAACAGCAAAGAGCTCTTCAACATTGTGAAGGAACTCTCCAACCCCAGCTCCAACACCAACGACAACCCACCTTCGCAAGACCTATGCAACTCGCTGGCCACCTTCTTCCACTGCAAGATCGCAGACATCCACGACAACTTCAACGCCGCGACAACCCCTGCAACCACTAAGACCCCCACCCCCATGACCAACATCCACATCAACCGCCTGCTCTCCTGGACCAACATCAATGATGACGACACCATCAAGATCATGAACACCGTCCACTCTGGATCCCCGTCAGACCCCTGCCCACACCACATCTTCAACAAAGCCAGCACCACCATCGCATCCAATTTCCGGAAAGCCCTCAACATCTCCCTCGAGATAGCGGCCTTCTCGGGGAGCTGGAAGCACGCAGAGATCAACGCCTTACTCAAGAAACCCAAGGCGTACCCCAAGGACCTCAAGAACCTCTGACTCATCTCCCTGCTCCCGTTCCCGGCGAAGGTCATCGAGAAGGCCGTCGACAAACAACTGACCAGCTTCCTCGAGTAGACCAGCATCCTAGAACCTTCTCAGTCTGGGTTCCGCAGCAACCACAGCAACGAAACTGCCCTCATCGCCACCACCGATGACATCAGGACCCTGCTAGACAACGGAGAAACCGCGGCACTCATCCTCCTGGACCTGTCAGCCGCCTTCGACACAGTCTGCCACCGCACACTACGAACACGCTGTCAGGTTTCCACTCTGCAGGATCCGTCAGCAGTAACAAAGCTCCACCTCCGGACCTCCGGAACACCCTGAATTATAAACACAGGGAGTTCAAGCGATACGGTGAGGGAAAAAACCCCAAAGGGGAAAAAACCGGGAAGGAAAGGAAAGGGGCTGCAGGGAAAAGGAAGCTGCAAGACAAAATGCACAGTAGGTTAATAAAATTCTTAAATCCTACTCTCATAATATTCTCGCTAAGGGATAAGAGGTCACCTGGGCTGTCTTAGCATTATCTTCATCCATGCAGTGGTATCTCACAGAGCGCCTTCTATCCCTAAATAATACAAGGACATCCATCAATACAAAGACATCCACTAACTCCCAAAGCATTCAGCTGTAACATTGCCTATACGTAGGCAGAGTGAATACGAAATACATACCCCCAAAAAGATCAATGAAATCCGTTATCAAATATCCCCTGGTGCCAATTAAATCTTGGCAGCAGTCAGTCTTCCAGTATCAAGAAATAAAACAAGCAGAACACTTGTTCTACACAAAAGGTTCCTTTAACTAACTGGTAACAGATTTCCTCATCTGCACCTGTTAGTATCATGAGTAGCAATCCTGATCAGCACAATAGCGTAACCCAAACACGGTAGGACGTGGTTCCTATACCACTGCCGTCCGCTTTGGTACTTATATTCCACCAAGCATGTGTTAATATGTCATTTCTTCATGACGTTAATACAGAGATTATTCCCCCTACACTCCGCCACTGGCGCCAGATTAGAATGTTCCCAAAACAAAGAACAGAAGCAACTGAGACACTCACAACCCGGGTGAGCACTTTAAAGTTAGGAGGCAAATAAAAACAAGGAAAAATCAAGAAAGACCTGCGACTGTTTTAAGAGCGACCCGCTCTATACAACACAGACGCGGTTACAGTACCAGAGCAAACGCCTCCACTCCTGGCGCCGGTCCTCCTCCCGAAACGAATCACAGGAATAGGCCAAAAAAGGTCGAGAGCAGCCACTCCCGCTCACATCATCAGAATCAAGTACACCTTCCTCACGGGCATGCCGCGCTATATCCGGTCGGGCAGCAAAGGATCATGGGAGTTGTAGTTAAACCCCCAAAGCCCATGGGAAATTTAGTTTTTATCTAATATTTAGGTAGGCGCATCGGTAAAACCCTGACAGTACGCCCACCTCCCTAGCGCCTCCTAGGACCAGGCTTGGAAGGGAACCTCACATGGAAGGAACGGATAGCCCTTGGAGTATGCACATGATTCCAGGCTCCCAGGAATCATCCTCCGCTGAATACCCCTTCCATGAGACAAGATACCAAAGCACACCCCTACGCAATTTTGAGTCACGTATGGTTTTCACCTCATATTCAATTCCCCATCTCATTCCACGGGCGGGGGTACTCTCCTACGAGAAGTGAGAGCCCGCTTCAACAGGTAGGCGTGGAAAACCGGGTGGATCCTCAAAGAACCAGGCAACTTAAGTTTGTACGCCACAGGGTAAGTTTGCCTCACAATCGGATAGGGACCAATGAAACGTGGATGAAACACACTTCTCAGCTTAAGCCACACCTTGTCCCCCACCTTCAGCTGAGGACCGGGATTTCTGTGTTTATCTTCCCAACGTTTGTACACCTCTTTAGCTTTTAACAAGTGTTTTTGCACCCCCTTATGCACTTTCCTCAATGCCCGGATGTGTTCCATCACGTTTGGATGATTACTTAGATCTGTAGGGATATTGACGGGTAACGTGTTGGCGTCATAACCATCATTGGCCTTGAAAGGTGATATACCCGTAGAGCTGTGCCAAGCATTGTTGTATGCCAATTTGGCCATCCATAGCAACTCAACCCAGGATTCATGCGCCTCCTTAGAATAACATCGCAGATACTTTTTTAAAGTCTGATTTAGCCTTTCAGTCTGCCCATCAGTCTGCGGATGGAAGCTTGTAGAGAGAGCTGATTCGATACCCAGAGCCTGACACCACTTTCTCCAAAAACGAGCAACAAATTGTGGTCCCCTATCAGACACAATCACCTGAGGAATGCCATGTATTCGTATGACCTGAGAAGCCAGTAAATGTGCAGTTTGGCTGGCCGTGGGGAGGTTTTTACATGGGATAAAATGTCCCATCTTGGTTAGGTTGTCTACCACCACCAAAATAGCTGTACACCCCTGATCAACGGGTAAACCCGTTATGAAATCCAGGCTTATGTTCTGCCACGGGCGAGCAGGAGTGGGTATGGGCATTAGTTGGCCTTTCTTCTTCGTGTTCTCCCCCTTAGCTCTTGCACACTCCTCACAGCTCATCACCCACTGAGTAGCATCCTTAACCAAAGAGTCCCACCAGAAATACCTCCTAAGCAGACTCACTATTGGTAATGCCTGGGTGCCCAGCCATGGGCGCTGTATGACACCATAAAAAAGACTTTTTTCGTAGCTCCGTTGTTGGTAAGTACAGACCTTCTCCCTGGAAAGGCAGCCCTTGTCTCACAACCCTTCCGGATTTGCTAGCAGCCCATCGCTTCCACGCCACCAAGGACCTGGAGCCTTTAACCTCTTCTAGGAAACTCTCCGCACGTACCACACACAACACCTTTGTTGCAGGGATGATAGCTTGAGGAACTTCCTCCGCTTGCTCAACTGGCATCACTTGCCTGGACAAAGCGTCGGCCTTCCTGTTGTCAATGCCAGGTCTAAAAGTCACCACAAAGTTATACTCTGCAAAGAAGAGCATCCAGCGCATCTGTCTTTGCGTGAAATGTCTAGCCGAAGTCATATACTGGAGGTATCTGTGATCGGTGTAAACTGTCACAGCGTGACACACACCCCCATAGGTATTGACTCCACTCCTGAAAAGCTTGCTTTATGGCCAAGAGTTCTTTCTCTGCTATGGTGTAATTTGTCTCAGCAGGACTCAGTTTTTTAGAGAGGTATGCCACTGGATGGAGCTGTCCAGAAAGCGAATCCCTCTGAGATAACACAGCCCCTATCGCTTCGTCCGAAGCATCTGCTTCTACCACAAAGGGATGTTCGACTACAGGGTGTGCCAACACAGGAGCTGTGATAAACGCTCTTTTCAGGGTCCTAAATGCCTCATCACCCTCTCTGGTCCACACAAACGGTGCCCCTTTTCTCAACAACCTGGTTATGGGAACCGCCGTTTGTGAGAACTGCACGATGAAACGGCGATAATAATTGGCGAACCTCAAAAAGCTCTGTACCCCCCTCACGTTTTTTGGGGCTGACCATTCCTGAACCGCCTCAACCTTCCTTTCTGACATCTGCAATCCCTTAGGGCTGAGGTTCACCCTCAAGAACTCCACCTCATGTACACCAAATTCACACTTGCTCAGCTTTACATATAGACTGTGTTCCCTCAGTTTCTCCAGGACTTTACACACTTGTTCAGTATGACATGATACCTCCTGGGAGTATATCAGGATATCATCTATATATACTACCACGAAGTGGTCCACATAGTCCTTCAACACGCCGTTGATAAAAAAAATTGGAAAGCCGCAGGGGCATTACAAAGCCCAAAGGGCATCACCAAATACTCATAAAGGCCATATCGCGTCTTGAAGGCCATTTTCCACTCATCCCCCTCGTGCACTCTGACCAGGTGATAGGCCCCCCGTAAGTCCAAACGGGTATAGATCTTAGCCTCCCTCACCTGGTCAAGCAAAACGGAAATGAGGGGGAGAGGGTAACGGTTGCGGATGGTGTTCTTGTTCAAGACGCGATAGTCCACACAAGCCCTTAGGTCCCCGTTGGCTTTCGCAATGAAGAATAGAGGGGATGCTGCGGGGGAGCGGGAAGGTCTGATAAACCCCAAACAAAGGTAGTGATCTATATATTCCTTCAAATGAGTAGTTTCCGGCACGGACTAAGCGTACACCCTGCAAGTAGAAATCGTAGCCCCTTCCACCAAATCTATACGACAATCGTACTCCCTGTGAGGAGGTAAAGTTTCAGCTTTGATCTCACTGAATAGATCTCTGTAGAGACTGTACTCATCAGGAAGTGTAACATTTGTTTTAACCGCCGTAGCCGCCAAATAGGGGGTGGTCAAAACAGCAACATGAGCAGAAGTACATGGCACCATATGGTCCTGGCAAAAGTCGGGCAAAAACTGGAACGTTTTATTTTTCCAGTCTACCACAGGATTATGATGACATAACCATGGCATGCCTAAGATCACCTCATACTGAGGACCTGCAATGATGTTTAGGGACAAGAGCTCAGAGTGTACGTTCCCTTGCATTTCCACGGATAAACCTACCTCTCTGGTTCTCACGGTTATCTGGCCTGACTTTAAAGGCTGCCCGTCTACCGCTAAGACTTCCTCGGGTTTCTCTCTTGGGATACGAGGTAGAGCCAGGCGAGACACTAGGCCATCATCAATAAAGTTGCCTGTTGCCCCTGAGTCTATCATAACCATAACATGATGGTACTCTTGCTCACATTCGAGAGTCATTCCTATCACTAGATGGGATTCCTTTTCTCCTATCCCAACAGTGGATAGAGAAGTGAGCTTCCAGTCCTGTTTTCCTTCTATACCTGAACTAAGATTCACTGGTTTTTCCGTCTCCGGCACAGTGGACGAGACAGCCACTCTCTTAATTCTATTGCCAGTACTAGATGTCTTGGGTTTGGAGGGGCATTCTCTGACGTAATGCCCCTTCTTCCCGCAGTACATACACAAACCTTGTGTCCTCCTGACCTCTCTCTCCTCTCTAGATAACGGTGCTCTGAGTGCTCCGATTTCCATGGGCTCAGGGTTATTGTCCGATCCCCCTGATACCTTACGAGGGGAACGATCGAAACCAACCGATCCTCTTTCCCATCTTCTCCTGTTTCCCCCTCTCTCTGACATCCGGCTATCTAACCTTAATGCCAAATTAATCATGTCCACACACGTTGTTGGCTGAGGGTCAATTTGGGCCACCACGTCTTTTAGGTCCTCCTTTAACCCCTGATAGAAAAGGGACATCCTTTTCTCCTCCGGCCATTCAGCCTCAGCCACCAATCGGTTAAACGCGGTCGAATACGTAATCAACTCACTTTTCCCTTGTCTCAACTCTAGGAGTTCCTTGTCCGCACTGAATGTAGTTGGCCTATGATCGAATACCTTCTCGAATTCTGTCCTAAAAGAAGACTAGTCTGACAGGATGGAATCGTTATTCTTGACTAAAGGCACCGCCCAATTGGCAGCGTCCCCTACCATATAAGATATGGCGAAAGCCACCCTTGAGTGATTTGTAGGAAATGAGGCTGGTTTGAACGAAAATTGCATCAATATCTGAGTCAGAAAAACCTGAACTTTACGGGGGTCACCTGAGAACCTCTCGGGATTGGCCAAGGGAATGGGTGGAGGCACCGTGACTTGTATGGGAGGTGCAGCGGAAGAGGCGTTGAAAGGATTTCTAGTTAGTTGGTCCACCTTATCTTTCAAAGCTGCAGTCTCTGCCTTAGATGAGGCTAACTCCTGCTGGACCAGTACTAATGCATGCAACACATCCTCCATGGACGCCATTATCACTACAAATGGACCGGGCAGAGTAAAATACTTGGGTACTTGATTCTGTCAGGTTTCCACTTTGCAGGATCCGTCAGCAGTAACAAAGCTCCACCTCCGGACCTCCCGAACACCCTGAATTATAAACACAGGGTGTTCAAGCGATACTGTGAGGGAAAAAACCTCAAAGGGGAAAAAGCGGGAAAGGAAAGGAAGGGGGCTGCAGGGAAAAGGAAGCTGCAAGACAAAATGCACAGTAGGTTAATACAATTCTTAAATCCTACTCTCATAATATTCTCGCTAAGGGATAAGAGGTCACCTGGGCTGTCTTAGCATTATCTTCATCCATGCAGTGGTATCTCACAGAGCGCCTTCTATCCCTAAATAATACAAGGACATCCATTAATACAAAGACATCCACTACCACCCAAAGCATTCAGCTGTAACATTGCCTATACGTAGGCAGAGTGAATACGAAATACATACCCCCAAAAAGCTCAATGAAATCCGTTATCAAATATCCCCTGGTGCCAATTAAATCTTGGCAGCAGTCAGTCTTCCAGTATCAAGAAATAAAACAAGCAAAACACTTGTTCTACACAAAAGGTTCCTTTAACTAACTGGTAACAGATTTCCTCATTTGCACCTGTTAGTATCATGAGTAGCAATCCTGATCAGCACAATAACGTAACCCAAACACGGTAGGGCGTGGTTCCTATACCACTGCCGTCCGCCTTGGTACTTATATTCCACCAAGCATGTGTTAATATGTCATTTCTTCATGACGGTAATGCAGAGATTATTCCCCCTACACTCCACCACGGGCGCCAGATTAGAATGTTCCCAAAACAAAGAACAGAAGCAACTGAGACACTCACAACCCGGGTGAGCACTTTAAAGTTAGGAGCCAAATCAAAACAAGGAAAAATCAAGAAAGACCCGCGACTGTTTTAATGGCTACCCGCTCTATACAACACAGATGCGGTTACAGTACCAGAGCAAATGCCTCCACTCCTGGCGTCGGTCCTCCTCCCGAAACGAATCACAGGAATAGTCCAAAAATGGTCGAGAGCAGCCGCTCCCGCTCACATCATCAGAATCAAGTACACCTTCCTCACGGGCATGCCTCGCTATATCTGGTCGGGAAGCAAAGGATCATGGGAGTTGTAGTTAAACCCCCAAAGCCCATGGGAAATATACTTTTTATCTAATATTTAGGTAGGCGCATCGGTAAAACCCTGACACACGCCTCTACGACGCCGGAATCCAAGAGAAGGCCCTGGACTGGACCACCTCCTTTCTCTCTGGCAGAACACAGAGCATCCGCCTACCCCCCTTCTGCTCCGAAGCCACCGAGATCATCTGCGGTGTACCCCAGGGCTCATCCCTCAGCCCAACGCTGTTCAACATCTACATGGCGCCTCTTGCCCACGTCGCCCGACTGCACGACCTCAACATCATGTCCTACGCCGACGACACCCAGCTGATCCTCTTCCTCACCAAGGATCCCCACACCACAAAAACCAACCTCCACGAAGGAATGAAGGCCTTCACCGGCTGGATGAGGAACACCCTACTGAAGCTGAACTCGGATAAGATGGAGGTCCTCATCCTCAGATCCACCCCCTCAGCTTGGGACGACTCCTGGTGGCCGACTGCACTAGGAACAGCCCCAACACCCACCGACCACGCACGCAACATAGGGGTCACCTTTGACTCCAGCCTCTCCATGACGAAGCAGGTCAACTCTGTCTCTTCCTCCTGCTTCAACACCCCCTGCAGTATCTACAAGGGGATCCCCACCGAAACAAGAAGGCCGGTCACCCAGGACCTCGTCAGCAGCAGACTAGACTATGGAAACGCCCTCTACGCAGGAACATCGGCCAAACTGCTGAAACGGCTCCAACACATCCAGAACGCCTCTGCGCGCCTGATCCTCGGCATCCCCCACCGCAGCCACATCACACCCCACCTGAGAGGCCTGCACTGGCTCCCTGTCAACAAGAGGATAACCTTCAAGCTCCTTACCCACACATACAAGGCACTCCACAACACGGACCATCGTACCTCAACAGCTGACTCAGCTTCTACACCCCTACCCCCCCAGCTCCAATCCGCAGACCGAGCCCTCGCCACTGTCCCCCGCACCCAAAGAGTGACCGCCGGCGGCAGATCATTCTCCCACCTCGCCGCCAAGACATGGAACACCCCCCCTATCTGCCTACGGCAGACCGAATACCTTCTGACCTTCAGAAGACTTCTCAAGACCTGGCTCTTTGAACAGTAGCAGCATTCCCCCCTCCCCCCACCCACCACCCCTCAGCGCCTTGAGACCATCCCGGGTATGTAGTGCACTTTACAAATGCTATGATTGATTGATTGATTGATTGATTGGTTGCTGAGAACAAAGACCCTATTATCTCTGCTAACAAAGCCTTGTTCACTTGCAGTGGCGACACAAAATACATGCAACATTCTACTGCAAAGGGAAAAAATTTAAATTCAAACGTTAAATGGAAACCTGAGCCTCAGTCTAAATGATTCTCAGGCCCACAAGTTAGGCTAAGCTAACAAGTGCACGTGTTACATTTAAGAGCACTCTTTACACACAGATAAATCAAAATTCTCAACACGTACCCTTACAGTTAATACATTAATAACATGATTATTCAATTAGAGTTTCTAAGCACATGAATTTTCATTTAGCAACACAGCACTATTTCTCTTATCTGTGGACACGTTCGCAAATATTTTCATGGAAAATCGCAATCCTATCAGTTACGTTTCTAAACATACATATAAATTGCATTACATTGCAGGGATATCTTTATATATATTGTACCCCCACTTCTCTTCTTAACATTAGTCACACAGAATGTGTGCTAGTGCAGACTACATGTGGCTATAATGCACTCTTAACATATTCTTTTCAGTGGGGGCAATTTTAGACTTCTCCAATCCCCCTCCGCTGGCAAATCAAGCTATAGCACAAATCTTTTGAACTTATCAGATAAGCTTATCAGATGAACCAACCTAAACTGTGGTTGTTGCAATTGTTTTTCACTTGAAGTCCATCAAATGCTTCATATCATGGTAAGATGCATCCTGAGCCTTCTATCTCCCCACTCTTTCTGTTGTCACTTTTCTTTGCCTTGTGCCTCATTTACCCTTTTACAGTTCCCAATACAACAGGGGCACAAAGACCAATCTTTAACACAGGCTTCAACATGGAACAAAATATTTAACTTCCCAAATTTGCAAACCATCTACCTATAGCACTAAATCCATTTTCAACTGAATCCCTAACTCCTTCAGCTGCCAACCACCCAAATCCTTCTGAACATCAGTAATATTTGTTATGTACTTCTGCAAGTCCTTACTCTTGCCTGAAATGTACGCTGTGGATCCTTTAAAACTCGACAGACTGCTCCTTCTTTTGCAAGCAAACTGTCTAAAGCAAGACTATTTTGCAAAACCATAGCTCTAATAGCAACCATTTCAGTGTTCACTAACAATAAAGCTCCAGAAGTATTAGTGGAAAACCTATTGACTACAGTGGACAACTTCACAATCTTAATTTCCTTCAGTATTATCCCTACAATTGATATGATAGCTCCAAAAATATCTCACACAATCTCTCAAGCACTCAGTCGACCTTTATGTCTCACCTACTCCTCCCAGACGGGATAACCTAAATCTTCCACATGATAAATCTTTGGAAACACTGCATCTAAATAACATGTACCAAACCATTTATTAGGTAGCTTAAAGGAGGTTTTTTTCCAAAAACAAAATAAACTCCAGGAATCACTGGATCTATTCCATCCACAAACAACTTCCACGACCTTTGAACATCAAACGTGGGATCACTTACACTCTGTCCTACAAATATAGAACTGTAGTCACTCCTGTCATGGTGTACACACAATCTCCCCCAATGGTGCCAATCTAGTGACAATGCTCCAGGGTTTCCTGCCATCTGACCATCTGATGTTCCTTCTCCTCTGGTGACAAATTCTGAACACGGACTCCCTTTGCTGCATCTGCTAATACTACCCTATATCTATTGTCTACTTGATCTAGGAATTTCTTTTCGCTCTCAGAAAGGGCGCATGTTAAATGATGCCTATGTGCATGAGCTGTGTCTATCGTTTGAGTCAAAACAAAATATCTACCAGCAATTTCAGCAGTCTTTGCATGTGAATGCCTATTAGAGTGTTTAAGCATTTGCACTTCCCAAAAAAACTAGATCATTATTCAAAAAATAATACTCAAAATGACCTGTTACATAAAGTATACTTAGAAGCACCCAACAATTAATGCCATATGTCAAGGGAAGATGGTGGTAAGTAATGCCTTCAGCTACTGAAGCAGGTAATTGCATAGAAACATAGCAGTCTCTCGCTTCCATAGTATTACATGCTCATAAATCAACCTAGCATAAGTGTTAAGTGTAAAATCTCCTCAATCTGGTCTGTGTGTAAATGATGTTTCCTAATGAAACTAAATCTTCATTTGCTTTAGGCAAGACCTCTTTCTCAGGTGTATGCTTTTCCTTTACACTATCAGTGGGGCTCAAACATAATCCTACAATCAACACTATTATCCCTACGGTTATGAGTGTTAGCAAAGCACCCATTATATACCTACGCTTAAGGTTAGAATTGCCAGTTTCCATACCAATTTAGACTCAGACCAAGTTGGGCAGAGAAATAGCAGCTGCAGAGTCTTCTCTGTTGATCTCCACCTGTGCAAATAACAAACACTGCTATATTATGTTTAAATATTTATGGACCACATGGCTGCCCCAGCAACAGGCGTCCCAGCGTTGATGTCAGCATAGCAGGGCAGGCAGGAAACAGCTAATGGTCAGAGAGTAACCAGGTCTTCACGGCCCTTTTAAAGGCCCTGTGATCCTGGATGCACTGGGTGGGGAGAGGCAGAGAATTCCAGAGTGTGGGGGCTATCGCCGGAAAGGGTCACCCATACAAGGTGGAGGTCAGCCGAGCGCAAGGCATGGGTAGACTGTCATGAAATCACACCACAGCCTCTCCAATCCCCAGAAAACCTGCAGCATGCACGTTAAACAAAAAGAAGAAAACTATATTTCATTTAGGAAACCCACCCCTGTCCCGTGCATCCTGCACTCCGTGTTAAGGTGTTAATGTGTATGATCTTTCAGGAATATTGTTTGTGCATGTAATATACAATGATAACACTGATCTCCTTTTTTGTGACTCTTGGCGGGGTAAGCTTTGGGTTAATCTGTGACTTGGAAAGTGGTAACAGGCGGTATACTTTCCTAATACTTTGGTTAAAACAACATTGGTTTCTATCTCGTTTCTGCAGACAAGCGGCAACACGCGTTTGGTTAACTTTCTGAAATACGCGTGTGTTCCGCTTCTGAAAAGACGCGTTTGTTTACATTTCTCTCTGTGCGCACGGAGAGAAACAGAGCATCGGAAGGCACGCATGCGTCTTGACGTTCGGGTGTGGTTCCTCTATAAAAACCACACCCGAGCTTCTGGAAGACGCTTAGCCTTCCAGCCCTTCGTGAGGAAACATCGCGCTTCTCAGGAAGACCTTCAGGATTCCTTCTTGGCTCGCAGATTGCAGCGCTCCTTTCAAGGACGGATTCTGGACAAAGCAACATCATGATTAAGAAAGCTAAGTGCAAACTCTTTTCTTTTTAAGGCGCCCACCGCTAGCAACCTACTTGGAAAGAACAATTTTTGGAAACATTCGCTCTGACTACAAGAGGAGAATTTACAACAACAAAAGACTTTTGTTTAAAGTGTTCAAGGGAACATACTGTGTGATTTGTTTAAAGTAGTTACAGATTGTGACTTCTGTTTAGGTTACGTGTACATTCTTGTTTGCTGTATGTGCATGTACATGTCTTTTAGTTCTATAAGCAGGAAAACAAAGTCAACTGAAAAAACGTGGAAGTGGTGAAAGTTAAAACAGTTAGCAAGAAAGTAAGTGTAATGGGAAGTTGAGCTAATTTGGAACCTATCTTTTAGAGTTGATATAATTGTGCATTTGTATCTTTGTAGTGAAACTACATCTTCCAACGGAATCTCCTTCAACTTCACATCTCTGCTAACCAGTACCGACACACCACACCACTTCCAGGACGCGAAGCCAATCTTAGTAGATCGCAGGTAGGACTTCTAAATCTGAAAATAGATTGAGAGAATTGCAGTGTAGTAAAAGTGAGAGAGAGTGTCAATCCCTTTTGAGAATAAGAAACTAAGGTGAGCTTGTTGTTTTGCAGGTCGACTACAAGAACTCACATTAGCGTCAGATCCGGCCACTCTCCCTTTTAGCTATTCAGTATCTTGGCGTGTAAATCTACTAAACCACCAGAGGTAGGATAGGTTTCAGGGAGTTTGGCTCATAGCGTCTCTGCAAAACCCTACAAGCACCTTACAGGTAAGATCGCACAGCCTTGCAGGTAAGAGTGACTTGAATCACCTGACAGAAGGCTAAGCCCACGGAAATAGTTTTGCCCAGACGCTATGGACCAAACAGGTGAGGTGTCTCTTCAAGACATAGCAGTTATGTTAGCGCAGATTAGGCACGAGAATGCAGAGTTACGTAGGGATGTTTCTGAATTACAGAATAATTTGCAAACTACTAAAACATCTTGGACTTCTCCTATCCGACCAGCTACCTTCCAACCTCCACTGCAAACTCTGTATAGGGGAGACGCATCTAGTTCCCCTTCTGCATCCACTCAAATCCAGGTAGTTACCCCTATTTCTGTACCCTTGGCACCGCCAGAGAGATTCTATGGGGATTGCAACAAGTTTGCTATATTTTTAAATCAATGCCATTTGCATTTTGTAGCTAAACCCACAGCATTTCCAGATGACTCGGCGAAGGTGGCTTTTATCCTCTCTTATTTGGGTGGTGAGGCAGCTCTTTGGTCTGTACCCTATGTAGAGAGGGATGATGCTATTTTGTATGATCTAAGACGATTTAAAAATACCATGAAAAAACTATTTGCCAAACATGTCTTTGTGCAGTCGGCCGATCACGAACTATTAAGTTTGAAGCAAGGGTCTTCAGATCTTCTACATTACATCTCTTCTTTCAACAGGTTAGTAATAGAAGCTGAATGGCCAGAAGACAAACGAGTGTCTTTGTTCTATAGGGGTTTGAAGGACGATTTAAAAGACATGGTTACACAGATCCTTGATCCTCCCACTGGCTGTGAAGAATTTATAGATCTAGTAGTTAAGTTGAATCACCGCATAATGGAGAGAAAGGGAGAAAAAGGGAAGACAGATTTCAAGTTCTTTTTATCTAGAGACAAAGCAAATTCTAAAAACGAAACCACGCCTAGGCAGGATCCAACAGAACCAATGCAAATTGGGACAGTTAGAGGTCCTCTGTCCAAAGACGAAAGAGAGAAGAGGAGAAAGTTAAATCAGTGTATGTATTGTGGGAAGTCAGGGCACTTTGTCAAAGAATGCCCGACTCGACCCACAAAACCAAAAACAAAGTCAGTCGATGTCAACGCGATATCGCAGGCGGAAAACTTGTGAGCTCGATAGACCAGGAGGTCAGTTTATCGGGTAAGCAGCTTAGTTTGGCCTCTAATGCTCCAACTATCTCCCATAGTCATCTTAGTATGAGAGTACTACTCCAATCTCAATTAGACAACACCCGCTCTTGGTCAGTGGATGCTTTAATAGATTCTGGAGCCACTGGCAATTTTATTGACACCCAATTGTTTGAGAAGTTAGGTTTGCAAAGAACCGAGAAAAAATCCCCAGAAATAGTTAGGGCCGTGGATGGAAAAGAACTAACTTCAGGGCCAATACAACATCACACTGAGATCTTAACTATGTTATGTGCAACTAAACACAGCGAAGATATAACCTTTGACATAATTGATGCCCCTCAGTTTGGTTTAATCTTGGGTATCCCTTGGTTAGTCCTCCACAACCCTTATATAGATTGGGTTAACAGAACCATTCTCTTCAAATCTGATTACTGTCATGCAAAGTGCTTTAGGCAATATCCTGGTACAGATCTCATAGTTCAGGGCTATAATTTTCCTAAACAAATTCAGAGTGTACTAACTATTTCAGGGGTTCCAGAAGATTATCAGGACCTACTGGATGTATTTGATAAGACAAAAGCCAACACCTTGCCACCACACAGGGATTATGACTGTCAAATTGACCTAGTTCCAGGAGCTACATTGCCATGCAGTAGAATTTATGCCCTTACTGAGAAGGAAAATGAACATCTCAGGTCATATTTGGATGAATATCTTGCAAATGGATTTATTAGACACTCTAAGTCCCCAGTCTCCTCTCCTTTATTTTTTATTCCAAAGAAGGGAGGGGAATTGCGCACCTGTATTGACTATCGCGCAATTAACAACGTGACTGTCAAGAATAGATACCCATTGCCCTTGATTCCGACTTTACTTGACCAAATTAAAGATGCAGCAATCTATACTAAACTAGATTTGCGAGGAGCCTATCACCTAGTAAGAGTCCGAGAGGGTGATGAGTGGAAGACTGCTTTCCGCACAAAGTTTGGACTATATGAGTATCAAGTCATGCCCTTCGGACTCTGCAATGCTCCAGCAGCATTTCAGTTCTTCATAAATGAGGTTCTAAGGGAATTTCTTGATGTATGTTGTATCGTCTATATTGATGATATTCTCATTTACTCCAAGAATGTGTCTGAGCATGTGAAGCAAGTACGAGCCATTTTGAAACAGCTTTTACAGAATTCTCTATTTGTGAAACTAGAGAAAAGTCTGTTCCATGTTACCACTGTAGATTTCTTGGGGTATATCCTCAGTCCTTCTGGCATAGAGATGGATCAAAAGAAAGTACAAGCCATCATTGACTGGCCCATCCCAAACAGTGTTAAACAAATCCAAAGCTTTTTAGGATTCGCAAATTTCTATAGGCGATTCATTAAGGATTTTTCACAAATAATCACCCCAATCACAAAACTGCTGAGAAAAAATGTGAAATTTGAATGGGATCTCGAAGCTAATAAAGCTTTTCAGAAATTGAAAACTCAATTTACTACCGCCCCGATTCTAAAACACCCAGATCCATCTCAACCATTTATCGTAGAGGCTGATGCTTCCCAATTCGCTATTGGAGGCATACTTTCCCAACGAAGTACTAACACTGGTCAGATGCATCCTGTTGCCTTTTTCTCTAGAAAACTCAATCCAACAGAGCAGAACTATGCCATAGCAGATAGAGAATTGCTTGCCATTAAAGCTGTCTTCAAAGAATGGCGACACTACTTGCTAGGGGCCAGACACCCAGTGACCATTTACACAGATCATAGAAACCTTCAGTCACTTAAATCTGTAAAGGCCTTGTCTGCTCGTCAGCTAAGGTGGACTTTGTTTTTCAACGATTTTGACTTTATCATCACCTATCGTCCCGGGAAAGAAAACAATAAAGCGGATGCTTTATCAAGAATTGGAGGTAGTGATGATATGAACATAAGACAAGAGCCTATACTTCCGATTATTCCTGCTGAACGTTTTCTTGTAGGCCTTGTAGATTCTGATGTTGCATTAGATCTTAAAGAAGCATTCCAATCTCAACCAAAGGAGGATTGGAATAAGGCCTATCCTTCGTTACAATGGAAAGAAAATGTTTTGTACATGAATAATCAAGTATTTGTACCTGTTGAATCTCTTCAAAAAAAGGTTTTGCAGTTGTATCATGATACTTCTCTGTCAATACATCCTGGTGTTACAAAGATGTATCAGTTGATCAAGAGAAAGTTTTGGTGGCCTTCATTGTATAAAGACATACAACATTACGTAGATACGTGCACAGTTTGCAGTCAGAACAAGCCTGAACATCATGCTCCTAGTGGTCTCCTTTTGCCTTTAGCTTTACCGCCTCAGCCATGGCATACTGTGTCACTTGACTTCATTGTAGAATTACCTTGTTCCAAGACAGGTCACACTACGATCCTCACTGTAGTTGATCATTTCACTCGCTATGCTCATTTCATACCTCTTTCTAAGCTTCCCACAGCTTCCGAATTAACTCAAATTTTCATGAAAGAAGTAGTGAAATTACATGGAATACCATCAGTCTTAATATCTGACAGGGGCCCACAGTTTATTTCTCATTTCTGGCGTAATTTGGGGAAGGCTTTGAAAATGGAAATTCGTACCTCTACGAGTTACCATCCCCAAACCGATGGGTTAACGGAGCGAACAAATCAAACTGTTGAACAACTATTACGTTGCCTGTTAGCCTCTCACGATCAGGATTGGTCAGACGTTCTTTGGGCCGCAGAATTTGCCTATAATAATGCTGACCACTCTTCCATTGGAATGTCCCCATTCTTCTGCTCCTTTGGTTATCATCCTAAGGAAATACTGGGATCAGATTTGGGTTCAACTTTAGTTCCAGCAGTTTCTGATTATGTAAAAGACCTAGTTGACATTCAGCAAGAAGCTCAACAACATCTAGCACAAGCCAAAGAAACCCAAAAGAGGTATGCCGACAAACATCGTTCTGAAACACCTCAGTACGCGGTAGGAGACAAGGTCTGGTTGGCAACTAAGAATCTTAAATTGAAGTGTCACAAAACTTTCCGCCCCAGATTCATAGGTCCTTTTCCTATAGAAAAGGTGGTTAACCCTGTTTGTGTGAAATTAACGTTACCAGCTAGGTTTCGCATTCATCCTGTATTTCACATGTCCTTGATTAAACCCTGTAATCCTGAAACCAGACACCTTAAAAACCCTCCAGCTATTGAAATTGATGGAATTCCAGAGTTTGAAGTTAAAGCTGTATTAGACTCCAAAAGGGTAAAAGGAAAATTACATTACTTAGTTGACTGGAAAGGCTACGGTCCTGAGGAGAGAACTTGGGAACCGTTGGTGAACCTGCAAAATGCTCCCAAAGTCCTGAAGATTTTTCATACTAAGTATCCTAATAAACCCAAACCAGTTCCTACTGTGTTAGGAGGGATTCTACGAGGGGGGTACTGTCATGAAATCACACCACAGCCTCTCCAATCCCCAGAAAACCTGCAGCATGCACGTTAAACAAAAAGAAGAAAACTATATTTCATTTAGGAAACCCACCCCTGTCCCGTGCATCCTGCACTCCGTGTTAAGGTGTTAATGTGTATGATCTTTCAGGAATATTGTTTGTGCATGTAATATACAATGATAACACTGATCTCCTTTTTTGTGACTCTTGGCGGGGTAAGCTTTGGGTTAATCTGTGACTTGGAAAGTGGTAACAGGCGGTATACTTTCCTAATACTTTGGTTAAAACAACATTGGTTTCTATCTCGTTTCTGCAGACAAGCGGCAACACGCGTTTGGTTAACTTTCTGAAATACGCGTGTGTTCCGCTTCTGAAAAGACGCGTTTGTTTACATTTCTCTCTGTGCGCACGGAGAGAAACAGAGCATCGGAAGGCACGCATGCGTCTTGACGTTCGGGTGTGGTTCCTCTATAAAAACCACACCCGAGCTTCTGGAAGACGCTTAGCCTTCCAGCCCTTCGTGAGGAAACATCGCGCTTCTCAGGAAGACCTTCAGGATTCCTTCTTGGCTCGCAGATTGCAGCGCTCCTTTCAAGGACGGATTCTGGACAAAGCAACATCATGATTAAGAAAGCTAAGTGCAAACTCTTTTCTTTTTAAGGCGCCCACCGCTAGCAACCTACTTGGAAAGAACAATTTTTGGAAACATTCGCTCTGACTACAAGAGGAGAATTTACAACAACAAAAGACTTTTGTTTAAAGTGTTCAAGGGAACATACTGTGTGATTTGTTTAAAGTAGTTACAGATTGTGACTTCTGTTTAGGTTACGTGTACATTCTTGTTTGCTGTATGTGCATGTACATGTCTTTTAGTTCTATAAGCAGGAAAACAAAGTCAACTGAAAAAACGTGGAAGTGGTGAAAGTTAAAACAGTTAGCAAGAAAGTAAGTGTAATGGGAAGTTGAGCTAATTTGGAACCTATCTTTTAGAGTTGATATAATTGTGCATTTGTATCTTTGTAGTGAAACTACATCTTCCAACGGAATCTCCTTCAACTTCACATCTCTGCTAACCAGTACCGACACACCACACCACTTCCAGGACGCGAAGCCAATCTTAGTAGATCGCAGGTAGGACTTCTAAATCTGAAAATAGATTGAGAGAATTGCAGTGTAGTAAAAGTGAGAGAGAGTGTCAATCCCTTTTGAGAATAAGAAACTAAGGTGAGCTTGTTGTTTTGCAGGTCGACTACAAGAACTCACATTAGCGTCAGATCCGGCCACTCTCCCTTTTAGCTATTCAGTATCTTGGCGTGTAAATCTACTAAACCACCAGAGGTAGGATAGGTTTCAGGGAGTTTGGCTCATAGCGTCTCTGCAAAACCCTACAAGCACCTTACAGGTAAGATCGCACAGCCTTGCAGGTAAGAGTGACTTGAATCACCTGACATAGGCACATAGGGAAGACATAGATCACTTAGAATGAGGGTCTCTGCTCAAAGTTCAATTTATGTTCTTCAAAAGATACAAAATTTTCGTGAGACTTCCCTTGCCCTACCCTGTGTACGTCTAGGGTTAAAAACCTAACTTTATTTTTCTTCCACTCAGGTCTATGTAATCTTATTTATGAGACTCAACACTGTTTATTTAACATCCCTAACATGAAGAGAACCAAGTTCATCAATGAGCATTTCCAGCAATGTTCTCCTCAGTTCAGCAACTGAAGCAGGAGACTCTTCCAAATTCAGATGAGGAAAATTAGTCTCATTCAGGATCAGATTTCTCAAACCACTTAGCACTGGTGGGAAAGGAAGGACAAAGGTGAGAAGGACATTCACATCAGTCCCCGGAATCTTCAACAGGACATCAATGATCATTCTAAAATTTCCAGAAGTCTCCCTCGTCGTCATTTGCAGCCAGATAAGTCCACTCAGCAGAAGAGAACTGTTGTAAATGCTTTAACTTTTTATTTCCTCTTTTGTTGTAGCCCTTCCTTTGTGTCTTTTCCCATTGCTATTCTAGAACATAGGTTAGTTCTTAGCGTGTTCCTTTGACTAGCGGTATTCCAGATCTGGCAGCTACCAGTCAGGTCAGCTGGGAAGTTGTATGCTGTATTTGATTGCTCCAAGAATAAATCCACACTTACTGTTTAAAGACGAAAACCTTCGACAAGGCACCCTCCATTTTTTTGACCTCCTTGGACTTGGCCCTTCACATTTGTTTTCACTTTGATCTGATCACAGGACTCAGCTATGGGTGCAAGTGTTCCTTCAGGAAACACCTGCAGATTTCTTGTTGTTTGGTTCCTTGTTGCTTTCTTCCACTCTCACTCATTGTCCCACATCTGACCAGTTTCTATTGAGTCAGCTCCAATTTTGCTTTTTTTGGACCGCCCTTGGGTTGTTCTAGTGCTGCTTCAGACTCAGTGTGTTCCCCTACAGATTGATTGACCCTCTCCCGTGGGCTTCCCGGCCATTGCTGGTGTTTCTTCTGGATGAGGAATTGTTTCTTCAAGGGGACATGGGAACCTACGAATGTGGTAGTCGTGCACCCAGTTCGGAAGACCACCAAACATCACAGCAGTCGTGACCAGAATCACTTGAAAGGGACTACGCCAATGAGTCTCGAAGCCGTTCTTGCATGATTCTTGACGACAACCCAGTATCCGGGGTTGAGGTCATGACACTGCTTCTGTTGTGGTGGTGCTGTTGCTGCTTCAACCTGGTGAGACACAGAATGAACCCCTTCGGCCAATCCTTTACAGTAATCGAGCACCAAATGATTTGATATGGTCACAAGCATGTTGGCAGGCACAGCAGATAATCTCATAGCTTGCCCTATGAGGATTTCATGAGGCGAGGGGCCTATTCTTCTGTATGAGTTACTTCAAATACTCATCAACACAAAAGGCAAAGCGTCAGGCCATTTTAAAGATGTCAAAGCACACACTTCAGCCAACCTTGATTTCAAAGTGCCATTTATCTGTTCCACAATGACTGACACTACTGGCTGATAACTGCAATGCAATCTCTGCTCCACTTGTAGTGCTGCACATAACAGTCTCATGATCACGTTATTAAAATGATTGGTCTAATTCCAAAGTAGTTGGAAATCTAAACCTTGGAATGAGCTCTCTCAACAGCAGTTTTGCTACTGATGGAGCAAGGATTTGTAGAAAAGAGACTTGCTCGGAAGCAATCCACTTATTTAACTCACAAACCTGTTATTAATTCCATATTTGTATGAAACTAACGCACACCAAATAAACACCTGAATTAGAGACGCTTGTATATGTGTTTACTAACGCTAACCAACTCAAACATATTACTAAAACCGCTTTAACTGGGAAATCTTTACTGTTCATGCGTCAACCGCATCTGTGCAATATGACGTACTAAAGCTTGGAGGGAAATTCTTGTACATGAGCAGAAGGTACTAAAATAGAGTCTTGAAGACCCGAATGCGTGGCACCTGCTTAGCTGAAATGAAATTGAGCTATTTAACTAATGCTAATGTGGGGAAAGTAATACTAAGTATAGGGGATTAGAGTAGAGACGGGTGGTATACAGTGAAACCATTTAGTAGTGAAAATAACATTTGTCTTTTCTGACGTTATTACTAGTGCGCATTTGGGCCTCTCGTGTATGTCTGAAGTAAGCTAAACCATGTGACAATCGTGCATGACAACTGAAAGTCAGCCTGGAAGAATGACGTGTGGGTCGGGAAGAGGACAAGGTCACAGTGTGCTTGAGCCTGAGAACCAACAGTGAAAGATCTAAATGAATAAGGCTACATGTTCAAATTAAATCATTTGTTGAAGATGAAATTTGAATGCGGGTGGGAAAATAAAATATGAATAAAAATTAAGGGGATGGGTTTGTTAACAATGGTTTAACTGAAAAAAGTGATATGTAAGCATGGTGTGATGATCTTCCCCCCCTTGCCTGACCAATTAGATCTCGTATTTTTGCGAAATTGAAACTTTAATGGGTGGTACATGAGGAGTGAAAGGTATAACTGAGGTAGCTATTAGTTTGTTAGAGAGACGTCGATGCTGAGATGCTGTGAGCCGTGGGTGTTGTCGGATTAACGGGAAATGCTGATGAAGAAACCAAATGCAGAGCCCTCTATCATAATCTATTAGGTTAGAAAGAAGATTGCGAAAGAATCTCGAGGAGGGAGAGAGTGTCAGAGAGTGGTGTGACGTGACCGTTGGTGTTATAGAGGTCATCTATGCTCTCCTGAATCCTGTCCTGAAGTCTTTGTCTACTGAACTATCCCGGGGTACCCTTGCCAGCCCTTTGGCCATGGGGTTGGTCTTCACACCATGCTGGGTAAAGATTAATTTTGTGTATTTGCAGATGTCCTTTTCTCTCTGTCCTCTCCTTTCTGAGAATAAGTCATTGCAGAGTTTTTGAAGTATGTGTTTGATGATTGATTCATTGAATTTTTCCTCCTATGAGTGGTGGTGGCAGTACTGTATTTTGATGTGGTTCACATGCAATTAATTTAGATAAAGACTTAAAACTTACCCGAGTCTGTGGTTATTTTACTTTAAAGTATAGAAAACTTAGAATTAAGTAAATTTTCACCATCAACTAGTTCAACTAATGGTCCATCGACCAGAGGAAATAACTTTTTGATCAGTGAAAGGATGTTTAAGAGTAAGAAATAATCCTGAAGCGTGGAAAATCATAAACATTGACTCCAGCGGTTTATTTAATTGTGTGTGGGTTTATGGGCCCAGGTGAGTATATGGTCTTGGAGTATCTTTTGTTGGTTTGCCGCTGCATCAGTTTTCTGGTAGCAGAGCTATGGTTATTATTGACTAGTTTGGTGATGAGTATTAATTATTGAATATTGATTTATGTTTAACAAAAGAGTTAGCGTCTTGTTTTATGTTGTCTGGAAAATTCCCGGGGAATGAATAGCGGCTGGTGATAGAAGCAACACTGCAGTGAGGTTACTCGTCTGTTGGAATAGCACTGAGAAGCTACACACGGCTGGCAGTGTTAAATTAGGGACTATCTAGTATAAAAGTTGAGTGTGAGTGAAAGCAAAAGGTTCACAGGTGACACTTTGATCTTATATCTTCTAGTAAGGGTAACACTGAAGGAGTAACAGGTTCTCTTGAGCTTGA
Source organism: Lissotriton vulgaris (assembly GCF_964263255.1). Taxonomy (NCBI): domain Eukaryota; kingdom Metazoa; phylum Chordata; class Amphibia; order Caudata; family Salamandridae; genus Lissotriton; species Lissotriton vulgaris. The sequence continues at coordinate 673,429,622 of NC_141687.1, read as the reverse complement.
ATGAAGGGTAAACTGAGGTTTTTACTAGCAGCGTAAGAGGAGCAATTCTGAGTCTCCAGAATACGTTGAAAATCTATCCTTTGTTTAGCGAACAGGCAGAGTAGCGAATGTTTTTATGTTGTTACTAACGGATTTTATTTTAAGGAAAAGTAAAGAAATATGTTTTTGTGTTACCCTGAGAAGGGAGGGTCAGTTGCTGGAGTGGTGCTAACGTCACAGAGAGCCGCGCTGGCATTGGTTGAAACAGCTGGCGTGAAACAGAAGCAGATTGTAAAGGAGGAGCCAATAGTAAGGAGTAAAACTGATGTCACAAAAGACCACACTGGCATTGGTCAGACCACGAGCGTGAGCCTGAATCTGCTTGGTTGTTAGATAGAAGCAGCACTAGTATTGGTTAAAGAACCAGTGTAAGCCTGAGTTTGAATTGGTCATTAGATATAAGCTTTGTTAGCATTGGCTAAGAACAAATTTGTATGTATGTTAGATTCAGATTTGACTGTGAGTCGCACTGACAGGAGTCTTCAGAAGTTTGTGGAGTATTCTTTCATATATCGTGCATCTAGAATGTATGGAGAAAAGAGAAAAATGTCCTTAATAAACAAAATTAAGAATTTCTTTAAGAAAGATAAGCCTGTGTAGACTAGAGAGGGAATTCCTATTCCGCCGCCGAAAACGCCTGCTTCATATATGATGATGAGAGAGGATATCACACTTGTTTATGGCTGGAAAATTGGATAGATTATGCAAAAGGTGATGGAGTTCTGGAGTTTTAATATTATGTACATGTATAGCATACTTTTATGATTTTAATTAATCGAATAAAGTGGTTTTGACTTGACTTGACTTGTGATGGAGTTCTAGCTTTCCCAGAAAATGGTATGTTTAATGGAAGAATTCTACAGAATTTGAGAAGAGAATGAATGATTTGGAACCAAGACCTAGGTTAACTCAGTATGAGGCTTTTGGAAGAGTGGGAGACTGAGTCATTTGAACGATAAACATGTAGAGGTGGAAGATATTAAGGATTTTTCCCCAGATATTTGCATGAAAATCGAGAAGGTCATACGAAGCAATGGAGAAGAGCAATGATGTCAGAAGGTGTATACCCAGTGTTAATGGCTGGGGAATAGTCAGGGAGCAAATGTAAAGAGAAAACAAAACACATGAATGTGACTGGATTGGTGAGTCAGATGATGAATTGTTGGAGGACATTTTAACTAAAAACCCTCACCGTATCAAGAAGGACCCAGTAGAGTCACCCCAAGTGCACCAATAACGGGAACACCCTTAATTCCACAAATTGTACATGATACATCAGTTAATGGAGTACTTCAAGACAGAGAGAAAGAAGCGTTAAGTAAAAATAGGGAGGGATTAACACAGAAAATAGGCCAATTGAGTTTAAACCCTGAAGCATTGACAGTACCAGTGACTATAGGTTATGTTATTCCATTATATGGAGATAAAATAAGTTGCCCAAAATCCCAAGCTGTAACAACTCCTTTGAGTGATCCTAGCAAAGAGGTAGTAATATATGATGATCAAGCCAGTGAGTGTGATTCAGTCATTTCATTAATGGACCTTCCGATAAGAGAACCTGTAGTGAAACCTCAAAAAGAGTAACACCCAGTACTTCAAAAGAATTAATGAATATTTTGCAAAAATGGGGAGACATTGACAAGTAGAGAATTAGGTGGACAAGAAAGAAGGAGGAAACTCAGGCGAATGAATCGTCATCCGCATTCCTGTTAAGAGAAACAGAAAAGGCAGAAAGATTGTGTCCCATGAGAGATGTACCCGGTGGTGGATATGTTCATGTTCCGTGGAGCAGACAGGATATATTGTCATTTACAAAGGATTTCCCCAGATTAAGAGAGAAACCAGTTGAATGGTACAAACAAGATGAAAGATTTGTGAAAGTTTTGAAAGTTCTGTTGAAAGATCTGGATGGTTTGTTTGACATAGTGGTACCTACTGATTTATGGACGGAGTGTAAGATTACAGTTGATTGGCCAACAAGTATCCAAGAGACTCGAAAACAGGAGCACCCTCAGATGAGGTACTGAAGAAAAATACTATCTGAAAGGGAAAATCCCTCCCACAGAAACAGATTGGGTAAAGATAGATAGAACAACTCAAGAGCTGAATGAGTCTGTACATGCATATTATGAGCGGTTGCTACAGGTTTTTAAGCAGTATGGTGGCTTTGAGAACATTGGAGTTATGGATATGGGACATTTTGTGTATCGATTTGTGTATGGTCTGAAACCGGAGTTTAGTCAGATGATTCAGCAGCACATGTTGTGTTGGCAGAGCAAGCTGATACAAGACATTTGGAAATACGCAAAATACTGTGGGGATGATATTGAGGCGAGGCATAGAAAATTAAAAGAGAAAATGATGTGGGCACAAGTGAAATTGGCAGAACAGCAAGAAAGTAAATGAAATAGTCAGACTGACAATCAGGGGCAAGAGCAAAATCAGAATGACCATGCGGCGAATGGTGGTAAATTTAGAGGACGAATGAATAGAGAGGAAGCAAAGAAGAAGTTTCCTTGTCATGCATGCGGAAAGCTTGGACATTGGAAGAACGAGTGGAAGAGTATTCAGAATACCAATCCAAGCCTTCAGTGGGAGTCATTCTAAATTCATACAGAATTCGTCAATTGTCAACAGTAGTTGATCGTCTCTTGACTGATACTGCTGGGGGTTTCTTGATGATTAATATGAAAATGGCTGCAATTACGTCTATGGTTTTACAAAATTGACTTGTGCTTCATATCTTATTGGCAAAAGAAGGCGGAGTCTGTAAAATGCTGATAAAAATAAGGAAATCAGGGGGTATAATAAGAATATTACAAAATTAATGAAAATTTGAAACCACTGGAGGTTGACAGTGTATGGGAAAGACTAATAAAGAGTATTTCTTCAATAGGGACTCGGTTTACTGATTTAGAGCAAAGTATTTTAGGTCAAATAATTTTTCCATTAGTTGATATAACAATAATAGTTTTAACAATAATGATATGGTGTAAGTGTTGCAGAAGCAAAGGAAAAGGAAGATAAGTGAATGGAAAAGGAAAGAAAAGGAAGTATGAAGAGATTCAGCTGGTGGCAATGAAAGGAAAATTATATAAAAAGAAGAAAGATTTGGAAAACAAAGGTGAGAGTAAGAACGAAAGAAACTGAGATATGCTAAAGTTGGCATCTGATTGGGCTGGGTAATTTTGTGACTGCTCAAAATGCCATCAGAGAGGGTATTGATGGAGCAAGGACTCATAGAAAAGAGACGTGCTTGGAAGCAATCCGCTCGTTCAACACTCTAACCTGTTATTAATTACGTGTTTGTGTGAAACTAACGCGCACCACATCAACACCTGAATTAGAGAAGCTTGCATATGTGTTTACTAACGCTGACCAACACGAACGAATTACTAAAACCCCTTTAAAAGGGAAATCTTTACTGTGCATGCGTCAACCGCAGCTATGCAATATGATACACTAAAGCTTGGAGGGAAATTCTTGTGCATGAGCAGAAGGCACCAAAATGGAGTCTTGAAGGCTCGCATATATGGCACCTGCTTAGCTGAACTATTTAACTAATGCTAATGTGGGAAAAGTATTAATAAGTAAAGGGGATTCAAGTAGAGACCGGTGGGATACATGAAACCATTTATTTGTGAAAATAACATTTGTCTTTTCTGACTTTATCAGTAGTGCGCATTTGGGCCTCTCTTGTATGTCTGAAGTAAGCTAAACCATGTGACAATTGCGCATGACAACTGAAAGTCAGCCCGGAATAACGACGTGCAGTTCGGGGAGAGGACAAGGACACAGGGTGCCTGAGCCTGAGAACCAACAGCGAAAGATCTAAATGAATGAGGCTTCATGTTCAAATTAAATAATTTGTTGCAGATGAAATTTGAATGTGGGTGGGAAAATAAAATATGAATAAAATTAAAGGTGATGGGTTTGTGTAAAGATCCAATTTCCAGTCAATTTGATGAAGATCAAATTGATTCTCAAAGCAGATACCTCCAGCACAGCTTCACAGTTTGTTAACAATCAGCTAACTGAAAAAGTGATATGTAAGCATGGTGTGATGATTCCCCCCCCCCCGATGCCTGACCAATTAAAGCTCGTATTTTTGCGAAATTTAAACTTTAATGGGTGGTACATGAGGAGTGAAAGGTATAGATGAGGTAGCTTTTAGTTAGAGAGACGTTAATGCTGAGATGCTGTGAGCCATGGGTGTTGTCGGAGTAACAAGAGATGCTGATGAAGAAACCAAATGCAGAGCCCTATATCCTAATCTATTAGGTTAGAAAGAAGAATGCGGAAAAATCTATAGGAGAGAGAGAGTGTCAGAGAGAGGTGCGATACGACCGTCGGTGTTAGAGAGGACATATATCCTGTACTGAATCCTGTCCTGAAGTCTTTGTCTCCTGAACTATCCCGGGGGACCCTTACCAGCCCTTTGGCCAGGGGGTTGGTCTTCACACCACCTTAGGTAAATATTAATTTTGTGTCTTTGCAGATGTCCTTTTCTCTCTGTCCTCTCCTTTCTGAGCATGTAATTGCAGAGATTTTGAAGTATGTGTTTGATGATTGATTATTGTATTTTCCCTCCTATGAGTGGTGGTGGCTGTACTGTATTTTGAAGTGGTTCACAGGCAATTAATTTAGATACAGACTTAAAACTTACCCAAGTCTGTGGTTATTTTACTTTTAAGTATAGAAAAGTTATAATTAAGTTAATTTTCACCATCAACTAGTTCAACTAATGTTCCATTGACCAGAGGAAAGAACTTTTTGATCAGTGAAAGGTTGGTTAAGAGTAAGAAATAATCAATCTTGAAGTGTGGAAAATCATAAAAATTCATTCCAGCAGTTTACTCAGTCAGTCAAAATAACGGTATTCGATTCCAATGAATTATAAACGTTCACAAAAAACATACATTCAGGAATAAATGTTTTTACACCAAATTTAAGATATACAGGAGAAAAGCGGATAGCGACCTGTTCGGTTAACCCCTATGTATTGCTTTTACATTGTATAACGTTTCCTTATTATAAAAACAATTTTGATAAAACTGAGCACAAAGCTACACTTAGAAACAGCTGATAATGACCCTCCTTATAGGAGCAAGGGCGAATTGTATTTAAAATCGTTTAAGGAAACACACCCTGGGATCTTTGTATAATGTGTAAAATGGCATACTGTGCACTGTAATTTGTTGTGCTAATTTATCACAAGGATACAGGGGTAGTCCCTCACACCACCCTGCTTGTTTCGGAAAAGCCACAAGAAAGTGCAAAGCAGCTCGGCGAAATCTGGTTAATAAGAAACGTGAAAGAGCTTGGCAGGTAAAACACAAATAAAATTGTTGCCGATTTGGAAGAAAACAGTCAAATCTTCCCGTAGCCTGGTGTGATATACTCAGATCAGATCGATATGCATCTTTTATGACCGCTCTCATATTAGATCGTATGGTCTCTGGTTTGTCATAAAAGTCTTCTAGTCCTAACCTATTAAAAGTTTGTTTGACATAATGTAACCACGGAACTGCCATTGTATTATCTAGTTTCATACAATCTCTTAAGATGCATAGTGAGAAAGAAAGTTCTTCTGTAATCCAAATTTTCCCCCATAAAAACAGGGGAGCCATATGTATGCTGTCTACAATATAGTCCATGCCCACCTCAGAGTGGCAAAATGATGTTGGGGAGCTATTAGGGATAAGTAAAAGTCTCTTTAGAAATGTATTCTCTAATGTTTGGATTTGTAAGCTCTTATGATACATTTGGATTTATGCAAAGTTATTAACTCAGCTACAGGCTTATGACCAAGTTTGGCAGCAAAAAGAAACAACCTCTCAATGGCTCTACTCGTTTGTTGTACCCTGGGTGATGAATACAGGCCTCAGCAAGGCCTGCGAGTGCGAAAGGGTTTGCCCTTCTGTACACAGAGTCCTCAGACTTACACAAGAATTTGGCACGGAAACTGGAAATACAAAAACATAGTTTAATAAACCTTTAAAGGTGGTACTACAGCCTACACAACACTCTACAGTATTGTACAAGGTAGCACAAAAAACTCAGACACGGGGGTCCCCTTTTATACACAAAGAAGGGGCTCATAAGTGGGCGGTTACAGCTCAAAACATGATTTACAACCATATATAGACATTTCTTGAACATGATCGATACAGGGGTGGAGTTAACGATTCTTGAGACCCGCCGAATGCATATTCCAATCTTCGCTAATCAGAAACAGATGTGACTCCTACTGGGCATGCGCTAGAAACGCGAAGAACTATTTGTAGCCTGTTGCTAGGCAAACTTCAGGGGTGACAGTCAGTGAGGTAGGACTTGTCTCGTGGCGAGCACATGGCAATGTATAGCATACAAGATGGACACCAGAAAACAAAATGGAGTCTGGCCGTATTTTAAGTACAGGCGGGAAAACTAGAATGAAGACATGATAGCATGTCTTCAGCGAATGCTTAATACTATCGCTGTTTTATTTATAACAGACGACCCTTTCAGCATTTGCTGAAGACATTCGGTTTCCTTGGACAATCTAAATACTCATCGTTTATATCGATGCTCATCATACCCGCTATCTCTCTAGTTATAGTTTTCTTATGGGTAGCTTCTGCGACAAATTGTTTATTATTTTTTGTCACTTTTGACCCACTAAATGGCTCGGGACCATGGGTATCAATTATTTTCAGAGAACAAAGGTCCTAAGCCTAGAACATTATTTCAACGCAATGTCATATAGACCACAATCGGACACTGTATGCACTTTTCTTATACCCAGCCGGGCAAAGAATTTATTAAGAAAATAGAACAAATATTCAAAATATGGCGCCACGACATAGCTTTTTGTTTCTTCATATATTGTATGTATGACATTGCTTTGTGGAACTCAATAAAAATATATTTGATCAACAAAAAAAATATAAGTTACAATTAGACAACAAACATTTGGCGTTTGAAGTAAGGCACAAGCCTGTGCCGTACTGGGAGATAGAGGAAAGTTGTGAGAGAGGGTGCAGAGGAGAGGACAGTTTACATCAGGCAAAGAGAAAGTTTGAGCAAAGCCGGATACTGCTTAAAATTCAAATTGGCAGTATTCCCCAGAGTAGTACATACATGTATAAATATTCATAAATCAACTGTATGTCTACTGAGCAAAGTCGACGGTGTTTCAATCCCGCGCTCAAAATAATGGGATCATCATCAGGACTTAGTTGTTGCCTGGTATAACAAGAAAAAATGCCTGTAAGGAAAACAGGAGAAACAGAAAAGCAAATATATATTTAAGTTGCTATTCTGTGGTAGAAAAATCGAAGTCCACTGAGTCACACTCTAGACTTAACAAGATTCGGAATCGCAGTGCAGTGAGATCGTGCCAATTAGTGTTTGGTTTAACGCATCCACGATGGCAAAGGTGGTCTTGGTATTAATAGTTAGTGACTGGCCTAGCGAGAATATTTGAAATGTCACTAAGCTAGGAGAGGCGCTTGAGTGTGCATATTTTTGTGAAAAGTAGCCATTTCTGTGAGTGTGAGATAATGGCACCGTGTGCATTTATCCGCTATGTCAGGGTTGGGCTGGTGAAAGATTCGAGCTTCAAGTGTCGATATTAGATTGCTAGGAAGTGGTTATGGTGAAGGGGAGGTCGTGAACCATCTAGTGGTTGAGGTATGCGAATATGGCATACCCTCGACGCTGGAATGATCCGAGTTGCGCGTAAAATGGCTCAGAGGAATCGAGTGATTGGTGGCTGGATCCTGGTAGCTGTGAGGGGAAAGGCAATAGTTATTTAAAATAACCTGGGCGGATTGGGGGGAGCAGACCGCCTCTGTAGCCGCAACTTACCAATTCGGAAATTAGATAATGGCGGAGTGGTTTGAGGGTCGAGGCAAGCCCCGTGTGGGTGCCTCGTCTAGTTGATTTAGATCAGCGTTCGATATGATATTCGATCCGCTGAAAGGAATTAATGACGGAAATAACATCAGTGAAAGGTTGTTGTTTACTGGCCTCGGTGAGGGCTATGGGTGGGGGCATTCTCACCGTTTTGAGGGAAGGTTGTCCGTTTGTGCGGTCGGTGTTTTACGCGATCCGCTGTGGGAAAGGAAGGAAATAAGGTTAAAGAATTATCCTGGCTCTGTGAGGGAATTCACAGGGTGGCCAAGATGGTGTGAGGCTAAGAGGGTTCTTACCTATAGAAGGATGGTCGGACAGTGTGCCGATACACAGGTTCCTCGTAGGTAACGCTGCTTCCTAGTGAGATAGCGCGCTAGCGAGGCTTAGGGCAGTGCGGTCATGTGACAGAGGTCATGTGATCGCGGAACAACCACGGCGGCCATCTTGGAGTGGGTTGGGTAGGCTACAGGGGTGGTGATAAAACGGCGCAGGCGCAGTGAAGTGGTGCTTTCCATTCACTTTGTGTGCCGGAATAGTGCTAAGGTGAGAAATTGGTGACATAATTTGCGTGCAGCATTTACAGTTCGGATAAATAACAGTGAGAAGGTTACTTTAAAAACACACTATGCTTTGAAGCCATAGAAGTTTGATAGGTTCTCAAGGACGATATTTACAATTTCTGAGTACATTTTCAAGCATAAATCATAAGAAACTGGGCTGGTGCAAGAATGAAAGTTAGTGCCCAGTGTACATACTGGAGGTGGTGGCATGCAGAAAAAGTTTTTGTTTTAATTTCAGAGCAGGTTTGTCCAGGCCTCGCTTCTATTTAAACCAGTCCAGATAGTATTAAACTGGATTATGGACTTAAGTTCTTCTCTGTTCAACAGTTGGGAAAGATTTCCACCTCTTTGTGGAAGTTTAATAGCTTTAAGAATTGTCCATTGGATGTCATCAGCTGTGTGGTTCATCTCTGTGAAGTGTTCCACCATGGGAGCATTGGGCGTTCTGCATCTGATTCTGCTCCGATGCTGGCTGATGCGTGTCTTAGCCTTTTGGCTAGTTTGTCCTTTATACATTTTCTGGCATGGACACAATATCGCATAAATTACATTACAGGTGTTGCAATTCGTGAATGATTTCATCTCGAAGTTAATGCCATTATGACAAATATTCCGTGCTTCAATTGTGAATTCACAAACAATACAATGCCCACATTTCACATGACCTGATAGTGGTGGTAACCCCCAGTTAGAGTCAAGAGTGGTTCTGAGAACGGGGGTGGGTAGGGCTGCCCTGGCCAAATGATCTTTCAAGTTCTTATTTTTTCGAAATGCAAAGAGGGGTCTCTCTAGATTGAGAGCACCAGCATTTACGATAGACCAGTGTTTAAGAATTGATTTGCGGATTCTGTTAGATACTGGGCAGAATGTAGTCACACACGCTATTCTGTCTTTGTTGTCCCTTGGCTTGGGTGTAAGTAGGACATCACGTGGGCAATACCACGCCCTTTTTAACGCTGCCTTGACTATTCTTTTGGGGTAGCCACGCATTTTAAGTTTATTTGACAAAATACTGGCTTCCTTGAAGTAGTCCGTTTTATTTGAGCAATTACGCCTTATTCTGAGGAACTGGGAATAGGGTAATGAATCTTTCAGAGCTCTGGGGTGACAGCTATTATAGCTAACAAAACAGGTGATGGACCGAATGTGGATCAATGTCACACATTCATCCCAGTCAAAAGATCTGGGCCCAAATCCATCGTTTTTTTGCACTCCACACCACCCTGGGTTAGACAATGGCGATATGCAAATCAGCTCTGACCCTGTGCCCCATGGGAACAGTCCAGTCTGAACTACAAAAGCCATGTCCTTCCCAGAACGGAATCAAGCATCCGAGGACCGGACCGGTTTCGAGGTAACACCTCTCATCAGCCCGGCTAGCTTGACTCCAGTGGTGTGGAGTGCCTGGGACCCACGTCTGAGCATCCCCAGCGCACTTATGGCGGTATTGCAAACAAAACAGGTGATGGACAGAATGTGGATCAATGTCACACATTCACCCCAGTCCAAAGATCTGGGCCCAAATCCATCGTTTTTTTGCACTCCACACCACCCTGGGTTAGACAATGGCGATATGCAAATCAGCTCTGACCCTGTGCCCCATGGGAACAGTCCAGTCTGAACTACAAAAGCCATGTCCTTCCCAGAACGGAATCAAGCATCCGAGGACCGGACCGGTTTCGAGGTAACACCTCTCATCAGCCCGGCTAGCTTGACTCCAGTGGTGTGGAGTGCCTGGGACCCACGTCTGAGCATCCCCAGCGCACTTATGGCGGTATTGCAAACAAAACAGGTGATGGACCGAATGTGGATCAATGTCACACATTCATCCCAGTCAAAAGATCTGGGCCCAAATCCATCGTTTTTTTGCACTCCACACCACCCTGGGTTAGACAATGGCTATATGCAAATCAGCTCTGACCCTGTGCCCCATGGGAACAGTCCAGTCTGAACTACAAAAGCCATGTCCTTCCCAGAACGGAATCAAGCATCCGAGGACCGGACCGGTTTCGAGGTAACACCTCTCATCAGCCCGGCTAGCTTGACTCCAGTGGTGTGGAGTGCCTGGGACCCACGTCTGAGCATCCCCAGCGCACTTATGGCGGTATTGCAAACAAAACAGGTGATGGACCAAATGTGGATCAATGTCACACATTCATCCCAGTCAAAAGATCTGGGCCCAAATCCATCGTTTTTTTGCACTCCACACCACCCTGGGTTAGACAATGGCGATATGCAAATCAGCTCTGACCCTGTGCCCCATGGGAACAGTCCAGTCTGAACTACAAAAGCCATGTCCTTCCCAGAACGGAATCAAGCATCCGAGGACCGGACCGGTTTCGAGGTAACACCTCTCATCAGCCCGGCTAGCTTGACTCCAGTGGTGTGGAGTGCCTGGGACCCACGTCTGAGCATCCCCAGCGCACTTATGGCGGTATTGCAAACAAAACAGGTGATGGACCGAATGTGGATCAATGTCACACATTCATCCCAGTCAAAAGATCTGGGCCCAAATCCATCGTTTTTTTGCACTCCACACCACCCTGGGTTAGACAATGGCGATATGCAAATCAGCTCTGACCCTGTGCCCCATGGGAACAGTCCAGTCTGAACTACAAAAGCCATGTCCTTCCCAGAACGGAATCAAGCATCCGAGGACCGGACCGGTTTCGAGGTAACACCTCTCATCAGCCCGGCTAGCTTGACTCCAGTGGTGTGCACTCCACACCACTGGAGTCATGCTAGCCGGGCTGATGAGAGGTGTTACCTCGAAACCGGTCCGGTCCTCGGATGTTTGATTCCGTTCTGGGAAGGACATGGCTTTTGTAGTTCGGACTGGACTGTTCCCATGGGGCACAGGGTCAGAGCTGATTTGCATATCGCCATTGTCTAACCCAGGGTGGTGTGGAGTGCAAAAAAACGATGGATTTGGGCCCAGATCTTTGGACTGGGGTGAATGTGTGACATTGATCCACATTCTGTCCATCACCTGTTTTGTTTGCAATACCGCCATAAGTGCGCTGGGGATGCTCAGACGTGGGTCCCAGGCACTCCACACCACTGGAGTCATGCTAGCCGGGCTGATGAGAGGTGTTACCTCGAAACCGGTCCGGTCCTCGGATGTTTGATTCCGTTCTGGGAAGGACATGGCTTTTGTAGTTCGGACTGGACTGTTCCCATGGGGCACAGGGTCAGAGCTGATTTGCATATCGCCATTGTCTAACCCAGGGTGGTGTGGAGTGCAAAAAAACGATGGATTTGGGCCCAGATCTTTGGACTGGGGTGAATGTGTGACATTGATCCACATTCTGTCCATCACCTGTTTTGTTTGCAATACCGCCATAAGTGCGCTGGGGATGCTCAGACGTGGGTCCCAGGCACTCCACACCACTGGAGTCATGCTAGCCGGGCTGATGAGAGGTGTTACCTCGAAACCGGTCCGGTCCTCGGATGTTTGATTCCGTTCTGGGAAGGACATGGCTTTTGTAGTTCGGACTGGACTGTTCCCATGGGGCACAGGGTCAGAGCTGATTTGCATATCGCCATTGTCTAACCCAGGGTGGTGTGGAGTGCAAAAAAACGATGGATTTGGGCCCAGATCTTTGGACTGGGGTGAATGTGTGACATTGATCCACATTCTGTCCATCACCTGTTTTGTTAGCTATTATAGCTAAGCAGAGTATTTCGCTCCGTCGGCTTTCTGTAAAGGCGTGTTAGTAATTCGCCTTCATGACTGTAGATTGTCAAATCAAGGAAAGCAATTTGGGTTTTATTGTGGGTCAAGGTGAAGGTTAGATCTGCACAATTATTGTTCAGCCAGTGAAGAAACAGGTTCAGTGTTGCAATGTCATGGTTCCAAACTAAAAAAATGTCGTCTATGTAGCGATGCCACAGGGAAATTCCTTCGAAAAATGGGTTGCTATCAGTTAAGATGACGCCGTTTCTAGTGCATCCATGAATAGAATAGCTAAGTTGGGGGCAAAAATAGCCCCCATGGAAGTCCCCATGATTTGTTGGTAATATGTGCCTTCAAAAGAAAAGAAGTTCTTTGAGAGACACAGTTCAAGTAATTGAAGGATAAAAATACTTGGGACCCTGTGTGGACGGGGCCGTTTGTCTAAGATTCTTTGGATCACCAGTAAGGCCGCTGTTTGTGGGATATTCGTGTAGAGGGGCTCTACATCCATAGTGCATAGTGTGTTGATAGCGGGATCAAAGGAGTAGTGTTCTATCAAATTTATCATCGCCATGCTGTCCCTAACATAGCAAGCCGTGGTGGGTACAAATTCTTTTATAAAGAAGTCCACATAAGACCCTAAAGGTTCTAAGATAGAACCGCAGGCTGACACAATGGGTCTGCCTGGCGGTTGATTGATGTTCTTGTGGACTTTGGGTAAGGTGTAAATCACGGGTATGCGTGGGCTCTTCACATTAAGAAAACAATGTTCTTTTTTGCTTAAGAAACCTTCAGTCTTAGCGTTAGTGGTGAGTTCCATTATGGTGGCTTGAATCTCTTTGGTGGGGTTCCCTGGGAGACGCTGATAATGATCAGTATTCCCGAGTTGCCGGAGAACCTCCATTCTATAGGTCTCAATGTCCTGGAGTACAATTCCCCCGCCCTTATCCGCGCTTTCGATTATGAGCGAAGAATTCGCTTTCAGTGTGCTGATAGCATCTTTCTCAGGTTTTGAGATATTGTATGGTATATATAGTTTTTTCTTCTCTAATTCAGCCAGATCTTTTATGACTAATTTCTCAAAGGTTACAATTTCCGATGGGATCATGCTAGCGGTGGGTAGAAAGGTGGATGGTGGGCGGAATGGAGTGTTTGAGCTAATGGAAGGGGAAGGATGCAACTGAAAAAAGGCTTTGAGGCGAATTAATCTGAAAAATTTCAATAATTCAGCCTGTAGGTCCATAAAGTTAGGGCGGACAGTGGGTACAAATGAGAGTCCTTTCTTAAGGAGTTCAAGTTCAGGGCCACGTAAAATGTGCTGGGATATGTTAAAAATAGGAATTACCTCAGGGGGTGGTTCAGTATTGGTCATGTGTTCTACCATTGGTAGAAGTTGTTGCGGGTCTTGCGTTCGCCAGGAGCATTGAACCAATGCTGTGGTTTCTTCACCCGCCCTCGTTGTGGGGTGTTCGGTTGGCCTCTGGATAAAAAATTAGGCTGGGCCCCGCCTCCTCTTCTAGAATTACTTCCCCCCTCCCCAGAATCTGAGCTGTCGGAGGAGTCTCCCGATGTCTCCGAGAAACCTACCAAGTTTTGTCGTTTATTGTATCTCCCCCAGGGTCTAGTGTTAGGGTTAAAGTGTGGTTTATTCGTATAAAATTCTTTCTGTAGATAAGGATAGGTGTTTTCAATTTTGTAAGATTTTATATCTTTCTTGACTTTATTAGACTTTTTAAAATCGGCCACAGTTTTTTCTACTTGCTCCAGTAGTTTTTTGCACTCTTCAGTGGGGTCAGAATCATTTATTTGTTTGAGAACCTCTGCTATTTCTTTTTCGAGAGATTCCAATGTTTCTGAAGCTATATCTATCCCTAGTGCGAGCCAGTGCCTTGAGCACGTGGTTCCGATATAGCTAAAATTTGTTGTATACTTTGGATTGTCCGTAAAGATGCCTGGAATGTTACGGACCTGAACACCTAGGGGTATAACCTCTGCTTTTAGATAGTCTGTCAACATAAGCACTATTAATTGCAAGCGAACCTGTTTCTTCTTAAGCTTTTCAAGTTGGTCAGGCAAGAACTATTAGTCATTGTCGGGACATCAGGGGTCTCAGATAATAGAGACGGTTTGCAGCATAAATGTTTTATGTAGTCCGCAGTGTAGAGTGGGACATGGGTTGACATTACTTAAGAGATTGGAAAATAAAGGATTAAGTAGCAAAGAAAGAAAGATAGGAGTACTGAGGGCACTAGGGTGGCCGTCCTCGTGAGACGAGGTGTAAGGTTTGAAGAAACCCCTGCAATCCAGCGATTGCGCTCAAGTTTTGTCCCAAAAAAAATTGTTTATTAGGCACACAAAATGAAACGCATAGAGAACATATCATTGGGCTACATTGGATACATACACAACACGTAAATAATATGGCAACAATTATACATAGTCCAGTAAGAACCTTCCAACCCCATGTAGAAATCAAGGTCCAAAACCACCCAGAGAAAGTCCAAGATCCATTTTCAACATGTATATCAGCTGCAATCTTATGTAATTTGTTAATGGCTTTATACACAGAAGGAGTATGATCGGGGATGAAGACACAGCAGCTACTTCCAGTAATTCTACATGCTCCACCTCTATCTGCTAACATCACATCAAGAACCATACGGTTCTGCAACGCAACAATCCTGGTAATTTGTAGTTAGAACTCCTCAGATTCGTCAGGTACCACAGCAGGGCCTCTTTCCGTAGTCAGGATATCTCGATGGTCGGTCAATAAAGCAGGCTCCACCAGGTCAGGTTGTACTTTTCGACAATGGATGGAATGGATCCAGTTTCTGCGATTGGTCACCCGCACTGCTGTTCTAGTTGCGAGGAGGACCTGCTCAGGACCGCACCACCTCGGCTCCAGACTACTCGACCTCTCAAACGACTTCACCAGAACAAAGTCACCAGGCCGGAGGTGATGGCCTTCTCCTGTGGACTGGTCAGGGAGTGCTTCTCGAACCTGTTGATGAATGGAAACTAAGCTATCAGTTAATTGTGCCAAATAGTCATTCATTAAAACACAAGGTACATCGTACACTGAGCTCGGTTTGGGCACCCCCCATATGTTCATGGGGCGCCCGAATACAATCTCATAAGGCGTTAGGCCCGTCCGAGAATGCGGTACTGATCTGATAGACAATAATGCCAAAGGCAAAGCCTCTGGCCAAGTCAGAGAGGTAGAAGCCTGTATTTTCGCTATTTTTAACTTAAGCGTGCCATTGTACTTTTCCACCAATCCTGCTGACTGAGGGTGGAACACTGCATGGAATTTTTGTACGATGCCTAATCCCTTCAGGACATACTCAATAACGTCTGCCACAAAATGGGGCCCGTTATCACTCCACAACAATCTGCAAACACCGAATCGAGGAAAGAATTCCTTCAACAGCACCTTAGCAGTAGTCATTGCAATATTGTCCTTCGTAGGGTATGCTTCAATCCCTTTGCTGAACGCACAAACCACAACCAGAACATACTTTAGATTATTACAGCGTTCCAGCTGAATATAATCCATTTGCAATACTTCAAACGGTGCAGTGGGTGTTGCAAATCCTCCTGCCGGAGTTCGTGTCCCTTTTCCTGGATTGTATTTAAGGCAAATCATGCAGGTCTGCACTACTCTCTTAGCCGTGCTAGCAATTTCTGGATGCTCCCAAACTTGTGTAAGCAATTTCACAATTGCCGAAGCTCCAACATGTGCTAGCCCAAGTGCCATCTGAACCATAGGTTGTACGAAGGCTGTGGGTAACTTCCACCTATCCATCTGCTTATTCCTCCAACAGCCTTCATCATCCAATTCTCCATCTTGTGACCATTGCTCTTGTTCTTTCTCAGTAGCAGTCTTTTGTATCTCTAGTACCTTTTCTCTAGCATCGTGCCACCGCTCAGCTTGAGACTTCACAACATACATTGCAGTGGAGCCAGGCTGCATCGCAGTTTCACGTGCAACTCGATCTACAAAGGCGTTTCCTTGTCCCACTTTGTCTGTCACTTTCTTGTGTGCGCTACATTTCACTATAGCTATCCTTTTCAGGTAGGTCAGTGCAGTCAAGAGATTTTGTACTAATTCCCCATATATTATCTGCGCTCCATGTGATGTCAAAAAACCCATTTCCTTCCAGAGCAGGCCAAAATCATGCGCTACTTCGAAAGCATAGCGGCTGTCCGTGTAAACATTCACACATAATCCTGCACTAAGCTCACAAGCTCGTGTCAACGCTATCAGTTCTGCTGCCAGAGCTGATTTCTGCGGTATGCGTGCTGTCTCCACTATTGTGTGTAGCGTAGTGATTGCATATGCTGCAGAGGTGGTCCCATCTGGTAACTTTAAACAAGATCCATCCACCCACAGTT
Source organism: Lissotriton vulgaris (assembly GCF_964263255.1). Classification (NCBI taxonomy): domain Eukaryota; kingdom Metazoa; phylum Chordata; class Amphibia; order Caudata; family Salamandridae; genus Lissotriton; species Lissotriton vulgaris. The sequence goes on along the minus strand of NC_141687.1, from coordinate 673,413,053 downwards.
CTCCATCCACATCGGTAAAGGGCGTATCTTGCAAATCGATACGACCCTTTGTCTGTTCCTCAGTCACAAAGACACAGTCATGTGTCTCTTGCGCCTCAGGCTGAGTCACTGGAAAAGGCAACAACGTAGCTGGATTCAGTGTTGCACATCTCTTCAGAGTAATATGAGGAGCCAACAACGTCAGCTCGTAACCTGTCAGACGAGCACTACTTAAATGCTGTGTCTTTGTCTGATTCAAAAGGGCATCAACAGCATTAGGGGCCAACACTAACAACTTATGAGATAACACAATCCCTTCACTCTGGCGTATTGACACAGCTGTTGCTGCAACTGAGCGAAGACAACCAGGCAACGCTCGAGCGACAGGATCAAGCATTGCCGAGAAGTATGCACAAGGGCGCTGCTTATCTCCGTGCATCTGCACTAACACTGATAACGCGCATCCATCTCTCTCATGCACATACAATGTAAAGAGCAACGTGTAATCAGGGATGCCTAACACTGGTGCTGAACAAAGGGCCTGCCGTAATTGTTGAAAAGCATCCTCACATTCATCTGTCCAAGGAAGGGGAACTGGAGTATCTTGTGTCAAAAGAGCTAACAGTGGTTTAACTATATATGAAAACCCTAATATCCACTGTCTACAAAAGGAGGTGAGACCCAGAAAAGCTCGAACATCTTTCTGCGTGGAGGGTGCTGGTGTGTCCAAAATGGCTTGAATGCGATCTGGTGTAAGTGCACGCCCCTCCTTAGACAAAATGTGACCTAAGTAGGTTACCTTTGGTCTACAATATTGCAGTTTCTTTCTAGAGACTTTGTGGTTGTGCGATGCCAAAAAGGTAAGCAGGGACAACGTACACTCTTCACATTGTTCAGGGGTGTCAGCTGCCAACAAGATGTCATCGACATATTGTATAAGCGCCACACCCGCAGATAAAACAAAAGAGTCCAACTGCCGTTTCAATGCCTGACTGTAAATGCTAGGACTCTCAGTATAACCTTGGGGAATTCTACAAAATCTGCACGATCTATTATTCAAAGTGAATCCGAAGAGGTATCGGCTGTCAGGATGAATAGGGATCAAAAAGAAAGCGTTATTCAAGTCTATAACTGAGAACGTTGTTGCAGTTGGCGGGACCAGAGTAAGGAGTGTCGTAATATCAGAAACCACTGGGTATTGAGGTATCACTATCTTGTTGACCTCCCTCAAATCGATAATAAACCGATAAATCCTAGTGTCAGTGTCTTTCTTCAAAATCGGTAGTATAGGACTGTTACACACATTGTATGGCACTTCTTCAACCACCCCTACATTAATCAGATCCTGCACTATTTGTATGAGCGCCTCCTCTCCCTCCTTAGAGATTCGATACTGAGGCAGGTGCGGTAACACAGCTCCCTCCTTCACACTAATGTGCACCGGAGGAATAATCATCTGTCCCACATCAGTATCTGAAGTAGCCCACAAAGTATGAGGTAAAGAGGCCAGTGCAGCATCTTCTTTAATCATATACACCCTCTCCATTGTTGGATAGTTGTCATTCAGGATAACACGTACTCCCTCAGGGGAGCACCATATCGTGGCTCGAAAATGCTTGAGCATATTCAGGCCCACAATGTTATCAGGTGTGTTCGGGGAAAGCAGAAACGGACATGGTGCAGCAAACTGATCACCATAAAGAGCAAGAGGTTGTGATAGTGGGCTAACAGAAGGCGTTCCATCGAACCCTATTGACGTAATTGTTGAGCCAGACAGGGGAGCCCTCGGAACCAATTTTTTAGACAAAGCGCTACTAGTAGCTCCTGTATCAACCAGAAACCGATCAGTAGAACCCAAAACATGTGCTGTAACATAAGGACCCCTCTGATCTACTGCCACTTCAACTTATTCCTTACCTCATCCTACGCAATCCTATGCATACTGTGAATCGTGCTGTTCAGGAGGTACATAATCAGACATTTGATATTAGTTTCGTCGATCAAAAACATTCGACCCATCTCGTGGTCGCATATTATATTCAAACCTAGCTCGATCATTCGTGTTGACCCTAGGGCCTGAAAAACCTCCTCTACCCCTCATGGATCCCTGGCCACGCTCTTGCCGCTGTGCACGTAACAACGGACACTCATTTGCCCAATGGCCTTTCTGCCTGCAGTATGCACATTGATCCCGGGCCAAATCAGTACGGCCGAAAAGGAACCAGGGAAATTCCGACCGTCCCTTTAATTACCTCTACGAGGCGGTCCATCACACTTGCGCTAACATAACCTTCGTTTTTAAATCTTTATATTTCTTCTCCTCACTACCCTTCGCTTCTAATTCCTGACGCTCATAATACTGAGCCATCGTCAGGAGGGATGCTGGCGTCGAAGTCGTCCAAGAGCCTTTGCTCGCTTTTAATCGAGCTGCTACTCCCGGTAATAAATTCGAAACATATTTGTCAACGAAAAGATGTCGACCCGTGTCGTCTGTGAGCGACTGGCCGCTAAAATCATGGACATTTTCCTCAAATCGTTTAAAGAAATCTGAAACTTATTCATCTACTTTCTGTTTACATGACACTAACATGGTCCAATCAATCTTTTTAGGGGGGATAAGCGTCTTTAATTTAGTCAAGATAGCAGCGGGCAAATCTAAAATCGACTGGGGCGGTTTCTGTGCACGTTTCCTTTCTCTATCCTCATCCTCAGAATCTGCCCATTTAAATTTAAATGTCTGAAGGTCATCTACCTTTCGTATAGATCTCCACATATCTGGGGGTAATATAAGCCCAAAAAATAAATCAATATCGGCCAGGGTCATAGTACAGGAATTCAGAGCCCCCTCAACTTCCTCATAAAAGGCTGCGGTATTCTTTCGTGGATCAGTTAATGCTGCCTTTAATGCCATAACATCTGCTCTATTCCAAGGAGTATAAACCCAGTTATAAATGAAGTACCCTTGAGCATCAGGAGACCCTCTATCTGAACTAGTGCCCTTTAGGAGGAACATATAAAGGCGCCGCCTCCCGCATCGGCTTAACATGACTGCATCGGTCTTATCTGAATAAAAGATGGATGACTGCTTCCCGCCGCCACTCGGATTCGATTGCTCCTCGCCAGCTTTCCTTCTCCGGGCTTCATCCCGTAGCCGAAACATCTCATCCCTCAACGCAAATAGTCGTCGAATCGCATCAGGCACCTGGGAAGGAAGAGGAAGACCTTTACGCAATTCTTTTGTATCAACTACCACATCATCAGGTTCGAGAACATCGGAATATTTCCGAAAAGCTGTTGAGACTTCATTAGAAGCAAATTCAGTAAAATATGGTTTCTCCCTATCCTCCCATGCCTCAAGCTCTTCCAATAAATCTGCTAGGGAGACAGCATCTTTGTCAACCCGATAAGCAATCTTACGAAGATCAGCCATACGCTCGGTCGACAACATGGACCGCGTACCCACTTTCTGTCCGAAAGGTCTAGAATCTTGATCTACTCCTCTCGGGGCAGACGGGCCAGCGTACGGGGGCGGAGAGCGACCTAATAACGAAAAATCATCATCCGATTTATTAAGGACAGGATAAAGAGGCTGTCGAACAGGATATTGGCCAGATATTTGCAACCGACGTTCTTTCTCCTGCTTTTCTTCTAGTTCCTTTGCTTCACGCTTTTTCGCCTTGTGCGCTTTCTCACGTTCACTCTTTCGCTGATCTTTCTCAATCAGTGCCTGCTCACGCTTCTCACGCTCTCGCACCTCTTTCACCCACATACGTATACACTCAAACATATCTTGTCTCACTCGCCGCTAACACATACACTGCTCCACATACTCAATTTTCCGCAAATCGAAGGATCCATACATAGGCCATCGTAACTCAGGATCTTTTTTGGTATATTTCCGCCACAACGTGCTGTACATTATGGGGGAAAGACCAAATTTTATATACATGTCCCTATTCGGCGTCCCTTCCGGGGAAGCCGGCTGTAATTCTTCAAGTATCAACCGATCATTTCCAAAACAGGAGCACCACTTACGGAGTGCGCTAAAAGCAGGCATGTCTAAAAATAGTGCAAACTATGCAATAATATAATTAAAATGGCACTTAAAACTTTGCGCCGCTCAAATTCAAAGATCAGGAGAAATATCTCCACATTGCCTGCCTATATGAGTTGCAACAGATATATGAATATCACTAAACAAACAATATGACTAGTCACCTCAAACAAACAAGCAAATTAGGGCCATATGTAGGTAAATGGCATTTACCGAATCGTAAATACCGAATTTTACCGATTCAGAACTTTACAATTCGGTAAATGCCATGTAAGTAAAATTCTTTAAATATTACCGATTCTGTAATATTCGGTAATTACCGAATCGGTATTTACCGATTCGGTAATTGCCATTGAGTCCTATGGGCCTTGAGGTCCATAGGAATCAATGGCAATTACCGAATCGGTAAATACCGATTCGGTAATTTTACCGATTTGTCAAGGGGGACAGGGTGTCACTTTGACACCCTGTTGCACCCCTGATTTTGGCTTGTGTGCAATGTGACACACATACATGCCCTTAGGGCATGTATGTGTGCCACATGGCACAGGTGTACATGCACAGATGTGCATGTACACAGAAATTTGTTATTTACCATGCCATTGTATTTCATGGTAAATAACGAATTTCTAAGGGGCTGTGGCACTGTTTCCAGTGCCACCTACATCCCAAATTTCCGATTCTGTACATTTACCGATTCGGTAATTTACTGATTCGGTAAAATTACCGATTCGGTAAATATACAGATTCGGTCATTTTCAGCCCCCCCTACATCTGGAATTACAAATACCTGTCGGTAACGGCCGAAATCGGCCGTTACCGACCGGTATTTTGCCACGTACATATGGCCCTTAGTCGGGGCAAGCGTATCCTAAAACTGCCTTGCCAATCAAGACTACCAAAGGCTCGCAGCAAGTACCGTACAACGATTCTTATCAATCAAGAGCGTCCAGATTCCAACTGCCAAGTTCCGAATTCGCCCAAACGGACACTATGCGGCAAACCGACAGAAGAGGTCTCAGTCGATGACCGGCGCCACCCAGATGGTCAGATCGGAAGGGAAGGAAGAATTCCTCAGGATGCCAGGACTAAAGGCGCCGCTGGCAGTGATCACGTCCCCGGCAAGGTTCCAATCATTCATCACGACCAGTCCTTCGGGCATCCGAGTCGCCGATGAGCCCCACGTGACGGGCGCCAATTGATGAATACAGGCCTCAGCAAGGCCTGCGAGTGCGAAAGGGTTCGCCCTTCTGTACACAGAGTCCTCAGACTTACACAAGAATTTGGCACGGAAACTGGAAATACAAAAACATAGTTTAATAAACCTTTAAAGGTGGTACTACAGCCTACACAACACTCTACAGTATTGTACAAGGTAGCACAAAAAACTTAGACACGCGGTCCCCTTTTATACACAAAGAAGGGGCTCATTTGTGGGCGGTTACAGCTCAAAACATGATTTACAACCATATATAGACATTTCTTGAACATGATCGATACAGGGGTGGAGTTAACGATTCTTGAGACCCGCCGAATGCACATTCCAATCTTCGCTAATCAGAAACAGATGTGACTCCTACTGGGCATGCGCTAGAAACGCGAAGAACTATTTATAGCCTGTTGCTAGGCAAACTTCAGGGGTGACAGTCAGTGAGGTAGGACTTGTCTCGTGGCGAGCACATGGCAATGTATAGCATACAAGATGGACGCCAGAAAACAAAATGGAGTCTGGACCTATTTTAAGTACAGGCGGGAAAACTAGAATGAAGACATGATAGCATGTCTTCAGCGAATGCTTAATACTATCGCTGTTTTATTTACCACAGGAGTACTATAAGTTGATCCCAATTTAAATTAAAGTTAAAAACATTCCCCAAATAGGAAACATTTTTCACTTTATCAATAACTTTTTCTTTGACTGTATATTTTTGTGTTTTCGTTTATTTTGGACCACAGACCATAATAAAAGATTTCTTGAAATTCACTTTTAAATCTAAAGACAACATGTACTCAGTAAAAGCATCCAGGCACCCCTGAAGGCCATTGGCTGTCAGGGCCATCACAACTGTATCTTCAGCATAAGACAGCAGAGATACCTGTTTGCCTTCTATTTTCGGAAAATCCAAATGTTGATTTAGCAAAAACTGTTCAAGGCCATTGATGAATACCAAAAACAGAAAAGCTGCCAATATGCAGCCTTGTCGTACTCCCTCTGTTGATGCAATGGTCTTGGTCTTTTCTCCCCCAGGCCCGTAGCAGATAACTACAGAGGTGGAAGCATGCAGTCTACGTAGGAGGGTGACGAGTGGTTCCTCAAAGCCCAGATCTTCCATTAATGACCACAGCTTCCCCCGACACACTGTGTCGAAGGCGCTGGATAAGTCCATGAAGGCCAAGTGGATCGATGCCCCCCTGGCCTTCATGTGCTTACCCATAATCATGGACAAGTTAAGGCATTGCTCAGTTGTTCCCATTCCCTTCCTAAATCCATATTGGGTATATGATATTTTTCGCGATCCTACATGCTAAGAAGGCAAGGCAGGGATACATACACCATAGGCTTCTTCCCTGAATGCATGGGCAGCGGTAAAAAAAAGGGTATGGTAGCCCGCTGCACTACATTACCCAGAAGGCAGCTGGGCCTCACAGAGCAAAACAGAACCTTCCTCAGAGGCACACCTACTATTTAAGCACTTCCGGTGCAAGGGGAAGGCGCTTGACAATCTCGCCCTGAGCTTCGTGAAGAGCGGACGCTTTCCTCCCCGCTGGACGGATTTAGTAGCAGATTTCCTTTGGCTATCCTCTATGGAATTTCAAGCCGAGGACTTCAAAAGATCTGTAAGACACTCGTGTGCTACTGTGCATTTCGACTCGTCTGCCGACTTTCACCCGCTGAGCAGTAATTGATCGAGCCGAGGACTTCAAAAGACCAGAAAAACACTTGCATGTTTATTTTCCCCGCCCGATGGCGTTTCACGTCTCCCTGCAGGGCAGCGTTCATGTACCGTGTCAGTTTCTCTCAAGTACTTATCCTGCATATTGTTTCTTGGTTTTCTGATTTTGTTTGCACGCGCTACTCGCATACAGCGCATTCTCTGAGCAGACCCCCAATGGCTTCCTGAACCAGCTGGGGCTCCAATTAACTTCACGCTGTGCTGACAAATACAGCTAAAGGAACCTTCTATGAAAACACTCTTACCTGCTGTGAATTTAACAGCGTTGGAGTGACAGGTTACTGCCTTGACTTTGGTCCTTTTGGATAGTGACTACTGGTTAGTCCAACCGTGACTTTGGAAGGCTTCATTCCTGTTCTGTTCGTGAAAGTTACTTTTAATGACTACCGGTAATTTGTGAATGACAGAATGAGAACAATTTGACTGCTACTGCATGTGGTGTGGCCATTGGCATGTACAAATCATGTTTGTCTCTCGTCTTCTTTTGTTTTCCATACAGTACATCTGTATACACATCTAGACCAGACCTAGGAAGCAAGGATTACCGGCAGGATTTTGTTATTTTGTCCCCTTCCCTTTTCCCCAGGGTGCTATCTTCCATAGCTGTGTTGAAACATATTGTGGGGAGTAGTGCCCAGGCGAGGAGGGAGGCTTCTCTGCACAACATCGTCCCCGCTGGCTGCTAGGCAGAGGTTAGTGGTGTATTTAGATTGTTGATTGGCTTGCGCAGATCTTGCTCAGTGTCAGCCACAATCCATCGGTTACATTGGCTGCCGGTGGCCAGGAGAATTGAATTTAACACCCTATGTATCACCTTCAAAGCCCTGAAATTCAACACTCCTAGTATTCTGGCCAACCTAGCTATCCCCTACGTCCCCACACGCCAGCTACATTCACTTGGCCAGCACCTGGTGAGGGTACCAAGGTTTGGGAGAGTGCGGGCGGGAGGCCGTGCCTTTCGCAGCAGGGCAGTGCTCCTTTGGAACTCACTGCCCACTCACATTCGAAGCCATACTAATTATTTGGCTTTCAGGTAGGCAAAACTTACCTATTTCCCACTGTGTAGCCTTTGCCTTCCACCGTGTTAGTTCTCTGCTTACAGCGCCGGCACGCCCCTTTGCTGGGGTAGCTGTTGCGCTATACAAATGGCAGTAACATAACAACAACATGGGGGCGGAGCTTGCCACGGCCGATGGCGGAAGCGTGATTCAGACGCTTCAAGCTAACGCCTAATTAATCCTGTAATTATCCTGCTTAAACGGGACTGGAGGGGACAAGGAGGTGGGCAAACACGCCCGGAGGACACCGCCACCGTCCGTGTGAGGAACGGAGTCTTTCCGAGTCGCGGCGGCTCGAGCGACGGGTGATTGTGGGCCGGAGATCTAGGCCGCTCATCCCAGCTCAGAAGTTTGTACGCTGGCCGCTGTACGCGCTAGGAAATGCGGCAGACCGGAGCGACGCCGGCCCCGGTGGGGGGGCAGAGAGCCCCGAACGTCTGGAAGGCGCAGAAGCCACCCTACGGAGCAACGAGCTGCGACGCCACGACCTGTGCAGCCATGCACCTCACAGAAAAAGCTCTCCTCGGCCAAACTGAGGGCCCATTTCTGTTACAACTCTTCGGGGTCCAGATATCCAGGTTCTTGGAGCCTGTGCGATTCCCTCTTCTACAAAGTGAACACGCGGTGGCCCATTGGAGCCACAGGCACTGGCGCTCACATTCTCGATGCCCTTGGAACCCGGTAGATTACAACACCAGATCCATAGAGTGGAACTTTGGGACCCCCGGGGGCTTGGATGTCAGTGGTAACTTGTGATCTCCTCACAGAACGCACACTGGAGCAGCTCAGAGAAGTGACGGATTGGTGGTGCATGATCTCGGGCGGTGAGTGTGGCCTGCCTTGATGTGCTGCCTGTGATGTGCTCGAGTGTTGGCCTGGTGACGCAGTGACTCGGGAGATCCCCCACGCTGCATCGGCAGCTCGAACAGCCCTAGAAGGTCTGCTGACTGGTGCCATTTGAGGCTGAACCGGGCCTGGTGGCCTGGTCTGGACCACAGCGGCCGGGCACCCGGGGGTCGGAAGACCCGAACTCTCGGTAGTACACCACCGGGACACAGAGAGAGTGCGTGGCAGAAGTCACCCTGCGACCCGGTGCAGAATGGGCAAGGGCGACAAAACCCAGACCAAGTTGCCCTTCGAGCAGCAACGCACCAGGGCCCCGGAGGCGCAGGTCATGGAGTCTGCCCCACAAGCGAGAGGAGCCAAGGGCCCGTTTTATGCGGACATCAAAGCACTGCTGGTAACGATGGAAAAGGGCCTCCAGGACAGCATAACATCGCTGGGATCCAAAATAGTTGCCCTATCATATCGAATGGATCGTATGTCTGAAAGAGTTGACAAACATGCTGAGAGACTAGATATGGCAGAGAGGCGCATAACGGAAGTTGAAGAGGTGCAAACGGAACAGGACAAAGCCCAACGGCAGCATGACAAGATACTGCAGATCATACAAGACAAGTCGGAGGACTTGGAGGCCCGCTCTCGGAGATCAAACATACGAATCACGGGTGTGCCGGAGACCACACAAACAGGGAAAATGGAGCTCTTCATTGAGAAACTGCTGCTAACGCTGCTGGGAGCAGATGCGTTCTCGCCGATGTTCATAGTGGAAAGGGCACATCGTACGTTGGGCCCACGCCTAAAGCCGGGAGCAATCCCGAGGCCCATCATCGCCAAGCTCCTAAATTACAGAGACACCGCCTTGCGGATAGCCTGAGAGAAAAAGACGCTGCAATATGAAGGTTCTAACATCTCTCTGTATCCAGACTTCACTGCGAAGGTGCAAGAAGAACGCAAACACTTTGCCGCGTACAAGAGACAACTCTGTGTCCTTGGTCTGGACTATGCCATGTTATATCCGGCAAAATTGAGAATCAATCGGCAAGGTCACTCACACATCTTCACGGATCCTAAAGACCTACACAAAGCGTTGAAAGTTTGGACAAAGGAACGCAGGGGTAGCCCTAGGAGTCAGAATGGCGAGGAGGACTCCGGCAGCCCACTGGACAAACAAGACTAGAGCACCTGCACTAACCCGTTGCTTGGCTGCATATAGGACTGTTGGCTGTTCGCTGCGTGCCTTGATGCAGACTTGGGACTTGGTGCTGCTGCATGACACACTCAGACATTCGAGCACCCACTGCCTACACTTCTGAGAGGTGGGCTGTGGGAATCCCGAGGATTCGACATATTGGTGAGACTGTTTTGATATGCATGTTCTCGCATAGCTAAGAGTGTACACACCAGCTTAACCGCAGTATACGAGTGGCGACCTGGCGCGGGTCATGTATCAGCCAAACTCGGAATGCTAAGGTTTGGGGGGGTTTGCAGGACTGTGAACATGTTACAGTAGCCTATCTGTGCCCTGACGGCCTGCGATGGCATTAACTCCTTTGGCGCTGGTCTCCTGGGCGGGGCCTGCGCGAGTATCGCCTGTAAGTACGGCGGTTCCACCTGTAAACCTCTTCCCCCGCGCTGTGTGCACTGTTGGTCCCTTTCTGGGACTTCTGAGCGTATTTGGGGAATTTTGGAAGGGGGACGTTAACATGCTGGGCCAAGTTGGGGTTGGTCTGCTGTGGGAGGGGGGTGGAAGGGTTCGGAATTTCACTAATAGTATTGTCACATTTGTTAGGAGTTAGTACTGTTACTTTGGGGGAATCGCCCAATCTGACTTTGCACTCTATGACCATGTTTTACACAGACAGAAATATGTCTTCTTCCTATCCAATGCCAAGAAGTAATGACTGATGCCAACACAGACAGGGGACCAACCCGCACTCCTAGACTGACTGTTGTCACTTGGAATGTTCGCTGTCTGAACGACCACCGCAAGCTCAGAAAGGTTCTTAGCTACCTGCAGCGCCAGCACATAGACATAGCCCTACTTCAGGAGACACAAGCTTGCACTGATAGACACTTGCCATTTACTAGCCCAACCATACGATGCAATGATTTACACCACCACAGATGGGGGGGCTACCCATACGCCTAGACTCAAAGAAATCACGTGGAACGTGCGTGGCCTGAATGACCACCGCAAAAACAGGAAGGTCCTCAGCTATTTACAGTGCCAACACACAGATGTAGCCCTGCTTCAGGAGACACACCTCCCTTCGCATAGCCACATGCTTAGATGCAGAGGATTGGAGGGTAACATCTCAGCAGCAGGGTTTACCTCTAGCTCTAGGGGGGTTTTAACATGGGTTAATCCTAAATTGGTAGATTCGCTATATCTAGATGTTACGGCCCTGCCGTAAATTTCACAGTCGTCAATACCTATGGCCCCAACTTTGATTCGTCTGAATTCTACAAGACTCTAGCTGCCAAGGCCAAGCGATTTGACCAAGGGAACTTCCTGTTATGGGGGGGAGACTTCAACCTCACTATGAACCCTACCCTAGACAGATCAACTGGTCCCCCTCGCAGACCTGCAGCTGCTGCTCTGGAGCTGCAGAGTGCAATGACTTGCCTGGGCTTGGAGGATGTATGTCGGGGAGGATACACGCACTACTCCGCATATCACAATGTCCATACTAGAATAGACTACTGGCTCGCCTTCACCTCCAATTTGGATCGTGTAAGAGACTGCAGGGTTCTTCCCAGAACATTATCTGATCACTCACCGGTCCTGCTGGAATTACGCATTCCAGGTAAATCCATACCGCCATTCACATGGAGGTTCCCACCTAACTCTCTACTGGACCCAGTCTTTAAGGGAGAGCTGGCTGAGGCCATAGATACGTTCTTCGAGCAAAACATAGGCTCAGTTGAGAGCTTCCAGGTGGTCTGGGAGGCCTTCAAGGTCTATATCCGAGGAGTCGCGATATCCAAGCACTCGGGCATTCTCAAGACTATTCGGCGGAGGTTGGCGGACCTTGAGGAACAACTAGAGGGAATGGAGCGCAGACAGTGTGGTTTAGCAGATGAAGCTGTGAGTGCAGAGATTAAGACCCGACTAGCGGAGTATCATAACGAAGGGGATAGAGAGGTCAGACATATGAGCAAATACTCCACAGCTAGGATATATGGTGAGGGAGAGTGGCCGAGCGCGATGCTGGCTAACCTCATGAAGGGAGCACGGCGGCGCCAACCAGTCACAGTGGTGAATAATACCTCGGGAGAACCGACTACAGATGATATAGAAATAGCTGAGGTCTTTAAAGGATACTACGCTGACCTGTACTCGTCAAAGGGCGGTGACAATGAAGAGGAAATTAATGACTATCTGGGGCACATAGAAATCCCTACATTGCCCAACTCCGACAGGGAGTTCCTTATGCATCCTATAGAAAAGGATGAGATTCTAGAGGCACTAGCTAGCATGCGCTCAAGCAGCGCTCCGGGAGCTGATGGACTCACAGTGGGCTTTTACAAAACTTTTAAGGACCAGCTGCTACCACACTTATCTACCCTTTTCGACGACATATGTGTAGAAGGATGTATGCCACAATCTATGAGGGAGGCACTTTTGGTAACCATATTGAAGCCGGGAAAGCCGCATGATAGACCCCTTTCATTACTAAATGTCGATACCAAAATCTTTGCTAAGGTCCTGGCCAGTTGGTTGGCCCTACTTGCTAGTAGTCTAGTGGCCCCGGACCAATCAGGGTTTGTCCCCGGCAGGAACCTAGTCAACAATATACACACTGTCCTGGGAGTGATCCAACATGTTAGACCAGACAGGAAGGCACTGGCTGTATTCCTGGATATGGAGAAAGCCTTTGACTCTGTGGAGTGTCCCTTTATGTGTGCAGTACTGCAACGTATGGGTCTGGGGCAGCCATTCCTGCAAATGCTGGGGGCGTTATACCACGCGCCGAGGGCACGGCTCCGCATGGGAGACTTAGTCACGGACTCCTTCCCCATTAGCAGAGGAACTAGGCAGGGATGCCCCCTCTCGCCCCTCCTATATGCCCTGGTGGCGGAACCGCTGGCATGCGCCTTACGAGAATACCACGGTAACGAGGGAATAGGATTCCCGGGCTACAGGATCATAGTGTCGATGTACGCTGATGACACCCTGCTGTATATCCGCGATCCAGATAACAACTTATCATCAGTGCTCAGGGAGGTGGTCCGTTTTGGAGCGCTCTCAGGCTTGAGGGTCAATTGGACCAAGTCGCTCGCTTTCCCACTCACACCCATCACGCAGCCTACGCTGATGGAATACCCCCTCCAATGGACCACAGATACGGTCCGATATCTAGGGATACAGCTGCATACGGATGCGGAATTCCTCTTTAGAGCCAACTATGGCACGGCAGTCAGCAAACTAGAAGATGACGTGATCAACTGGAGCAAACTCCCTCTGTCCTTAATGGGACGCATTCAATTATGAAAATGGTTGTGCTTCTCAGATTTTTGTTTTTGTTCATGACCCTACCAATGGTCCTCCCCAAATCGTTTTTTGCACGACTACAGCAGCAGATGACAAAGCTTGCTTGGGCGGGCAGGCAACCCCGTGTCCGATGGACGACGCTCACTATGCCATACTCGATGAGCGGGCTTGGAGCCCCGGACCTTGAGGCATACTATAGAGCAGCCCAGGCGTCCCATCTTCACACATGGCTGCATGGGGACCAAAACATACCCCATGTACGCATGGAGACTATCTTTGCACAACCGGACATTCTTCAGCATACAATTTTCCGGCCGCTGGATCACAGAACGGGCGTGCTAGATTCTTTAACTGCCACCAACCACGCATGGCATAGCCTCTTACAGATGCAAAACGGAGTATTGCTGTATTCACCTGTGATGCCGGTCGACTGGGCGAGATGGCTGCCCCCGCTTCTAGAAAAAGGAGTAGTTGATGCCTTGCACAAGCTTAACATACACACAGCGGGGATCTGTTCGCTGAGGGTGTAGCAAAGACATGGGACCAGGCACAGGTGACCAGCGAGGCGCCCCCTCTACTGACACGATTTCAATACCATAGAGTGCGCAGTGCTCTGGGCGACTTACTGGGCGAGGACATGGCGGAACCACCGGAGGTCCCTGAGCTTACACATGTAATCAAAACCACATCGCCCAGGAAGCTGCTGTCCAGTATATACAAGCTTACACAGACGGGCACTTGATACCCATATACTAAGGCCCGCTTATCGTGGCAGACTGACTTGGACACTGTTCTAGACGACGACACATGGCGATACTGCTGCACTATTACTAAGAAAGTGTCGCTCAATGGCGGGCACCGGCTGGTCCACTTCAAATTCGTAAACCGAGTGTATTACACCCCTACTCGACTCTGCAGATATGGTCTGCGGGACTCAGCCAGCTGCGAGAGATGCAACGCCCAGACGCTGACTTTTTACATATCGCCTGGCAGTGCCCCGGAATTTGGGATTTCTGGGAAAAGGTATTTGCTGATATTAGTGCACTGACGGAGGTCGAGATCACGCCCGATCCCCTGGTAGCTCTGTTGGGATACACTAAAAAAACTACCAAGGGCGGTTAGGCGACTGGTAGATATGGGACTGCTAGTGGCCCGCCGAGTGCTGGCCTGTTGCTGGATGAGAGGCCCGCTGCCCACACTAAAGCGCTGGGCGCATGATATGCTCTACTGCTGTACTCAATCCGAAAATTACTGCGAGCTGCAAACCCCACTAGCAGACCGAAAAACTTCTGGGGCTTGTACCACACATACTTAGCAAACAAAGACAGCACTGAAGGGCCCACACAAACATGGGATACGGGGTGATGTGAGGAGGAGGGCGGCTGGGGTAGGACACTGGAGTTACCTTGGTGTAGTGGTCACGAACCTAGCAGAGAGTCTTTTAATGGTGCTACGATTAACTGATGCAGAGAAGCGCCGCCTGCCCTGTTTCGGGTTGTTGGCTAAATGGCTGTGTATATCACTTTTATGAAGATGCAAAGAGTATGTGGAAGCGGAGGTCTAATGCAAAGCCAGATTGGGGGGGAGGGGGAGGACTTTGAGAGGGACTGTGATTCTATCTTGTTGTAATTTAATTAAATGCAATAAAGAAATTAATTTAAAAAAAAACATAACAACATAACGTATTTACTCCTTCTTGTGCTGCTGACAACCTGACATATGAGGCCGGATGTATTAGCCCATGACTCTAAACGTGCAAGGATTACCCTTCCCATCACCTTGCACGTGGCGTCTATAAGAGAGATCGGCCTATAGCATGTTGGGTCATTTCTGTTTCTCTTTTTAAAAATTGCCACCACCACTGCTTTTTTCCAAGATAGTAGGATTTAGTCCATTATGACTGCTTTAAAAACATTTAGTATCAAGCGGCCCCATATCGCTGGATTTCTTTTAAAGAAGTTCAAGGGTGCCCCGTCTGGCCCTGGAGCTTTAGAATCAATACCCTTTTGCAGGGCCTCCTCCATTTCACCTAAAGACAGGGATGCATTTAACTGCTGAGTGGATTTAGGATTAAAGCATATGTCTGTCTGTTAATCCTGGGGAATAATGCCCCTTGGGTTGAAAATCTTAGAGTAATGAGACTCCCAGAGTGCCCCATAATGTTTCGTTTGTGAAAAGTGGACGGTTTATCACCTCCCAGAAGCTCATGGAATACCTTAGGGCACTTCTTGGAGCGGACACGCACGCTCAGGGCTGATTGGAGCGCCTACTTAAGGCGGGCCTTAGCGCGGTGCTGGTTAGACCATCTACCACATCGCTGCGCTCGCGCTGTTACTAGCGCAGAGTATTTTAATGCTTCCTGGTTTTGTATTTGGGTTCGTTTTCTGTTCTATTTACCCCTGTTTTTAGCCTGCTTGCCTGCAGCTTGCGCCCCTCTCTCCCCTCACCTGCATTTAAAAAACGGCATTCTCTGCCTGAAAAGCACCACCATTTCGGTGGGTCCGGGTCCTGGGGGTCATTTTGGGCGCCATCTTCCTTTGGGACACCTCAGCCAGCGGCGGCCGCCATCTTGGAGCGGACTCGCACGCTCAGGGCTGATTGGAGCGCCTACTTAAAGTCGCTCCCTCACGCGCAGCGTGACGCGCAGGTGGACGCCTTCGCTTAGCCTGAGTCGTGCCGGAGTCCTGCCCGTCTGCGCCCGTCAGCGTCCCGGAGGCGGCGGGGCGGCGGGGGACGCCGGTCCGGCGACACTCTGGCTGAGATGATTCGTTACACCTCTGCGATGTTGCGGGATATGCGGGGCCACTCCAGCTCCTGCCGCTTCGTTTTCCCAGGGCGATTTAAGGGTAAACAACGCTGCCCGGGTTGTGGCTGGACGCCCTCCTGGACCCGTGTCAATGTCCCTCGTCCAGCAACAGCTGGCGCACAGCATCTCTGCTTGCTGCTGAATACGAGGTCGGTAGGCTGCCATCCCCTGCATATTTACGATCTTCTTGTTAGGGAAAATCCCCCATGTCTGCTACTGACCGAAACCTGGCTGGGAGAGGCTTCCAACCCGGATGTCTTCTCAGCCATTCCTCCGGCGTATAATATCTTCCGGCAGGATAGAGTGAAGGGCAGAGGTGGGGGAGTGGCGGTAGTGGTGAAAAAGAGCGTTTCCTGCTCACTGCTTCCCCTGATTTCCATTGGGAATGCTGAGTCGCTCGCCTTCACGCTCAGACTGTCCCCGGGCCAGGCTCTGAAGGGGCTGCTGGTTTATAGACCACCAGGCCCTGTGGGTTCCTTCTTGGAAGATCTGCAGACAGCTGTCTCTGAGTTGGTGCTGACCTCACAGCACTGCGTCGTGGCCGGTGATTTCAACTTCCACCTTGACGTAGCGGACGACCCGGATGCGGTCAAACTGTTGGATATTACATCTCCACTGGGTCTTATACCGTTCGTGTCGGGGCCAACTCATGAGAAGGGGCATACCCTGGATCAGGTGTTTTCGTCCGTCCCTCTTACGGAGGTTGACACCCTGCCGGTGCTCTGGACCGATCACAGGCTGATCAGATTTTCGGTGCGGGAGAGTGCGCGGCGGGATAACAGCGCCTCTGTCTTGTCTAGACCGGCCTCGAGAGCGCTGCACAGAGTGACACCTGATATGCTGGAACAGGCTCTTCTGGATCACCCATGCCACCTTTCGGGCGATCTGGATAGCGACACTGAGGCTTTGCAGCTATGGCTCATTGATAGGCTGGATGATCTGGCCCCCAAGGCAGCCTCCCGGTCCACGGCGGCACGGCAATCTGCACCGTGGTTTACGGAGGCGCTTCGTGTGGCTCGCAGCCAATGCAAGGTGGCCGAGAGGGCCTGGCGCCTTCTGTATGATGGGGAGGCTAAACTCGCCTATAAGGCGGCGGTGAAGGCCTACCATCGGGACATCCTGGGAGCTAAGAGGGACTATTTGGCTAGGAGGATCGAGGCATCTGCGAACTCCTGTAAGGAGATCTTCACCATTGTGAAGGAGTTCACGACCCCTAGCTCCCAATCGCCCCCTTTAGTTTCTTCGGATGCGTGGGCATGTGATCTGGCCGGTTTCTTTACTAATAAGATCAAGGCGATTCAGGCCTCCTTTGTGGAAGGACCGGAGGATGGAGGCGGCGTCACCGGGGTTGGCTGCGGACTTCCGCACACACCGGCGGCGGTGCTGTCTGATTTTCCTGCTGTTTCCAGCGATGTGTCCAGGCAGCTGCTGGCCAATTTGAAATCTGGCTCGCCACTCGACCCCTGCCCCGCCAAATTTCTGGATGGGATGGCGGCGGTGGTGAACCCGCTGGTTAATCCCATCCTCAACGCCTCTTTGAGGGAGGGGAGGGTCCCTAGCTCTTGGAAAAGAGCGATGGTGATCCCCCTCCTAAAGAAACCGGGTCTCGACACCGAGGTTCTGGCCAATTATAGGCCAATTTCACGTCTTCCGGCCCTCACGAAGATCACGGAAAAACACGTCCACGGTGTCCTGTCGAGCTTTCTGGAAGCTAACAATCTGCTCCACCCATCCCAGTCCGGTTTCCGTCCTAATTTTAGTACGGAAACGGCATTGCTAGAGGTCACTGAGATCATCAGGGAGACTCTGGATGTCGGCGGGAGGGCCATGCTGGTCATGTTAGACCTATCGGCGGCCTTCGACACCGTCCCCCATAGGGCGCTCCTAGCGAGGCTTTATGACATCGGCCTTAGGGGGACGGCGCTCATGTGGTTCACATCTTTCCTTGAAGGCCGCCGCCAGATGGTCTGGGTTTCCCAGAGCTCTGCCGAGATGCCGCCATTGGGAGTTGGGGTTCCACAGGGTTCTGTGTTGAGCCCCACGTTGTTTAACATCTTTATGTCCCCTTTGGCGGCCTTGGTGGAAGCATATGGGGCCCAGATCGTCTCCTACGCCGACGACACGCAACTCCTCTTCACATGCGGGAAAGACCAGGAGTTTGATGGAGGGAGAATTCGGGACTGTCTTGCACTGGTCTTTGACTGGTTCCAACGGAACAGTCTAAGGGCAAACTCAAGCAAGTCCGAGGTTCTATTCTTCGGTTGCGTTGCCGATCCGGAGTGGCAGCACTGGTGGCCGTCTGACATGAGCCCTCCTGCACAGTCTTCCTTGGTGGCTAAAAATCTGGGTGTCAAGCTGGACAACCAGCTGTCGCTGAGAACACATATTCTGGGTCTGGCTGGCTCCTGTGATGGAATTTTGAAAATGCTCCGTAAATTCCTGCCCCTGCTGTCTGAGGAGCACAGGCGTATTACTGTGCAGGCTCTCGTTGGCTCTAGGCTAGACTATGCTAATGCCCTCTTTCTAGGCCTCCCTGATTACCTAGTTCAGCGCCTACAGGTGGTACAGAACTCTGCCGCCCGGGCTATTTTTGGCCTGCGTAGACGAGCCCGAGCCTCCGGGATGCTACAGGCGCTACACTGGCTGCCTATCCGGAAGCGGATCCAGTTCAAATCCCTGACTTTGATGCACAAAGCTCTGTTTGGATCAGGGGCTGGATACCTGCGGCGGAGACTGGCCTTTTACCGACCAGGACGCTCCTTGCGTTCGGAATCCCTTTATAAAGCGCTGGTCCCTCGGGTGAGGAAGGCCCGTACGGGAGGGCGCTCTTTCAGCTGCAAAGCTCCCCAGCTGTGGAACTCGCTTCCTCTTTCGCTGCGCAGCACTGCCAATTTGCTCCAGTTCAGGAAGAGCCTGAAGACCTGGCTTTTTAATCTTTAGGCTGTTCTTACTGTTTCTGTTTCAGTTCTTTTCCTATTCTTTTTGCTGTGTTGTGTTATTTTTATTCTGAGTTGCAGGTGGAAAGCGCCGGGACACTCTCTTCGAGTAGCCGTGCGCTATACAAGAGCGTCATAACATAACATAACATAACTTGCTTTTTCTAAATCATCCCAGGCCTGGCGTCTCAGTTCATCCTTTCTACTTTCTATTGTCTTCTTATAGGACTGTCTGGCTTCTATTATCACAGCCCTATCTCAGGAAACTACACTTAATGCTTTCTTTAGAGCTCTATTTGCCACTGAACATTTAAATTCGGGATAGCTTTGTTTTTTCACTGAACTGAGCAGGTTTTAGGCCACGTCTTTGCAGATGGTTTCAAAATTCTGTATCATGGAGTCGGGGGGTGGGGGCTAGATAGGATAGGCAGGTTATCACTTGGGTTAGTTAAGAGTAGGAAATAATCAATCCTGAAGTGTGGAAAAGCATAAACATTGACTCCAGCGGTGTACTCAACTGTGTGTGTGTTTATGGGCCCAGTTGAGTATATGGTCTTAGAGTATCTGTTGTTGGTACGCCACTGGATCACTACCGTGAGACTGTCACATCTCCTAGTAGGAGAGGCTTCCACCCAACCAGTGGCGTAGGAAGGTGGGTGCAGTGGGTGAGGGCCGCCCCGGGTGTCATCACTGAGGAGGGTGACAAAATGGCAAAAATATGTTTTTTAAACATATATTTTTGCCGGTTTGTCAAGCTCCGCACTGGGTACCACCTAACCTTGCTACGCTACTGCACCCAACAAGAAAATATGCACACCACCACCACCAGAATGTATCTTAACTTTTTACACACAGGCATCTGAACAAAGTCTAACTGTATCCTGTTAAAATGTCCTCCTTGCTTTCCTATGTGACTCAATGTAACAGCAATTCTCTTTGTTACATTAATTTGCTGATACGTCACACGTCGGTGACACAATGCTTCAGCCATCACTTGGAACTTTTGATTAAAACATGTTTGACTGACAACCTCACCATCACATCCCTTCCTATATGTGTCAGCCCATGAATATGTCTCCCCATCTGATACAACAGGCTATTTGGTAAAACTGGTGTTCTATCACTTGAAACCCAAATATCATCATGTCTTTTCGAACACCTCAGACACCTCCTCTTGTAACCTTTTCACCTAATCCCAAGTATCAGCAACCGTCACTAAAAGGTTGAGGTTGGTCTCATCTGCTTTTTTTTTAATTTGTGTATTCCCCATCGAATGTACAAACATTAAGTGCACAATAGCGAGCAACTTCATCAGAGTAACGATTCCCCACTGTAACAAAATTATTTCCCTTACAGTGAGCAGAACACTTGACCACTGCAATTTCTCAAAGCATTAACAAGGTATTGTGAACCCAACATCCAGCAGGAGGGCAAGGAGGGAAACGTGGGGATTGCACCTACCAAGGACTGGTGGACTGTTCCTTCTGAAACTAGCCCTCTCATCTCTTTTCAGCCGGACGACTGGACTATCGCTCCAAGCACTGTACAGGATACTGACACCCCCTTTGTTGCTCACGGCTCCTTTAAGGGACACACTTCCTACAACGAATACCCAGGAGCTTGTCATCACTCTCCCAGGGCCAATCCCTGAACAACGACGTTGAGGGAGTGATCGCCAAAAACCTGGAAGGGGAGACGAAGAGTTGTTTGTGAATGCCACAGAGAAGACGACGGAGACGCCAGGAGGGGAATTCCCTGCTTCAACCGGAGTACCCTGGGGAATCGAGAACGACCAGAGTGCCAGGAGGCCAACGACACGGCGCTGCACCCAGCCACGCTCTCCCAGATATGGGAACAATTTGCGGGTTGGGTCGGGAGGAGTGAGAAAGCCGGCAAGCAGGGTGCCTGACTCCATTCAAATCTCCCAGTACTTCCCTGCACATGTACACGTCATTTGACGTTCGGCTGAGCAAGGGTGAACCCTCACTCCTTTTCCCCAATACTGTAACCGGATAGCCATCCTGATACTTGCCTCTCTTCTCTCCTTTGCACGAGTACCCCTAACCTCCATAGGAAGAAAAGAAGAAGACGAGAGCCAAATGTGATTGGAGTCATGACCAATTAAGTGGAATTATCCGTTCCCTCCTTCCTGAACTCTTCAACTCATAAAAGACGAGTGTACAGTAAAATAAAGCTGGCTTTAACACAACGTTGTGTGGACCTTGATCCTTGTCTAGACCTCGATCCCAGCCCCCCATTACACAAGGCTTACAACAATTTTCTCACAGCTTCTCCATTCCATATTGGTGATCCTGATGAGGGCATGAATCCCCTCTGAGACCATAACTGTCCGAAATCATTCACCACACCAAACCCATATTGGCTATCAGTGAAGATTGTCACTCTCAACTAGTCTGAAACACAGCATGCACATTAGGGCAAGCAATTCAGACACTTGTGCAGAGAATACTCTTTGGAGCCAAGCAGCGTTCACCATCCCGAAACAGTACAGACAGCCCTTAAGTTCCCCTCATGATACCTTAAGCATGAGGAATCCACAAACAGAATTTGGTCAGACTCAGGCAATGGCTCATTGGTAATATCAGGACCTGGTTTGGTGCATAGTTCAGTGACATCAAGACAGTCATGCTCTCCTTCATCTCCATCTTCATTACAATTAGACATGGGTAAGAGGGTGGCAGGGTTTAGGCTAAAACATCGCTTCAAGGTAATGTTTTTGGCGGCCAAGATCATCTGCTCGTATCAAGTAAGCCGTCTATTAGTCAGGTGTTGGGTGCGCATTCTAGTCCCCAGCAATTCCACTGAATGCGGGTAACTCATCACAATGCCTATGCATCTCTCTATGTTGACACCTTTTGCAGCAATGGATTTGAGACATCCGGGCAACGCAGATGCGACTAGATCTAAAGTAGCATTGAAACAGGTGACTGGTCTACGGGCATTTCGATGGTTCTGTGTTAACACTGAGAGTGCACAGTCCTCTCTCCCATGACGGAAGAGTGAAAACGATTTGTTGTAATCTAGAATTCCCAACGCATGACAGGGACTATCTCTTAACTCCAGGAATGCATTCAAACAGTCATTGTCCCAGGGCACAAGATCAGACACATCTTGGTGTGTCAACCTCTGTAGAGGTTTGGCCATTAGGGAAAAGATGGGTATGCACTGGTGACAGTAGCCCACCATTCCTAAAAACATTCTGACTTCCTTCTGGGTGCGTGGCCTATTAATTAGCAGGATCGCCGAAATCCTTTCTTGTGACACCTTTCTCAGCCTTTCTCTATACTTTCCCAAGTATAGGACCTCAATCATACAGTATTGCAATTTGCTCAGAGTCACTTTATGTCCATTCTCAGCCAAATGGTTCAACAAGGCAAAGGTATCAGTTTCATAAGCGCCACGAGTATTCAATGCAATCAGGTCATCAATGCACTGTAACAGGACTGAATTGCAAGGCATTACCCAGCTCTATCCAGAGAACCGTGGTCCAAGCTCTTGTCACCTCAGGACTGGACTTTGGCAACACCCTCTATTTGAGGGCAAATAAGGAGGTTACCTGCAAGCTACAGATAGTCCTGAACTCTGCCCCCAGACTGATTTGTCAGGTTTGGAACAACAAGACAGGTGAGGACACGCACTACCAGGATGCTTCAAATTTTGAAAAAAGGTGTCGCGTGCTACTGGGGATTCACTTTCTAATCCAAGAAGTGTTAGACGTATAAATAACCAAGTTGCATCTCCTGGTTAGGAGATGTCCCCCTCTACACAACAGTTAATCCCAAAGAGAACGGGTAAAAGTTTAAACAAAATAAATAGACCTACAGTTAGACAGTTTGTTCTTTGCTGTGATGTTTATTTACATCAATGTAAGATATTTCTTCATATCAAATTTCGTGCCTTTTTTGGGGCAAGACTTAATATACTTTTTAGCTTGTACATTTTAACCTCGTCTGCATGGCTGCCTGCCGTACACGTATTTGCATGTGTTACATTCACCATACCACCTCTTTTAGTGATGCACACATTTGGGTACACGTTATGTTTCTTTTTGACCTACATATGTTTATCGTGAGGAACGAAATCTGTAAAGTCGTACCACTCTAACAGGTGGCTTCACATTTGTGGTACACCGGTCTATTTTATTTTAAATACGTTTGTCCGTGCACGATTTTTCATGGTCTTAGTTCTTTTTCCAGTATGCACACCGTTATCGTTTCCACCATCAGTCTAGATGTATTTTACTCTTTTTTATTGTTTTACAGATGTGGGAGATAAGGTCATATATTCTCACTGCACTGTCATACACCCCCATGGGGTGTTTTCTTCATGTAAGCGCTGTTCATTTGTTTCTATTACAGATGTTTTCCCCTGATGAAGGGCACTGGGTTGCCCGAAATTCATTGGGATTGATGTACTAAAAATCATATGAAGTCTTGCCCCAAAAAGGGTACGAATCGACATATGGTCCTCTCTCAATCAATCAATCAGAGGCCTACATATGGCGGTGACTCACCTGTAAGCGTCTCAAGGCGCTGGAGGGGGGGGGGGCTGCTGTTCACTCTGGGGGTAGGATAATTCGAAGAGGCAGGTCTTAAGGTTCTTACTGAATTGGGTCAGGGACAGGGATTACCTGAGGTAGAGGGGCAGGGTGTTCCAGGTCTTGGCGGCGAGGTAGGAGAAGTATCTTCCTCTGGTTCTGGTCTTGTGGATACTAGGGACTGAGGCTAGGGCGAGCTGGGTGGAACAGAGTTGTCTGGAGGGCACATGGAAAGCGAGTCGGTGGTTCAGATAGGCTGTCCTTCATCATGGAGATCTTTGTAGACATGTTTGAGGAACATGAAGGGGATTCTCTTGTTGAATGGGAGCCAAATAGATTTGTTGTAGGTGTTGCATAATGTGGCTGTGGCAGGGAATGTGGAGGTCCAGTCTGGCTGCGGTGTTTTGGACATTCTGTAGTTTCTTGAGCTGTTTCTGGGTGATGCCGGAATAGAGTGCATTACAGTAGCCGAGTCTTCAGGTGATGAGTGCGAGGGTGACCGTTTTATAGGTCTCGTAGCGAAAACACAGCGCGTCAGCGCTGTGTCTCGCTAGAGATCTATTGTTAGCGACTGTGCTTCCCAGGAGACAGTCCCGGCCGCGCGCATCGCCTTGGAGGCGATTTGAAACTGGAACGCGCGCTGTGGCCAGGCGCTGTCTCCTGGGAAGCTCAAGCACCACACACACATGCGCATACACACACACAAGCGCCCATGCACGCACGCACATACATACATACAGAGACACCCCCCCTGACACATACACACACGCGCGCGCACACACACACACAAGTGCACCGAGGCCCCCCCTCCCCCGCCGTCATCGTCACTCGCATACACACACACACAAGTGCACCAAGCCCCCCGAGCCTTTTGGAACTTACCTGCCCAATGTCGGGGACTCTGCTCTGAGCACGCGGCGCCCAACCTCCTGCTGGCGCGGCCCCAGGGCTCTACACCGCTCACAGGAGCCCCGGGCCGCGAGACGCA
The DNA here is from genome assembly GCF_964263255.1 of Lissotriton vulgaris. Taxonomy (NCBI): domain Eukaryota; kingdom Metazoa; phylum Chordata; class Amphibia; order Caudata; family Salamandridae; genus Lissotriton; species Lissotriton vulgaris. The sequence goes on along the minus strand of NC_141687.1, from coordinate 673,388,382 downwards.
TCGACTCCGCCTGCCTCCTCTTCCGGTGTGGACGTGGCCCCGCCCCCGTCACAGGCGACCGTGCCTGACTTCCGGGGCGGCCGCGGCGGACTTCCGGGGGCATTTAGGATGCTGCTGCTGATTTCTCTGTCCTCCGTGTATTCCGTCCGTGGATTCTTTCCGTCTTCTGTTTTTGTTGTTTACGTGTCCTGTCGTTTCCGTGTACCGACGTGCGTGGTGCCGACATAGCTTTAAAGCGACCGGCAGTGTACTTGTGTCTTCAACAATGGTGCATTGCCGTGTGTCTACTTCACACACAATCTCACCCGAGGGATGTCACATAATAAGTTTAAAGTAATGCAGTGACTGTGGGGGTGTGTATAGAATAGTGACCATATTATTTGTAGCCATACAGATGTACATTTTGATTAATAAAATGACCAAGAACGCAGCGGACTTACATTATAATGATAGATCTGTTCCCAGGAACGTCACGTGGAGTGCACTAATAACAATGCGCCAACTTTGATCTGCGGCTTAGTAAGTACTTTTTATCTAGTTCACCAAGTGTTCCTCTATTCCTACAGAAGCTTGGGTTTTACAAATACATAACATATCCTATGTTGCTTTACAAGGAAGGCTGGGAGGTAGGTGGTGAGTGTGGGTATGTTTTCGGCGGCCAGTTTATATTAGGGCACAGATGCATTCTTCAGGTTTTCAGACACCCGACGTTCGATAGACTCGGCGGTAAGATTAATACAACTTTGAATTTTATGTTCCTTGTGTTCTCTTTCTTGTATGACTATCTGCATGTGGAATCCAACTGTGAAAAAACAGTCCAGAGCAGGACACTTCCATCCCAGAACTTCAATTAGGTAGTGACTAACTATCACACTCTCAAAGACTCTCCCTCTCTCACACTCTCTCTAACACTCTCACAAACTCTCACTCACTCACTGACACTCTTACTTACACTAACTCTCACTCTCACTGACTCACTTACACTAACTCTCTCACTCACACTGACTCACTCACACTGACTCTCACTCACACTGACTCTCACTCACACTGACTCTCACTCACACTGACTCTCACACTGACTCTCACTCGCACTGATTCTCACACTGACTCTCACTCGCACTGATTCTCTCACTATCACTGACAGACTCTCCCACTCTCTCACTCACTGTCACTACTACCAGACTCTCACTGACTGACTCTCCCACTCACTAACTCACTTACTCACTGTCCAGACTCACTGACCAACTCACCCACTCTCTCTCACTCACTAACTGACTCTCTCACTCGCCCACTCATTCTCACTCACCACTCATTCTCACTCACTGACTCACTCACTCACTCTCAACACATATTGCAGTCCAAATGCAATAGGTGTCACATTTACGAAAGTTATAACTATTGGCATTGTCATACACAATGCCAATAACTCAAACTTTAATGCTGCGAGACCTATTGCATTGTAAATGCTTGTTTGGATTCTGTGGGATCCATCTGAATGTCTCTAAGACTGCATAAAGTGTACAGACTTCCTCCCCCTTCAGGCACCGTCATAAGGAACGATCTGTGCTGTCAATTCAATTCAAAGTAAGCTTTATTCGATTAAAAAGATAATCATAAAAGCACATTAAAATGCAATACAGTCAGGGGCAAGAACACATGTTACTAATGAGTTAAAAAAGAACCACAAAGTAAAATAAAATGGATTTTACAGTACAGGTTCTTACATAAAAATAGTCTTTCTACATTTAGAAACAGACTTTAAAAGCAATGTAACTGATAAAGTTTTGAACTCTTCCCCCAGAGATTGCATAACTAGGAAACCAGGGCGACATTGTTTCAGGCCTAATGTTCTGAGCACCGGGAGAATCCACCTTTTCCTCTGGTATGTATAAAATGTACAAATAAATAAGACGTGCATGGTAGATTGTGCAGACAGGTCATCACATGGGCAATTAGACAATTGCCTGGAACAATCTTAATTATTGGAAAGCTAAAAAGCCTATGAACAATGGACATCCTAAAACGTGTTATAAAAATTTATCAAAATCAGGGGTTACATATGTTAAGTATGGCTGTATCATAAAAGTGGTCAGAATGTTTTGGTGTGCAAAGACTGAGATTTTTTGAATCTCTGTGTTTAATCTTTTGTTTTCGAGATAATGCAGGCAACTAAGTTTCAGAACTTTCCTGTTTAATTTAGTCAGGCTGCTGAGGTTATCAAAATATTCTGGATGGCCCAATTTACACGAAAAATCTTTAATATACATGAGCCATCCTATGTGAGAGGCCTCATCAAATGCACATCAGTCTCTGATCACTTAGCGATTTAGGCTGGTCTGTTCTGTTGTCCAAATGTGATACCAGAGGAGAAATGGCTGGATGTAAATGACATCTTCTATATGTTATGTTATGTTATGTTATAAAGCCTTTTGTTACGCGCTCTATTACTCAAGAGTATCCTGGCGCGGACATTTGGATGCGGATATGTGACAGACCCAACTGCGTATGACAATTAAAGGTAGAAACACTAGCCGGGATAGCAAGCAGATGTCTACGAAATCTATTTTCGATCTTCTGTAAAGAAGTCACATCTACGTATCCCCAGATACCCGCTCCATAGGTCGCTATAGAGACGCATTTCGCTTTGTAGATGTGGAGCAGTTCTGTGAGGGGGCGTCTGCCTAGTTTTCTGCCAAAATTGTTCAGAGCTGCCAGGAACTTAGAAAACAACATTCTTCTTAGATTTACAGCCTTTGACCATGAGCCAGTGTGGTTGAAAAGAACCCCCAGGTATGAAAAAGTATTGGCACAGGTTAGGCGATTCTCCTCTATGAAAAAAGGGCGGCACTTATTGCTCCCCTGGCCACATTTTAATATAAAAGTTTTAGATGGGTTGACTGTGAGACCCAAATTGGACATAAAATTTACAAAACTAGTTAAAACCGTCTATAAGGGGTGCGGGCCATAAGCACTGTCATCAGCATACATTGGCACAGGGAGTTGACAATTCCCTGCCCCCGGAAGGTCCTAGCACTCCTTTCTCAAGGTCAGATCTAAGTTGTTAATATACAAAGTAAATTGGAGGGGTGCCAGGACACAACCCTGCCTTACTCCTCTTCCTACAGTAAAACTGTCAGTACACTCGCCCCCATGCCGAATCGCACCATAGCTCTGGCCTCTAAATAAAATTCACGCATTAAGGAAATTAGAGATGATTCTACTCCCAACTTCTCTAAAATTGCCCATAGTTTCTTGTGGATGACGCAGTCAAAAGCCGCGGACAAATCCACAAATGCTAGGTAAAGAGGGCCCCTTTTAACCTTAGTATATTCGTTCCCAGACCCTTTCGGAAGCCATATTGGATATTATTGATGATGGAGTGTTCATCTGCCCATATTCTGGATAAAATTTCTCTTCCAATTATTTTAACCGTGGAATCTAGGAGCGAAAAGGGGCGATAGCATGCAGGATTATGCCTATCCCCCTTTTTAAAAATCAGGACCAAAATCGATTCGCTCCCGGTAGAAATAAGGCTGGTCGATATGCATGCATTGATGACATGGGTTAAAATAGGTCCCCAGAAGGCTATGTTATATTTAAAAAGGTCCACAGGGATGCCATCTGGCCCTGGAGCTTTACCACTCTTACTCGATCTAATCACCTCCTCAATCTCATTAAGATCCAGTTGAAGTTGCGAGTGGTAACTAACAATCTGGGGTTCTATCCTATCCCCTCCAAGCCGCTAATACTTGGTTCAGGGAAGGGGTAGAATATAGTTTGGAGTAGTGGTCTACCCATTCCTCCCCAGATACCGCTATCTCTATGCTTGCCCTCCCTGCGTCAACTAGAAACGGGGCATTGACCGCTTTCCAAAACGCTGAGGAGTCTTTCAGTTCAGAACCAGTTCGGAGATTGTTCCATGCCTCCTCCCGTAGCCTATTTTTACTCACTTTCAAGGCATATCAATATGCCCTTCTTGCTTCTTTTATTTCATCGTTATTTGTAGGCTGACTATGAAGAGCAGATTTAGGATTGGAGTGAGCTATAGTACAACTGTGATCAAGCCACCCTTTCCTTGATGTAGACTTCTTGTTAGAGTTTGCGTGTAGGTAATTACCTATAAACTCAGATAAGACGGAAAACCCCTCCACTATTTCTGACGCAATATGGCCTTCCCCTGTGCATTTAATGATTGCTTCGCTCCAGTTAGATATAACCGTATTCATGAATTAATCTGGGTCTATTTTTTTCCAGCTCAGCGAGTGGCCATTTTGTCTTGTCAAGGTGGCGTCATTTACACAGTAAGTAGTGGGTCCTTCCCTTTGACTGGTCTGCAGCACAGCTTAACTCCAATACTCTGCGTAAAGTGGTCACTAAGGGAGATGTCATAAGTTTGAAAACTTGTAAGTCTGGAGGCGTGTCTTGATGAAGTTAAAATAAAGTCAATAGTGGAGTAAAGTCTGCGTCCATTAAAAGTTGGGCTGAATGGAACCGATGAACTACATAAGTTGTTTGCGAAGCCCATGTCACCAGTGAGCATTATATCATTTAAAATATCCCCTGGACCAGAGTGGTTGAAGTGAGGGAGACTGGTCTCGCTGTTATATCCAAAACCACAGACTCCAGTGTCCCAGTACTGACAGAGACTGATATTAAAATCTCCGCCCCAAATTATATGAAGATCTTTAGGGGAAGCGTCCTGGATCTTAATAACATGTAGGGATATGGCCCCCAACATTTCTGCCTGATCTTTGAGCGGAGCATTGTTGTAAAAATTCACTATCAATAGACCAGTAGTTCTGTCCAGATCAGCCCATATTATTTGAAAGTGGCAGTCAGTGACCAATGTTACTATGTTCAACAGGTTTGTATGGTATGCTACCTAGGTGCAAAGCCCCCCATTGCTCTCCCATGCGTTGATGCTACTGCAGGCGAGTGAAAGGTTTTAAGCCCATTAATGTGGATCATATCTTTGGCCCATGTTTCCTGCAGACACAAAATATCGAACCTGAGTACAAACTCTGTCTAAAGTGGGATCACAGTCTTAGGTTTTAAACCTGCAATATTCCAAAACAGGGCGTTACAAGTACAGTCTTTGAACTTTTCCCTTGCAACCCTTGTGCTTAGTTCTAATGCTATGGCATTGCCCACTTTGAGGGGACGCTATTTATTTATTTATTTAGTGTATTTGTGGAGCGCGAAACCTGTCACCCAGAGGGCATCCTGGCGCTTTGATCAGGAACCATAGACTTAACAGCTCAGGCCTTTTATGGAAATAGGTGGGTTTTTAACGCTTTCCTAAAAGGTAAGTAGTCCTTGTGGCTTCTCAGAGAGAGTGGCAGGGAGTTCCAAAGTTTGGCCGCTGCGACACTAAAGGAGCGGCCACCCATCCTCACTCTGTGAAACCTCGGAACTACAAGAAGATGCGCCGAAGAAGAGCGGAGGGGTCGCGATGCAGAGTACCAAGCAAACATCTTTTGCAGAGGGATGGGGCCCTGTTGGTGAACAGCTTTAAACACAAGGCACGCAGCTTTGTATTGTACCCGCAGATGAACCGGGAGCCAGTGTAGGTCTCTTAAGGCAAGGGTGGAGGAACAGGACCTAGGGCGGGAGAGAGCCAGCTTGGCGGCCATGTTTTGCACCCGCTGTAGCTTACCGGTCAGATTTTTTGGGGCCTCCAAGAGAAGCCCATTGCAGTAGTCGAGGCGACTTAATATGGTCCCACGAACTACTTCCGGCCTTGCTTGAGCGGGGAGAAGGGGCAAAACCTTGCGCAACATGCGCAACAGCATCATACACGTAGAGGTGGTTTTATTGACGTGTATGTCAAGCTGTAGGTTAGGGCCAAAAATCACCCCCAGATTACGGGCTGAATCCGCCGCCAGTACTGGCTCAATAAAGGTACTAGGCCAAAAGTTGTCTGGGAGTGCCCGCGGAATCCTGTTGATGGAACAATGGAGTACCTCCGTCTTGGAGCTATTAAATTGTAGAGAATTAGCTTGTAACCAGTCTGCTGTGGCTGCCATGCAGCGATGAAAGGTATCCAGCGAGACCGCGTTATTCCCTTCCAGTGAAAAGACCAGCTGGGTGTCATCGGCATAATTAAATGCCGAGACACCAAAAGATTTTATTAGCTGGACTAAGGGACGGAGGTACAAATTAAAAAGTATAGGGCTGATGGCCGAGCCCTGTGGGACCCCCTGTCCTACACTCCTTGGCTCAGAGGTGAATGGTGGAAGTGAAACCAACTGTTGCCTGCCGTCAAGATAGGATGTCAGCCAGTCTCTTGCCCCCTCAGTGACCCCGCACTCCTCAAGTCTCCTGACAAGGGTCCGATGGCAGACCGTGTCGAACGCGGCCGACATGTCGAGCAGCACTAAAAAGGCTGCCCGACCACTGTCGACACGCGAACGAAGATTGTCCAACACGGTCACCAGCGCGGACTCCGTCCCGTGGCCGGGGCGGAAGCCAAACTGGTCCTCATCGAACCAGCCGATGTTTTCCAGGAAACCTGAGAGTGAACGAGTCACCCATTTTTCCAGAATCTTGATAGGAAAAGGGAGCAAGGATATGGGCCTGTAGTTGGAAAGACAGGCAGGATCCAAAGTGGGTTTTTTAAGCAGAGGTGACACTACTGCTAATTTCCAACATTCTGGCACCGATGACGACTCCAAAGATTGGAGACAGATCGAGAACAAAGGCAAGAAAAGGTCTGCATGGAAGGCCTTCCAGAATTTGGGGGGCAGTGGGTCAAGCGGGGACCCCGAGGACACCGTGTGTGCCACCTTACAAAATTCCTCGAAGGAGGGGGAAGGAAAAAACCTTAATTGGGGTCGACTGGGGGGGGGGTAACCGGAGCTCCCAAACAGAGGTCAGGGGCATTGATCTGGGGTCGACTGGATGGACTGCCCGAAGCTCCCAGACAGAGGTCATCACCACCCGTCTGGGTTCGACTGGGCAGACCCAGCGGAGCTCCCACATCCAGGGCTACCAAGGTGCCAACAAGGCCGGTCAGCTGGGGTCGACTGGATGAGCTACCCGGAGCTCCCAGACTCGGGCCGAAGGCAACAGTCCGGGGTCGACTGGGCAGATCAACCGAAGTTCCCAACTCCGACACTCTTGGAGGAGGGACAGGCGACCGGGGTCGACTGGGTGGCGCGGTCGGAGCTCCCAAACCAGTGCTGGAGGCAGTTGGCTGGGGTCGACTGAACGAGCTAACCGGAGCTCCCGAGCCGGGGGTAGTGGGTGAGGGGTGTGTTAGGCCCTCCAAGATCTTAGCAGTCTTCTCCTCAAAAGCGATAGCCAGGGAATCACAAAGTGCCTGCGACGCACGCACCGTATTACACCGTTATCTAGGCTAAGGGCAGAAGTGGCAACTGGGCTTGGATTTTGACCTGCTAGATCAATGGCTATGTTGGTTAAGGCTGGGTGAATATTGTTCCTAAGGTCCTCATTTGTGGCCATCTCTGGGGTTATAGATGTATTTACCATAACATTTATGGAACCCGTATCCTTTAGTCCTTGTGCTAGTGATCTCATATCTATGGTAGCGACTCTACTCAACAAAATCGGTCCCTCTCTGTTCTTAGGGCATCAATCCACCTGCTCCAAGTGGGAGAAGAGATCATAACGATTCTGCACTGGGACATTATATAGTGTGTGCCTCATAGGGTATTCCCTCATAGGGTATTCCCTCTCATGTGGGTATAAGCATGTAGAGTTAAAAGATTGATAAAAGAAACCCAGCCGGACCATGTTGATGTCATGCAAGGAGTTAGAAGACGAACCCGCCATAGACAAGATGTGGTTACCCAGCTCTATTGACTTAAAAGTCAATATCACACAGTCCCTGGCATAGACGTCTGGTCCTTCCCTAACCAGCTAACTCTTCTGACGATTTTAAAGTTATGGAAAAGATTGTGTGTGGGGCCAGTTTTGGAGCTGAACTAAAACAGTGATTTGCTCCTTAAGGAATCACAATGTTCTACTACCCTGGCAGGTAATCGCGGTACGTTAGCCAGTATAACATTAAATGGGGTCACAGCTGGAGGAAGGTCCAAAACTATCTTAAATGGCTCGACAACTGGGTTGTAATCAGGTGCTAAGGCATTTGATGCAGGGCGATTGTGGATTCCTGAATGATTTTTCTGTTGCTGACCTGGTCTAGGGGCAACGTCAGGGCAAAGGGGAATTCCATTATTTATATTTTTAAATGTGTGTATTAAGAGCATCAAATCAAGTGCAGTAGAGGCCAAATCTTTACAGCATATACAGAATTACAGCTCTGGACAGTTTCAAACAGCAGTTATACATTACATAGTTTCAACACTTTCTGTATGTCTGCGCATATCTAATTCCACAGTCGGGACACCACAATATCTCCCCAGTATTTATTCCAGTTTGTCCCATTTCTTGGGGCACCCCCTTGCTACAAAGACCTCCGTTTCCGCCAGCATGCATCTTTCCAGCTCCTTCGCCCACATATGAACACTTGGTATAGTTGCTCCACACCACCCCTTCGCTATCTTCCGTTTAGCCAGCGTATAGCCGAGCATCGTAAACTGTTGTTCCACCTCCGTCAAGTCAGTTGCCTCCCATAAATTCAACAAACCCAGTTGTGGTGTCAGGACAATTTCTATATGTAAGGCCCTATGCATGTGTTCTGAGGCCCCCTCCCACAGGACACGCAACTCTGGGCAGCTCCAAAGAGTGTGATAAAAGATATCCTGTTGGCCACATCCCCTCAGACAAAGATCATCTGATCTGGTACCAATTTTCACTAGAATCTGGCCCGTCATATACAAGTGGTGTAGTATCCAAAGTTGGATCAATCTAAATTTTTGAGTGATGGCAGCCTCCCGAGGGGACATCAGAGCCTCCTGCCACTCCTCATCACTAATCATTCCTAAATCATCCTGCCACCTCTCTCTGAGCTTTGGGAAAGCATCTGTCAGGTTATTACATAATTTCCTATATGTAAGGGAGATGGCATTTAAGCTCAATGGCCCATCCAGCAACCTGTCTTCGAGCGGGGAAGATTCCGGTAAGTCTGTAAGGGACGGGAAGGCCACCTTTAGGGCATGGCGAATTTGTATGTATCTATACGTTTCTCCTGGAGCTAGTTGGTATTGTTTCTGAAGTTCTTCAAATGAAAGTACATCCCCTTTTTTAACCAGATCTTTTACTACAGAGGTACCTATTAGGTCCCACTTGTCAAAACCGGGCTGGTGACACAGCATATCCAATTTCTGCGTATACCAAAGTGGAGTCACCTTAGTCAGAATGCCTGCCCATCCAGGTGAGAATTGACTGCCTGCCATAACTTCAATGTGTGTAGGGTAGGCGCAAAGAATCGCCCCTTGTTTTTCTTGTCGTTAGTATACAGGGCCCCCAAATATCCGGACCGGTCAGTTTGGTAACGGTCAAGTGCATACGCGGGGTCCTCCGGAGAACAATATATCCAGCGATTCACAGTCACTAGCTGTGCTGCCCTATAGTAGAGTTGTAAGTCGGGGAGCGCAATGCCTCCATCATACCAACTCTTCGTTAGTTTCTTTAGGGCCACCCTTGGGGCCCTCCCATCCCACAGAAGCGCACGGACCTCCCCGTCCACCTTTTTGAAGTAGGAATCCGGGACTTTATAAGGGCAATTTTGAAGAATATACAAATAGCGAGGCAGGGCCAGCATCTTAAAGATCGCTGCCCGGCCAATCAATGAGAGCGGAAGGGATCGACAATGTTTCACGTCTGCCGGGAGCCTGGCCAGTGGAGGGGCCAAATTAAAGCTGTGAAACAGATTGGAATCTGGTGTAACATAAACCCCCAAATATAGAAACCCGTCTTGTGCCACCACTATCGGGCAGCCCTCCGGAAGCCTGGGGATCTGTCCACACAACATATACAACACAGACTTATGCCAATTAATCGCATACCCGGAGTATTTGCTGAAGTTTGTAAAGATATCTAGCACCACCCCTATTTATTTATATGGGGAAGCCAAATAGAGCAATATATCATCCGCATATAGAGATTTTCGGTCCTCTATGTCATCAGCCCATCTCATCCCACGCACCATAACATCTCGGTGTATCCACACTGCAAGAGGTTCCAACAGAAGGGCAAATATCAACTAGGACAGAGGGCAACCCTGTCTGGTACCCCTCCGCAATTTAAATGTCCTGGACGTATATACATTTACTCGCACTTGACCCATAATATCCGTGTACAACAGCCAAAACCATGCTATAAATTTGGGACCTAGACCCACCCTTTCCAAGACTTCAAACATATATGGCCATTCTATGGAATCAAAGGCCATAGAGGCATCAAGAGACAACAACGCGGCGTCTTCCTCAATGTACTGTCTCCGGGCTATCACATTATGCAAGCGCCTTAGATTGAGGGTCGTATTCCTACTGAGCATAAACCCAGAATGATCTGGGTAGACCAGTGCAATGATAACCACCCTCAGCCGGTTGGCGAGAACATTTGCAAGGACTTTTGCCTCAATGTTGATCAATGAAATAAGCCTGTAGGAGCCACACACGTCCGCCGGTTCACTTGGCTTGTAAATTACCACTATCATGGCCAGCCTCTGATCCACTGGTAACCGCCCCACTTCCAGACTCTCCTCAAACATGGCCTTCAAATACACTATCGTCCGAGATACAGTAGCTTTTAGGAATTCAACCGGGATACCGTTAGGTCCCATCGCCTTTCCCGATTTAATCTGTCCCATAGCCTTTCCCATTTCCTCACCTGAAAGATCCCCCTCTAGGGACTCCCTATCTACCTCTGAGAGGGTCTGGATGTCACTATCCCAGAGGAGCTGGCGTGAGTCCTCCGCCGTATATAGAGTGGAGGGGGAATAAACCTGCTCTAAATGAGGTGCAAATCCCTCTATTTCCCGCGGATGTCTCTCAAAGCCCCCTCCAACTTTATCAGCCTGTGTACCCACCTCGACCCTTGTTCTCGTCTCTTCAACCAAGCCAGTGTCCTGCCCGCTCTATCACCCATTTCATAGATTCTATGCTGGGTATGGCGATACTTAGCCATCATGTGTTCACGGGTCTTTATCCGAAATTCATCCTGCTTTAATTGAAGCCTATGAGTTGTGTCAGGCGAGGGATTCGGTGCGTGCTCCCGCTCAAGGTCAAGAAGGTCTGTTTCTGCCTGGACCAAAAGTTTGTGTTTATTGACAATGTATCCCATTTTCAAAGACAGGGCCAATCCCTTCAAAACCACCTTATATGCTTCCCATATTGTCTAAGCGGACGTAACCGAGCGTACATTCTCAGCAAAATAATTCCCTACCGCAGACATATGTGTGTGGAAATAGTCTATTTGTGATAAGCTGTGGTGCATGTTAGAGAAAAAAGTAAACAATTTGGCCGTGGGTTGAAGCATCCGACCCAGATCTGCCAGTCCTATTGCCACCGTGAAATCTGCCATTAGGGTATAAGATTTCACCTTTGATCTCGGTGGCTGGCAGTCAATTGTGTCATCTAGCGTCATATTATAGTCACCTCCCATTATCAGTGTGCCCTCCTTTAGTACTGTCAGCGCCCCACCTAGGTCCTCTAGAGCCTTTTTACCCAGAGCAGGCGGCAGGTAGACAGAGAGTATATTAAGATCTCTACAATCCCATTGGGCCTCAACACCTGTAAACCTCCCCGCTGAATCCGCCCATACTTTATGAACCACAAGGAGCACTGACCTCTTTAGCAGGATTGCCGTTCCCCCCGAACCGGAAATATAATCCGCATGAACCAAGAGTTTGTATCCCCACCTAGTGAGGGCCTTCGTCTTCTGACCCACCAAGTGTGTTTCCTGTAGCAGTACCACATCAGGAGAGTGTTGTTTCAAATACTGTTGTACTATCCCCCTCTTTATCTTGTCCCCCATCCCATTAACATTCCACGTCAACACAGAAAGCATCCTATTTCTATCCTCCCCCATCCCAAATCGCAAAAGAAGCAACAATTACGCGGATCAGTGAGGTCAGCGAGAGAAATATAAGCATCCTGTCCATTAGCAAGCGACCCAACTACACACACACACATTTTAACAGTGTGGATTCAGCACAGCAATTAAACAGGTCAGTGAGGTCAGCAAGAGAAATTGAAACATCCTATCAAATAGTGTACGTCCAAGCTGCATATACATTAAACGGATCAGTGCAGTCGGCGAGAGAATTGTAAACATCTTGCCCAGTATAGATCGTCTCAGCTGCACAAGTAAACAGTGAACCTTCAAACACCCCCCCTCCCCCCGACCACCACCCGCCACCCTCCTCCCTGCCCCCTTGCCCGTGGATTTAAAACAGCCCACCCCCCCAGCTGCCACCGCCCTCCCTGCCCCCCTGCCTGTGGATTTAGAACAACCCACTCCCAAACATGGCAGAGTGTCTCTCTCCCCCCCTGAAATACTGAAAATGCTCAGGGTAATGAACTCCTATCCCCGCTCGTTCACATCACAAATAACATGTACTGTTGCCATCCACTGTTCACATCAATTAGTCCCGTTCAGATCACATCATTTAAACCCATCAGTCTGAACCCATACATCCTGTCCCTTTTAATTAGTCACACACCTGATGGGTAAATCTGACCCTCTCCCATTCCTCCCCTACGTGCGCTTTCAGTTAGGCGCCGGTTCTCCATCAATAAAGCCGAGAGTCCTCACTCCTGCTCCTTTGACCAGGCTTCCTCCTCCTCTAGTCCATTCGCTACCGCATCTGTTCGGCTACCTCTGTGCTGGTTAGTTCTTTCAGAGCGTCCTCGTCTTTGGCTTCCCACCGTGCTCCACCCCTCCATCCAGTTCCAAGCTATCTCCAGCGAGTCAAAAAACCACGATTTGCCATCCGACTCCACCCTGAGCCTGGCAGGAAAAAGCATCGCGTATTTCACCTCCCGGCCACAGAGTTCCCTTTTCACTCCCTGAAAACTGCGATGCTGGGCCTGAACTTTGGCCATGAAGTCGGGGAAGAAGGCCACCTCGTAGTTATATATTTTCAGAGGGGGATTAGATCTCGCCGTTTGCAGGATGATGTCTCTATCGCGGTAGTTGAACACCCTGGCGATCAGAGGTCTTGGGGGCGCTCCCGGCTTTGGTCTACCTCCTGGTACTCTGTGGGCTCTTTCAATGGAAAAATAGCTGGACAGAGTCTTAGGCTTTGGGTGCTTCGTGATGAGGTCTTCTACATATAGGTCTGCTGCCGGCCCCTCCGTCCTTTCGGGAACCCCTAGGATACAAATGTTATTGCGGCTGGCCCGGCCTTCATAATTATCGAGCTGCTGCGCCATCCTCTCCTGTTTCTTCTGCATTTCGAGCATCTGCGTCTGAAGTTCTGACGTGTCGGTCTGTAGGGCGCAGGTGACTATCTTGAGCTCCTTGACTTTCTCATCCATCTATCGGAAGTCCACCCTTATTAGAGAGACTTCCACTGTGACTTAGTCCACTGAGGCACGCACTCAGTTAATAGCCGCCATTACATCATGTAGGGTGGGCTCCAGTTCTTGTTTAGAGGTTGCCGCCCCTCCAGACTTCTATGAGTGCGGCGAGTCACCTTTTCACCCCCTTTAGACCATGTGAATTTGGCCAGCTGCTTTTGGGCATTTGCCTTAGATCCCTTCCCCCCTGTCGCCATGGATATACAACAGTAGATGACTCTCTAGGGGAGGGCACAAGGTAGTGCCGGTGGATGAGCCGCCCATTCCTGGTAAGAGTAGCCAAAATTGTGGGAATCACTCATGGAGTCGCCGCCTGGCTATCGCAGCCCCATAGCTCCGATGGCCCAGGCTGGGCATATGTACTGGCAGCAGTTTTTGACCATCAAAGGCAAATGCCTGCACCAGCTATCACTATAAATCGTCTCCGCACTCCGATCGTGGCACTCTTGTGCAATATCTCCCTCCGGGATGGAGCTTTCTGCACCTCTTTCCTATGGACAGCCCAGATTCAGAACACCCTTAGAACCCCTGTTTCAGCTCTCGTAGCATCAGCTTGTCTGTGTTCAGTTGGGGAAGTTCCAGGGTCACTGTGCCCCACCGCCGCCTCAACAATGTCACTCAAGCGTCACCAGTACTTTGGCCCCTTTGGAGGTGGGAGCTGCCCGTCGCGCCAGAGCAATCCAGATGTGAGAAGTCGTCGGGCCATCTACCATGAGCCTTAAGCCCCCCTTTTTAGCCTGTATATGCCACTGCTCGTCTCAGGTCTCTCAATGAACCATGCAGGCCCGGCAGTTCTGTGAGTTCATGCACCCTGGGCAGCAAATATAGTCATTTGCACAGATATATTATGCCATTCAGTGCTGCCAAGCAATCTGCAACTTGCGTTCCCTCTCCAGGGTGCCCCTGTCTCAGTGCCCACAACCCCCTCTCATCTGCTGTCCTCTCCAGTCCCGCACCTCACCAGGTTTCAGGGGCTGCATTAGGCCAGAGGTCCCTGCATTTGTACAAATAAACCAACTCCTACGAACTCAACAGTGTTGGTGTCTCTCTTCAAAAGGCCACAAAGCCAGGATCTCGATTTTGGGCGTACCTCCGCCCACTACAGTCTTTGGCCGCTGCGCATCCTCTTGCCGTCTCACACAGAGGTCGGGAATGCCGAATGCTGGTTGAGCCCCCGGACCGCTCTTAAGTCTCTAGCAGCACCGGAGAAGACCCCTCAATCGGGCTCTTTACGCATCCGCGCTAGCGGAATTCTGCTCCTGCGCTGAGATATTCAAAAGCGCATGTTACGTGACGAGCTGGGCTCGTCATGAGCGTGCGAGGAGGCTACGCCATGACGAGCCCAGCTCGTCATGAGCGTCGAAGGGGTTAACATTCTCTTCTGCCCTGCGCGCGCCCGTGCCGGATCACTGTACAAGGGCCTCCGGCTGCCACAATGTTTCCCCGGCACTCACCAGCGCTGACGGACTCGGGTGGCTGCCAAGAGAGCAGCACCGCTCATCCTCTTCTAAATGCCTCCAGTGCCGTCTCTCCCTACAGGTCTCCGCCGGGCTCACCACTGGGTTCTACTCGCTGCAGGCTCCTCCACACCAGAGATGCCGCACCCCCCCCCCGATCACCGTCGGGGAACCGTCATTACGGCTCCGATCGGAGTCTTTGGAAAGGGGGGGTCAGAATCCCCTTACACACTGCCGGATCAGTCAATCTCCCGGGGGGAGGTAGGGAGGGAATCAATATATGTTCATGCGATTTTCAGCTGTGGATGGCGTCGGATAGGGCAGAATAGTAATGTGGGGAACGGGAGCTCCATTAGGCAACGGCCATCCTCGTTGGCTGCTAGCCACGCCCCCTACATTCGGTAATTCCATTATTTGATGGATTTAAATCAGAATTTATAAACACCTGCGAAATGTCTGCAGGTGGGCCGAATAATTTAGTGCCTAAATCTATATTAGCGGATGTCTGATTGTGTCTTATTGAGGTTGTGCTAGTACTGGGAATGGTGACAACCTTTGCAATTGAGTTGTTTAAATGCCCTTCCAGTACGGGGTCCCTATGATAAGATCGTTTATGCCTTGCAGAAATTGACTGGCGAGTTTCCAGGTGACTTGAAAGTGTGACTTCCAGGATGCCCACTCTTTTAACGAGATCGGATAGAGTTTCTGGCAAATAAGAGTCCAGGGTGTCAAACTTGCTGGATAATGCCGCCAATTCCTTTGGTGTTCTATGCGACGGGCCCTTATTTGTGTTATTCCTGCGGCTTCGTGACTCCATCACTGGTTTAATCTTTTTGATGATTTTGTCCCGCACAGTGCTGGTTACAGAGTTATTAGTAGTGACTCTGACCTCTGGCTGGTTGTCGGGAATATTAATTGAGATCGTTTAAGGATTTATAGTGTTCCGCAGGCGTTTGGTCGGTGGTTGGGCGTCACCATCTAGGTCTGGCTCGCAAATAGAGATATGATACGAGAGGTTCAGAACGCACCCATTGATGCTAACACTAGGTTCAAAGATATGTAATGTAATGTAATGTAATTTGATACTTATATAGCACAACGTTCACTCCAAGGAGCATCTTGGCGCTTAAGACATGAACAACAATGCGGGCTGAGGCGCTCTATGCAGCTGGAGGTACGGCCAAAACAAGGTCATATCAGATTTTTACATGTGATGTCGGATTGGCTATAGATCCATGTTTTAAGGTTTTTCCTGAAAACTGATTCTACAGAGATTGTGCGAAGATGCGGCGGTAATTTATTCCATGCATTTGAGCCTAGGACCACCAGGGCCTTTCCACCTCTGGTTTTAAGTCTGAAAAGTGGGATGGTGAGCAGGTTGGCTTTGGCTGATCTAAGGTTTCGTGAGGGGGTGTAATGTCAGGAATATCTGAGGGAAAAGTGCAAGTCTCCTTCCCAGTATCACCCACTTCTGCTGGGCTGGGTCTTTCGGTATTTATAGCCTCCTCTACAGATGAAATCTGCTGCTCTATGGCCCCCATGGCTCCAGTCAGATATTTCAGAAGAGTCTGATGGCTCCTCCCCCGCCCTCCTTATGGGGATTTTTTTGACACATAGTTTTCTTTTTCCCCATAGCTTGATGTATGCTGCCAAAAGGATTGATGTTAGTCAGCACAGACTCACCCGCTCATTTTTTTTTTTTTGCAATAGCTTTGTGAGTCAAGCGTCCCTCCACTATGTGGCCAAGAACTGTAGCCCAGCCCAACTTACGTCGGCCTATGACGGGCTAAGACGGGCCCGTCTTGGCCGGGTCTTCACCCGGGCCGAGCCCAGGCACGCCCCTCGCGCGTCCCGCGCTGCAGGACCGCTGCACTGGTTTCACGTCACTTTAAGGACTCAGGTTAAAGTGCAGTGCAGTTTTGGGTCAGGGGACCGGGTGCCAAGATGCAGAGTTCAATTGCATCTGTGCTGTCATCATTGAAAGCCTTCATCATAAGAAATTGCTGGAATGGAACATTATTATGGGGTGCATTCTGCACAGCTTGCTGTGGCATCCAAGGCTGTGGCACTTGCATCACAGGACCATGATATCCTCCCATATTTTGCCATCTCGGTCTCAGTACATTCTAGCGTCATATTATAGTCACCTCCCATTATCAGTGTGCCCTCCTTTAGTACTGTCAGCGCCCCACCTAGGTCCTCTAGAGCCTTTTTACCCAGAGCAGGCGGCAGGTAGACAGAGAGTATATTAAGATCTCTACAATCCCATTGGGCCTCAACACCTGTAAACCTCCCCGCTGAATCCGCCCATACTTTATGAACCACAAGGAGCACTGACCTCTTTAGCAGGATTGCCGTTCCCCCCGAACCGGAAATATAATCCGCATGAACCAAGAGTTTGTATCCCCACCTAGTGAGGGCCTTCGTCTTCTGACCCACCAAGTGTGTTTCCTGTAGCAGTACCACATCAGGAGAGTGTTGTTTCAAATACTGTTGTACTATCCCCCTCTTTATCTTGTCCCCCATCCCATTAACATTCCACGTCAACACAGAAAGCATCCTATTTCTATCCTCCCCCATCCCAAATCGCAAAAGAAGCAACAATTAAGCGGATCAGTGAGGTCAGCGAGAGAAATATAAGCATCCTGTCCATTAGCAAGCGACCCAACTGCACACACACACATTTTAACAGTGTGGATTCAGCACAGCAATTAAACAGGTCAGTGAGGTCAGCAAGAGAAATTGAAACATCCTATCAAATAGTGTACGTCCAAGCTGCATATACATTAAACGGATCAGTGCAGTCGGCGAGAGAATTGTAAACATCTTGCCCAGTATAGATCGTCTCAGCTGCACAAGTAAACAGTGAACCTTCAAACACCCCCCTCCCCCCGACCACCACCAGCCACCCTCCTCCCTGCCCCCTTGCCCGTGGATTTAAAACAACCCACCCCCCCAGCTGCCACCGCCCTCCCTGCCCCCCTGCCCGTGGATTTAGAACAACCCACTCCCAAACATGGCAGAGTGTCTCTCTCCCCCCCTGAAATACTGAAAATGCTCAGGGTAATGAACTCCTATCCCCGCTCGTTCACATCACAAATAACATGTACTGTTGCCATCCACTGTTCACATCAATTAGTCCCGTTCAGATCACATCATTTAAACCCATCAGTCTGAACCCATACATCCTGTCCCTTTTAATTAGTCACACACCTGATGGGTAAATCTGACCCTCTCCCATTCCTCCCCTACTTGCGCTTTCAGTTAGGCGCCGGTTCTCCATCAATAAAGCCGAGAGTCCTCTCTCCTGCTCCTTTGACCAGGCTTCCTCCTCCTCTAGTCCATTCGCTACCGCATCCGTTCGGCTACCTCTGTGCTGGTTAGTTCTTTCAGAGCGTCCTCGTCTTTGGCTTCCCACCGTGCTCCACCCCTCCATCCAGTTCCAAGCTGTCTCCAGCGAGTCAAAAAACCACGATTTGCCATCCGACTCCACCCTGAGCCTGGCAGGAAAAAGCATCGCGTATTTCACCTCCCGGCCACAGAGTTCCCTTTTCACTCCCTGAAAACTGCGATGCTGGGCCTGAACTTTGGCCGTGAAGTCGGGGAAGAAGGCCACCTCGTAGTTATATATTTTCAGCGGGGGATTAGATCTCGCCGTTTGCAGGATGATGTCTCTATCGCGGTAGTTGAACACCCTGGCGATCAGAGGTCTTGGGGGCGCTCCCGGCTTTGGTCTACCTCCTGGTACTCTGTGGGCTCTTTCAATGGAAAAATAGCTGGACAGAGTCTTAGGCTTTAGGTGCTTCGTGATGAGGTCTTCTACATATAGGTCTGCTGCCGGCCTCTCCGTCCTTTCGGGAACCCCTAGGATACAAATGTTATTGCGGCTGGCCCGGCCTTCATAATTATCGAGCTGCTGCGCCATCCTCTCCTGTTTCTTCTGCATTTCGAGCATCTGCGTCTGAAGTTCTGACGTGTCGGTCTGTAGGGCGCAGGTGACTATCTTGAGCTCCTTGACTTTCTCATCCATCTAACGGAAGTCCACCCTTATTAGAGAGACTTCCACTGTGACTTAGTCCACTGAGGCACGCACTCAGTTAATAGCCGCCATTACATCATGTAGGGTGGGCTCCGGTTCTTGTTTAGAGGTTGCCGCCCCTCCAGACTTCTATGAGTGCGGCGAGTCACCTTTTCACCCCCTTTAGACCATGTGAATTTGGCCAGCTGCTTTTGGGCATTTGCCTTAGATCCCTTCCCCCCTGTCGCCATGGATATACAACAGTAGATGACTCTCTAGGGGAGGGCACAAGGTAGTGCCGGTGGATGAGCCGCCCATTCCTGGTAAGAGTAGCCAAAATTGTGGGAATCACTCATGGAGTCGCCGCCTGGCTATCGCAGCCCCATAGCTCCGATGGCCCAGGCTGGGCATATGTACTGGCAGCAGTTTTTGACCATCAAAGGCAAATGCCTGCACCAGCTATCACTATAAATCGTCTCCGCACTCCGATCGTGGCACTCTTGTGCAATATCTCCCTCCGGGATGGAGCTTTCTGCACCTCTTTCCTATGGACAGCCCAGATTCAGAACACCCTTAGAACCCCTGTTTCAGCTCTCGTAGCATCAGCTTGTCTATGTTCAGTTGGGGAAGTTCCAGGGTCACTGTGCCCCACTGCCGCCTCAACAATGTCACTCAAGCGTCACCAGTACTTTGGCCCCTTTGGAGGTGGGAGCTGCCCGTCGCGCCAGAGCAATCCAGATGTGAGAAGTCGTCGGGCCATCTACCATGAGCCTTAAGCCCCCCTTTTTAGCCTGTACATGCCACTGCTCGTCTCAGGTCTCTCAATGAACCATGCAGGCCCGGCAGTTCTGTGAGTTCATGCACCCTGGGCAGCAAATATAGTCATTTGCACAGATATATTATGCCATTCAGTGCTGCCAAGCAATCTGCAACTTGCGTTCCCTCTCCAGGGTGCCCCTGTCTCAGTGCCCACACCGCCCTCTCATCTGCTGTCCTCTCCAGTCCCGCACCTCACCAGGTTTCAGGGGCTGCATTAGGCCAGAGGTCCCTGCATTTGTACAAATAAACCAACTCCTACGAACTCAACAGTGTTGGTGTCTCTCTTCAAAAGGCCACAAAGCCAGGATCTCGATTTTGGGCGTACCTCCGCCCACTGCAGTCTTTGGCCGCTGCGCCTCCTCTTGCCGTCTCACACAGAGGTCGGGAATGCCGAATGCTGGTTGAGCCTCCGGACCGCTCTTAAGTCTCTAGCAGCACCGGAGAAGACCCCTCAATCGGGCTCTTTACGCATCCGCGCTAGCGGAATTCTGCTCCTGCGCTGAGATATTCAAAAGCGCATGTTACGTGATGAGCTGGGCTCGTCATGAGCGTGCGAGGAGGCTACGCCATGACGAGCCCAGCTCGTCATGAGCGTCGAAGGGGTTAAATTTCTCTTCTGCCCTGCGCGCGGCCGTGCCGGATCACTGTACAAGGGCCTCCGGCAGCCACAATGTTTCCCCGGCACTCACCAGCGCTGACGGACTCGGGTGGCTGCCAAGAGAGCAGCGCCGCTCATCCTCTTCTAAATGCCTCCAGTGCCGTCTCTCCCTACAGGTCTCCGCCGGGCTCACCACTGGGTTCTACTCGCTGCAGGCTCCTCCACACCAGAGATGCCGCACCCCCCCCGATCACCGTCGGGGAACCGTCATTACGGCTCCGATCGGAGTCTTTGGAAAGGGGGGGGTCAGAATCCCCTTACACACTGCCGGATCAGTCAATCTCCCGGGGGGAGGTAGGGAGGGAATCAATATATGTTCATGCGATTTTCAGCTGTGGATGGCGTCGGATAGGGCAGAATAGTAATGTGGGGAACGGGAGCTCCATTAGGCAACGGCCATCCTCGTTGGCTGCTAGCCACGCCCCCTACATTCGGTAATTCCATTATTTGATGGATTTAAATCAGAATTTATAAACACCTGCGAAATGTCTGCAGGTGGGCCGAATAATTTAGTGCCTAAATCTATATTAGCGGATGTCTGATTGTGTCTTATTGAGGTTGTGCTAGTACTGGGAATGGTGACAACCTTTGCAAATGAGTTGTTTACTTGCCCTTCCAGTACGGGGTCCCTATGATAAGATCGTTTATGCCTTGCAGAAATTGACTGGCGAGTTTCCAGGTGACTTGAAAGTGTGACTTCCAGGATGCCCACTCTTTTAACGAGATCGGATAGAGTTTCTGGCAAATAAGAGTCCAGGGTGTCAAACTTGCTGGATAATGCCGCCAATTCCTTTGGTGTTCTATGCGACGGGCCCTTATTTGTGTTATTCCTGCGGCTTCGTGACTCCATCACTGGTTTAATCTTTTTGATGATTTTGTCCCACACAGTGCCGGGTACAGAGTTATTAGTAGTGACTCTGACCTCTGGCTGGTTGTCGGGAATATTAATTGAGATCGTTTAAGGATTTATAGTGTTCCGCAGGCGTTTGGTCGGTGGTTGGGCGTCACCATCTAGGTCTGGCTCGCAAATAGAGATATGATACGAGAGGTTCAGAACACACCCATTGATGCTAACACTAGGTTCAAAGATATGTAATGTAAGGTAATGTAATTTGATACTTATATAGCACAACTTTCACTCCAAGGAGCATCTTGGCGCTTAAGACAGGAACAACAGTGCGGGCTGAGGCGCTCTATGCAGCTGGAGGTACGGCCAAAACAAGGTCATATCAGTTTACATGCGATGTCGGATTGGCTACAGATCCATGTTTTAAGGTTTTTCCTGAAAACTGATTCTACAGAGATTGTGCGAAGATGCGGCGGTAATTTATTCCATGCATTTGAGCCTAGGACCACCAGGGCCTTTCCACCTCTGGTTTTAAGTCTGAAAAGTGGGATGGTGAGCAGGTTGGCTTTGGCTGATCTAAGGTTTCGTGAGGGGGTGTAATGTCAGGAATATCTGAGGGAAAAGTGCAAGTCTCCTTCCCAGTATCACCCACTTCTGCTGGGCTGGGTCTTTCGGTATTTATAGCCTCCTCTACAGATGAAATCTGCTGCTCTATGGCCCCCATGGCTCCAGTCAGATATTTCAGAAGAGTCTGATGGCTCCTCCCCCGCCCTCCTTATGGGGATTTTTTTGACACATAGTTTTCTTTTTCCCCATAGCTTGATGTATGCTGCCAAAAGGATTGATGTTAGTCAGCACAGACTCACCCGCTCATTTTTTTTTTTTCAATAGCTTTGTGAGTCAAGCGTCCCTCCACTATGTGGCCAAGAACTGTAGCCCAGCCCAACTTACGTCGGCCTATGACGGGCTAAGACGGGCCCGTCTTGGCCGGGTCTTCACCCGGGCCAAGCCCAGGCACGCCCCTCGCGCGTCCCGCGCTGCAGGACCGCTGCACTGGTTTCACGTCACTTTAGGGACTCAGGTTAAAGTGCAGTGCAGTTTTGGGTCAGGGGACCGGGTGCCAAGATGCAGAGTTCAATTGCATCTGTGCTGTCATCATTGAAAGCCTTCATCATAAGAAATTGCTGGAATGGAGCATTATTATGGGGTGCATTCTGCACAGCTTGCTGTGGCATCCAAGGCTGTGGCACTTGCATCACAGGACCCTGATATCCTCCCATATTTTGCCATCTCGGTCTCAGTACATTCTGAGTTTGTACTACGTGTAGGAGAGTAGGGTCTGCAATCCTATGATCACCCAGATTTTTTGCTTTTGTTTCACTGGTTTACGACTTTCTCGGGCTGTGGGCCTGCCAATCAGACCCACAGCCTAGCTGTTCTCTCGCTAAATTGATATGTGTACCTTAGGTGCATTACCCAATTGGAACTGGGCCACCTTGTCAGACCCTGTAACTCAGGGCATCGGTGTACCCAGGGCCTTCCAGAGGCTGAAGCATGTATTATGCCACCCCTGGATGGCCATCTAAATCTGACACAACTGGCTGCGCGACAGCTGGGGCAACGTGGCGTACTCGACCTTTGCTTTAGATATAGTATACCTATATCTAACCCTCAAATGGACACCCGAATTCCTATCAGCCACTCCTATGGCAGGCCTTGACAATCCTGAAGGCAGAGTGCGTGGAATCGTGTGAATTGGGCTCTGGCACGAGCCGAGCCAGGTTGCAGCTTGCGGAACCAAGACCCAATGGCTGTTCCATGATAACGCGTACCGCATTGGTAACTTCGGTATCGCATTATCAAGACATGTCGAGTAAGGTGTCATACGAATTGGGATGCTGATCCCTCACCAATGCTGGCGACGGGGTTAGCATTCCACCCTTCTAGAGGGACACGACATGTACGTAACTGTGAACCCCGGTTAAAGTTAACTGAAGCCTCAGCTCCACAAAATTGATGCTGCCACCACAGACACGAGTCTGGCCTCCTGCTGCTGGGAGTCCTTCCAGCGAGGAGAGCTTGGACAAAGGGTTTCCTGTCCGGGGCGGTGCTCGCACCATCCTAGACAGGGTTTTGTGTATCCTGGGTAGGCAGGGCTTTACAGGAAGGTGACTGCGGAGTGGCACCCCGGTGCTCACTACGCATCTGCCGGCTAGAACCAGTTCCAGGGGCACACCAGCCCCTGACCTGGGGAAAGTCTGGCATGGGAGAGGGGTGTAACTACCCCCCTTCCTGGTCCCACCCCTAGGGCAGGACCTAGTTGCGTACCCACCCCTTTCTTTAGGATAAAGGCAGGAGCGGGGACCCTTCCAAATTAGATCATCTTTGAATCAAGAATACTTTCTACGAAAGGAACTCTCGACTCTTCTCAAGATTTCTCCCTTGTGGCTAAGGAGTAGTCACCCTGCATCCGCAGGCACCATCTAAGAACTCTGCGGTTTGCTGCAAGTCCTTCCTCAGGAATCCGACTGCCCAGCTCGACGAGAACCGGCTTCCCTGGCACCTCTGACCTCTACCCACATCGTCAGCTCAGCTGAGATCTGTGGGTGTGACGAGACCTCGAGGGACCGGCCATCATCAAAACCTACACGATTTCTTAACCAGCACGACCACCAAGGGATCCTCGGGTGAGTGCTCTGGGGTCCGAGAAGCCCCGACCCTGAGCAGCGCCAGCACCGAAGTACAGCCTCCCAGCATCTCCACGATCTGCGTGGGGCCCTTCTGCTCTTTGCTGTTCAGCACGTTGTCTGGTTACTAGCCGCTGGCCGTGACCTTCTTGACGACGCCCGACAACCAACACTGCTGGTCTGGTTGCTCCAGACCGGCTTTTGCTCCCTTCTGAGAGAGGAGCCCCCCCGGACCCTCCTGGTCCACTCAAGACGCCATTTTAGGCCCACCACGTGGCCCTGAAATTTGCCAAGGCTTGTTGCCCCAATCCTGGGCCCAGCGACGCCAACAGCATCAACCTTCGTGGGACAGCTCGCCCCTCCATCCTGGTCGCCGACAACGCCTCCTGGTCCGTGAGACTGCAGAGCCTAGCGTCGCCCACTCACCTAGTCGAGGTGACGATCATCCGGTGCCCTCCTGGTACCCTCTGACTACTGGCTAGTAGTACGAACTTGGTCCCCTCTGCTTTCAGGTGTCATCCATCTCTGATCCAGGCTTGGATCCCTGCGAACTAACTCCACTGGTCGCCGGCCAGCAACTTCTTCCTTCCGGCTCCTGGTTCGTCAGCGAGGACTCCCGACGTCTGTAAAGACTTGTGCAGCCGCAGCCCCCCGGGCTAGGTAACTTCGGCATTTCGGTGCCCGCATAGCCTCAGTATCTAAGGGTCCTGAGTCCCTATCGCTTCCGACTTACCTTATCGGGTTCGCCCGAGACCACTAACTTTCCGTGCCCTCGGGCACTTGTATAGATTGTGCACTTGAAGTATTTTCCTAAGAGTTTTGTTGTGTGCTTAGTACCCTGGCCTCATAAAGAGTACAGGGCTGTTGTGACTTTAAATAAATACACTGTTTATTTTCATAACACTTGTGGGGTGTCCTTTCACTTGGTGTTCAAGGGGTATGTGATGGTATAACAGCTGGCTTAACACGCCCTCTAGAGTTTAGCCCGAAGACTGCTCGTATCCACGCTACTAGGATAGCTGGTCTAAGGTTGACTTACAACCAATCACCATAAGGGTCGTTTGGACCGATGCATAGTGATCACTAGAATAGTGAGCACTGCATATCGGGCCAAATTCTCACACTACGTTACCCTGTCTCTGAATAAATCCCCTATTCAGATCTTGATCAGCAGGAATAAGACGAGATTTGCGCTTCCAATGCCCCACTCTATTACAATAGGGACATGAACTGTTTTCTTTAAAATAGTAACATCAACTCCAGTTTTTGTATCTATTGGAAACCCTTTCCTCGTCCTTGACCTTGTGTTCCTCTGTCATGTTGCGCTTGAACTCCTGTTTGATATGACCCTGTCACTGGAGTGAAATTCCCTACATAGAGTTGAACCCGGCCTCCGCTCTGAGCAGCCTTCATCTGCACCATCAACTTTTCCTTTATTCTTGTATGCCTAATTTCAACCTCGTCACTGCAATACTTTGCATAATGCAGAATTTAATCTACAGATTTAATCTGCAAATAAATTAAATACTGCTAAATCATCATGCTAATCTCAGTCCAGTTACAAATGTTGACACAAACTGTACCATATCCTTGGGCTCAAAAATATCCATTCCACTGTACTGTTTGACAGCCTGTAACAGCCTCTCATAATAAGCATGAATTGTCTCTTTAGGTTCTTGATTCGTCATATCAATCTTAAACTGCAATTCATTTTTAAATTTGGGTTTTCAGTCCCGGGGGTTCTCAAATCTTCAATATCCCGTCACTGAAAGCAAGCCTATGGCTCTTTTGCAAAGACTTTGTTCGTCAAAGATCAACATCACATTTCTGAGCCAATTCATATAATTACTCTTGAGCTTGTCTCGCCCTCCTGGTAACATATTTAGCTACAAACACCAATTCTCTTGGTTGATAAGTATCAATTTGATTTAGCTCTAAACTTTCCCTCTTCATTTTATCCAATTCTGTTTCCAATTTGACCACGTCAATCGAATCTATCTTAACAGTGGGCTTTATCATTCCCTGCAGTCACCACACAAGGGATACTTTCATTCATCGGAGTCAATGGAACAATTTATGGTTTAGGAATCTCTGTCGTCCTGTGATGTTCCTCCCTGTGTAGCTACAGACATTCTATGGGTCTCACTCCCCACTGAATTTGGATCATAAATGGGGACAATGGGGGCCAATAGTGACCGGTTCCATAAGTGTATCTGGAACCTTTTCAACCAAACCAGAATTCCAATATCCTGAAACTTCAGGAGCACATATTCTCCACTCCTCTCTCACAACAGTGTGCATGTCCCCTGTCAAAATAGCCCCCACGGCACCTGGGTTAGAAGCCATTGGGGCTGAAGTAGTTCCAGTGTTACTGGTAGAATCTGGACTTTCCCCATTCCAAGGTTTTGACTGACTATATGGGGTGGACGTATAGCTAGCCATCCATCTAACAAGCTGTCACTAACATCCCTATCGCTGTCTTCCTTCCCGTCCTCTCCATTTTTCTTACCCCCTTTCTCCATATCATCTCCTCAAGTCACCAAGGTAGGATACAACCTCACTCTCTCAATCATATCTACTTTTCACCTCTACCTACTGCTGTTCGTCTCATCTCATTCCTGCATAGGTACGCATTGCTTTTATTTTCCATTTGTACTGGTATCTCATCTTTACATGTGCTTCCTGTTACCATGCACTGAGCACTTCAAACTCTGTGAGTCTAGGCCACGGTTGCATTGCAAACAACATCCCCCTCAAATGATCAAGAATTCTCAAATTAAATGTGCCATAATGAGGAAATGTCAATGCACCCTCTTTCTCAGTCATCTTGTACAAATTTTTAAGGCAAATGAGAGTGTGAAGCCCTACTTTTGTCACCATATAATGAGCTGGTGTGTCCCCAGGAGGCACCTCTTAGCCCATCCTGGTAGGAACACCCACGTCTTCTGGAATCATCTCTCTAATCTCTATAAAACATATTATTTTCCTTTTCTTTAGGTAAGTATAATTTAACTTCAAATTCAAGATTTTCCTGAGTTCCACAGCGAAACAGCCACCAACAACAATGCAATAAATCCAACCAATCACAGCACGGCGTTATACCAACCGACCTATCCCACCGCAGCAAGCACACTCTAACATCACTCTCGCAGCAGCACAATTTCTTTGCACACACACACATATTCTCTTAAACAACAGTTGTCTGCTTCTCTAAAACATTCAATAGAATTCAACCACTTAAAGAACACACATTCGCAATGAAACTTCGATCAGCGGAGAATCACCTGAATCAGTTTAGTTTTTCTCCTCCGCAAAAAGGTCCGCCACACTATTCACAATTGTCAGGTTCACACAAAGTTCCATGTATCAATTGGGTGGTCTGCGATGTCCCATGACAAATCCCCCAAAACTCAGCAGACAAATACAACACAGTGTCTTCTGCACCTTACTATATATCCCAGGATCATAGGCAACGTCGGACCTGATAACAACTTCGACAACAACTTATCACCACATTCACACGACACTCACAAAACCTCCGCCAGACATCACACAACCAATTTTCACTGCAATCTAAACACCATTCTTAACACATGCAACCCTATTTATACTCACTTCTTCGCCACTGTTTTCGCCGTACTCAGCCGGAAACTCCAATCCTCAATCTTGGGTTCTAGACTAGGGGGACTAGGGTTGGTGTAATGTATGTATACTTGTAAAGCGAACTGTTACCTCGTTACGTGGCGTCCTGGCGCTGTATACCGCTGGGGAACCCGTCCTGGCTTTCCCTGAGAGAGGGCACCCCCAAGGTGAAGCCAGCATCCCCGGCGCTGCTGGGGCCGTAGTGGAGATTAAGCAAGCTATTCTAGGCTGTCTAGGCTGTTCTAGATTTAATTCGAAATTCCTCACTTCAAGAGCACAACCATCCTCTATAGCTACCAACTGATAGAGCCTGGGCCAACGTACTGAGTAACAGTTACTTGAAGGTCTTTTTGTGCGACTTAAGAGGTGAGGAGAAAAGCATTTCAATCGACTATCCAAATACAGTGTAGCCAATGTGGTTACACAATAACTAAGTTTGAAACCAAGTTTCAAGTTAGTAAGTTTTATTCCATATTCAAATTAAAAAACATTTTAATATAAACCAGTCTAAGCATAAGAGTATAGAAGTACAATAAAAATATGATGTAGACACATTTTTGGAATAAATTCACCCTCTATAATAGAGAAACCACTAGTTCAATGATGGCGATGTAAGTAATAAGGAAGTAGAACTTTGCATCAGATTTCATAAATTTGTCATTAAAGAGTAATCATGGACTCCTGTCTGTTTTTATTCTACTCTGTTCTAACGTCGCAACCCTAAGCTAAGGCAAAATAAGGTAAAGAAGAAATAGGAGAATAGGTGTCCAATGTGAAAGGAGCTCCAACATTTGTCAAGTAGCATAAAGCCACAGATGTCAAAAGAGGCCTGTACCTCAAAGGTGCCCTAAGCCAGAATGATAACTATCCCTCACTACGTTGCATCATAACACCAGTTACATCTAAGGCACGTCCCGCAAATCCATTGGTACTTTTACATTCCTTTAGCACATGTTGGTTTCTTCATACCATCTTGCTATTCTCACAATCGTTTCCAGCCTTCCCTGGTCCCGTCTCCTTCTTTCATGAGAACTTGCCTCCCATCTTGTTATCACTCTCCTTGTACCACTTGCTGCTTCACATGCCTCACTATCTGCGGAGAACAAAGACCCTTTTCTCTCAGCTAACTAAGCCTTGTTCACCTGCAGTGAGAACACAAAATACATGCAACATTCTACTATAAAAGGGAAAAACATGTGAATTCAAGCGTTAAATTAAAAAGTGAGCTTTGGTCCAAATGCATCTCAGGCCCACAAGCTAGGCAAAGTTAACAAGTGCTCAGAATACATTTAAGTGCACTCTTTCCACACAGATAAATCAAAATTCTCAACACATACCCTTACAGTTAATACAGTAATACAATGATTAATTAGAATTTCTAAGCACAATAACTTTCATTTAGTAACACATCACTTTTTCTCTTGTATCTGGGCACAAAGCATGTTTATGAAAAATCACAATCCAATCAGGTACGTTTCTAAACACACACATAAATGCAATTACATTGCTGTGAAGAGTACATCCAATGATGAAGAAGAGGCAAATGAATAAAGTTGTATTGAATATATTTCCGCTCTGCTGAGCCCACAGGAGTGAGTCCGCCTTTGCTGCTGATCAGAGCAGAACTGCCTTCGCTTGAGTATTCTGACCATAGCCAACAGGCACACCACCTTTGGGCAACATTCAACAGAACACATGTCTATTAAATGGTTTGCAGCGCGTGTATTTCATCATCTAGAATGGAATAATGAGTCAAACATATGCATGTAGTTAAGAATTATATGTAAGCACATTACATCTTCTCCCTATTTACAGGAAGAAAAATCAGTAAACATAAAAATCTCGAAAATTGGGGTTAATTGACAGTTTTGTGATCTCCTACCCACATTCCCAGAAGTAATTGCAACTTCTGAGTTCCTCAGGTCAGTTATTACAATGTCATGTTCTTGACTGTTATCATCAAACTGTAGATCTTGCAGATCACAATTATCAACATTCCTAGCTGGTAAAGCCACAGTAGAATCACGAGCAAAACTCACCTCACTGGAACTTATATCGTCAAATAGATGAAACACATTATATGAGTCAACAACAGAACTTCAAGAGGCAGACAACATTTTGTTTGCTTGTTCATTGGTGAGCTTAACAACTGCTCTTCTTTTCCAAAACACCTTTTTATCCAAGAAAACAGACCCTTTAGAAACTTGGACTGAAAGTGAGACCCTTGATATACCCTCCCTAACCTTCATGAGATTTTTGACTAAAACCCAATCACCTATTGAAAAATCTTGCTGCCTTACATTATATTTAGAATCAAAGTTTTCTTTTGTAAACTTTGTTGTGTTAAAATTGTGCTTTGCTTTTTTCCTTATGATCACAGGACATATTAGTACTGTTTGTATTGTTTAAACCTTTTAACTAATCTGGAAATACTTTAACTCTGGGATCTCTTTTTCTTAGTAGGCGAAACGGAGAGATTCCAGTGGTGGAATGTGGAGTAGTGAAATACGCTCAAATGTTCTTGCGCTTAAAAATCTTCCACTCCCTTAACGCATGTCTGCACCAATTATATCCCCTCCTTCACAAATCTATTAATCCTTTCCACAAGGCCATTGGAGGAAGGAGAATACAATGCAACCCTAAGATGCTTGATTTGGGGTGAGGCAAGAAATTCCTTCATTTTGTAGAAGCAAAATAAATACCATTATCTGTGACCAATTTCTTGGGACTCCCTTCAGAATTGAAAATTCTAGTCAAGAATGTTATCACAGCCAACGTGCTGGGGCAATTGGTGAAAATCAAATTCCACCCACTTTGAGTGATAGTCAATCAGAACCATGATATATTTCATGTTACTAGGTAACAGTTCAAAAGGACAAGAAAAATCCCAGGCTAATTTGGACTAAGGTTCTTCTGGAAAGGAACTACATGTATGGGTGTTTTTATAGTTTTCCAATGTTTATCAGAAAGTAGGCAAACCTCACAGTTATTGATAAGATTTGTGACTTCCCTGTCTATGGCAGGCCACCAAAAGTGTTCCTTGAGTTTTCTGCAAGCTGCTTCAATGTCCAAGTGTCCTTCATGAGCTACCTTAATAAGATTACGTTGCAAAGTAACAGGTGGAACCACAAGGTCAGAACGTAGCCGTATGCCTTCAACAATGGACAACTCATCAGAAACTTGGACAAATGATTTAAGTGAAGCCAGAAGAGATCTTCTTTTAAGCCACCCATTTGTAACCATGTTTTTGCAGCCTGGAGAGTTCCATCCTTGTCATAGGCATCCTTCCAGTTCAATTGGGAAAAAAAAGTAAAACTCACCAAAATCATCAACAG
Organism: Lissotriton vulgaris; assembly: GCF_964263255.1. Lineage (NCBI taxonomy): Eukaryota > Metazoa > Chordata > Amphibia > Caudata > Salamandridae > Lissotriton > Lissotriton vulgaris. The sequence continues at coordinate 673,357,468 of NC_141687.1, read as the reverse complement.
TGGCTACCACACATTTAACTTCATCTTGTATATCATCGCCCACCATATGCTGGAAAGGAAGTCTAGAAAAGCAATCTGCCCTACCATTGCAACCACCAGCAATATATTTGATTATAAAGTTACACTCGTGAAGATGGGACAGAATGTGAACCAACCTGGCAGAAGCTTTCCCTGTACTATTGCCATTTAAGAGATGAAGTAAAGGCTTGTGGTCTGTAAAAATATCAAATTTAGTTACCCAGAGGAATGTTTTAAATGTTTCTAGCACCCATGTGCAAGCCAGGGCTTCTCTTTCAATAGTACTGTAATGATATTCAGCACTGTTGAGTGATCTTAGTGAGAATCCAATGGTATTTTCTTTGCCGGATACCTATTGGGATAATACAGCCCCAAGACCATGTTGACTGGCATCAACCTTTAGGAAACACTTCTGACCAGGAGTAAAAGGGGATAAAACCGAGGCATCTATGATTAAATCCTTGACTTCCTGAAAGGCAAGGTTTGCCTCCTCAGACCACATAAACACTGTACCTTTTTTGATTAATGATCGCTAAGGCTGAACAACATGAGCGTAACATTGAATGAATCTAGAGTAATAGGCAATCATGCCCAAAAAGGATTTCAATGAATCTTTATCTTTCGGAATAGGTACTTTACAATTGCCTTTATTAAAGATAACTTAGATTTTATTCCAGAAGCAGAAATCAAATGGCCTAGGTAATCTAACTCCTCCTTGAAGAATACTTATCCTGACCCATGGTAATGCTAACATTACTAAAGAACTTTACCACTCTGTCTTGTATAGATAGGTATTCTGATCTCACCTTAGGAAAGATTAACACATCATCCTGATATGCTTGAACTCCAGAAATTTCTTCAAGCAATACGCTGGCAGCTGATGCTCAAAAATGTATATGCCCCAAATGGAGTCACAAATGTTGTGATATCTGTGGAGCTAGGTGTGAGGGGAATTTGACGGTATGCGGATCGAAGATCTAGTCAAGAAAAATAAATTGAACCAGAAATGCCAGATAACAAGTCTTGGATTTTGGGAAGAGGGTGGCAGTCTACTACAATATTTGTATTCAATGTGCACAAGTATGCACACAAATGAAAGTCCCCAGTCTTTTTGCGCACCAGGCCAATGGACCGACCCATTCAGATAAATCAGTAGCTTGTATGATATCTTCATACACCAATTTATCTAAAAGTTTCTTTAGATCAGCTCTTACACTCAATGGAATGAGTCTGACCTTCTGAGCCACAGGTATAGCATTTTTTTTTGTTGTTTGATTAAATGTTGATATTTTGTGATTTTACCAATTTTGTCATTGAGAACTTGAGGAAATGTTGCTAAAATAGTTTGCAAATTGTTTTCTTCTTCAGAGTTGTAAATCAGAACTACAGGCAGATCATTGATCTGAACTTGGTTATCGGAACCAGGCACAAGCCTGAGATCCATTTTGGCGAAATCTTGCCAACGAACAATGTTCTTTCCTTTTATGGCTACATATATTTTAGTGTGAACACATCTTTTCAAACAAACTATTTTTCCCAAAAATATCCTAACATGTCGATGTCCTGATCTGCATAATCCTTGGGTATAATATCAGATTTATGAAGCACCACATTCTCAGACCAATATTTTGAATACAATTGGTCTGAAATAATGGTTACAGGAGCTCCAGAATCAGTCACCATATCCAAATCAAAATTACCTAAAGTGACTCGACAAAAAGGACCTTTGGGTTAAGAAAGATGAGATTCTCCAGCAATTGAATCAATAGTTAGAATCAAGTTTTGAAAATCATTATGCAAAGTACTATCCTGACTAGAGTCAAGTAGTCTATTACTTTCATAAGCACGTTCATTACTAACTTGGATATGCTTTTACCCTTACATACAGATTGAAAATGCCCATTTTTGTGACATTTGACACACCTTTTATCTAAAGCAAGACAAATGGGAATGTTCCCTAAATGTGTGCGAGAACTACATCTAAAACATAGTGGAAGGTTTTTTGTGAAAGGGTTTAAAACCTTTGTTTCTGAGGGAAACAGCATTAACAGAATCTTCATCATGAACTGACTTAATAAAAGCAGTAGATTTGTCATGTGAAATACATTTAGAAGTAATTATTGCCCTTTCTATACTCTTTAGCATGTCAATTTCTTCCGAAGGGGAGGGATTTCTGCAACTCATAATATGTTCCTGTATGTTCTATGAGTTGCAGCTATAGACAAATTGAATCTGTGATATAAACGTTAAGAGAAGCTCCCAAGTTAGTTTGCTGCTAAACTTCTCAAGGCAGAAGTATATTCTTCCACAGATTCCTCTGGATCTTGTTTTCTTTTCATAAAATTAAATCTTTCTAACATTTCTCTGGATCTTGTTTTCTTTTCATAAAATTAAATCTAACATTTTTCTAGGTTGTTCTAAGAATTTTTTGTTAAGTACAGCCTCCGTATACACATTCCAACCATCTCCATGTCCAGCAGGTGGAATGAGAACGGGAAGATTATCAAAAAGCTGTTGACCTTCTGAACCCAGGTAGCTTAACAAAAGGGACAATTTTCTTCTTGGCAAATAATTCACTGCGTCGATCGCCACAACAACATTTTTAAAAGACCTGAACCAGATTCTCAAAGGACTTTTAGGTTTGCCAGTCATAGGTACGAAATAAGATAAGTTAACTAATTGTTGAGAGTTAGCCATTAAAATGAAATGCCAGAAAATCTTACTACAATACCAGTTGTGGAATTGAGGCATAAACCAAGCTGCAGACTATCCAACTTGACTCAGAAATTCCAGATTCCTGAGAGTGATGTAACAGTTTTAATTTAAAACATTGTGAAGTAAATCAAAACCTGGTATTCGGTGACCAATCCAAGATGGCCGACTTGCGTGGGAGCACGTGATGAGGTCACTCTGTAGTAACGGTGCAATTCAGGCGCATGTGCAGCAAGGCAGTGCGAGGGACCGGCGCGCAACGCGCATTGGGCTCACAGTGCTTCATGCCCCCCCATCGTGTGTGTCAGCCCGGGCTGAGATAGCCTCCATGGTGCACACACAGCCAGTTTTTCACCCCTTCATCTCCACTCTGCCTATTGCTGGAATAATTAGCCCCCCCCCTGAAATTTTTAGTAGCCCCCCCAGCAATTTTGGATCTACTTGCGCCTCTGGCGAGGGAAAATGCGCGAGCTGCTGCACGCCTCAGACGAGTCCCACAAGGATGCTGTAAAGTCTCCAAAATACTCCGCAGAGATCTCCAATATATGAACCGTAAGGGAGCAAACAATAGTTGCAGCTTATAAGAAAAGCTGAGAGAAGAGGCCGACAAAGGTCTGTGATGAAGACATTCCAATCCAAGGGAGACAGCACAAAATTGGTGAGCAGCAGAGGTTTTCCAGACTTATCGCCAAATGTGAAGAGTACATCCAATAATGAAGAAGAGGCAAACAAAGAAAGTTGTACTGAATTTATTTCCGTTCTGCTGAGCCCACAGGAGTGAGTCTGCCTTCGCTGCTGATCAGAGCACAACTGCCGTAGCTTGAGTATTCTGATCATAGCGAACGGGCACACCAGTTAGGGCAACATTCAAGAGTAAACATGTTTTTTACAGAGTTTGCAGCGCGCGTATTCCATCATCTAGAAAGGAATAATGAGTAGAACATACTGGCTGGTTATTCTTCCCTCTTCCCTCATCTGGAGAAGACGGACATTGCCATTCATTCATTCCCAGGCAGTGTGATAAGGAAGCTTTGTTTTTGCTATTCGCATTCTGGAGCCTGTTTCACATGTTGTGCAGCTCTTGCGGCTGTGATGAGATCGTCATATTTGAGAGCAACTTCAACACTTTTTTCCTTGTGCTCAGCTGGGATTGTAAGCCGCTGTACATTTCCCTGCTCTTGACGCTATTGCTCGCGGAACCCGCTTTGTGGGTCCCGCTTCGTGTGGGGCCTCGTCCTACAGCATCACCAGCGAAGCTCATCTGAGGAGTCTGTCAACCTACGCCTGAGGCGGTGTTTGTGGGTGTTTGTTCTGTGTAGGGCTGCGAGCGAGTTGCGGGCGCAGGACTTCAAGTCCCAGGAGCGCGCGCCAGTCCCAATAGCCAGCACCTGGGCCGCTCTCCCTGCATGCTCCTCCCCACCATCATCTGTTTAAAAACCTTTGTCCCTGGTTACCTGTTGGAACACTTTTTTCCTTGTGCTCAGCTGGGATTGTGAGCCGCTGTACATTTCCCTGCTCTTGACGCTACTGCTCGCGGAACCCGCTTTGCGGGTCCCGCTTCGTGCGGGGCCTCGTCCTACAGCATCACCAGCGAAGCTCATCTGAGGAGTCTCTCAACCTACGCCTGAGGCGGTGTTTGTGGGTGTTTGTTCTGTGTAGGGCTGCGAGCGAGTTGCGGGCGCAGGACTTCAAGTCCCAGGAGCGCCCGCCAGTCCCAATAGCCAGCACCTGGGCCGCTCTCCCTGCATGCTCCTCCCCACCATCATCTGTTTAAAAACCTTTGTCCCTGATTACCTGTTGGAACACTTTTTTCCTTGTGCTCAGCTGGGATTGTGAGCCGCTGTACATTTCCCTGCTGTTGACGCTACTGCTCGCGGAACCCGCTTCGCGGGTCCCGCTTCGTGTGGGGCCTCGTCCTACAGCATCACCAGCGAAGCTCATCTGAGGAGTCTGTCAACCTACGCCTGAGGCGGTGTTTGTGGGTGTTTGTTCTGTGTAGAGCTGCGAGCGAGTTGCGGGCGCAGGACTTCAAGTCCCAGGAGCGCCCGCCAGTCCCAATAGCCAGCACCTGGGCCGCTCTCCCTGCATGCTCCTCCCCTCTCACATTGACCATATATATATAACAGCCTAGTCCCGCTGCGCGGGAGCGCGCGGTAGAAGCCCGGGACAAGGGCGGGACCGTCTGTGGCCGTCAGAGGCCGAAGGAGGCTTGGCTGGGCCCGGTCTCTGACATTTACTCCCTGTTGTATTAATTCTGTTGTATTGTCTCATTGGTGTTGTAAGTTTTGAGGTATATTATAATTCTGTCCAGCAATTGATATGTCTAGCTCACTACCACCCTGTGTCGGAGTCTCGTTCCTCGGGCCTCTCGATAAATATTTTGAGAAGGCAAATAAGGAGATTGATAAAGAACTGTTATTAGCTGAGAAACGAGCGGAGCGTCGTCGCTCTATAGAACATCTGAAAAAAAAACCTTTGTCCACCCAACCAGATTTAAATAACACACAAGATATTGCCGGTACCGAGAGGACGGCCGGAGAGGCTGATATATTTAGTTCTGACCAAATTCCTAGTATTTTTCGGGCCCCCAATACCTCCCTCACTCATTCTGTAACTAATAGCGAGGGTAATATAAGCAGCCCTCCTATCGTCTCTATTAGTCTTATTGACCTTAACACTCCTGTTGCCCAGACTACAGCACCCAACTTGCATTCAACTCTTACCAATCGCTCTCTAGACAGTGCTGGTCCATGCGAGAATATTGTGCCACATACTAACAATGAGACTGGATCTAAGGTTAGGAATTCTAAAAGAGCTGTGTGTTCCCCACCAAGGAAAAAGAGGAAAAAGGGTGGTGCTAAAAGAAAAAGTACCAGTCATCAGGTCTCTTCTCCTTCCATAGCTAATCCTATTACCGATCTCACGGTTCCTCATGTGACTGAGGCCCCCTCAGGTATTCCTCACTTACCATCCCTTCCCCAAGATAGCGTTACTGGGTTCAATAAGGAGTGTATCAATATATTCGAGAAACTCCTAAAATCATATATGCTCCCTCTTTTGGAGCGTGTTAGGATCCTGGGAGTAAGCATGAGCGGATTTTGCGGATTGGCAATCCGCAAATTTGCGGATTTGCGAACTCGCAATCCGCAAAATCCGCGAATTCCCGCGAATTTGCGGATTTTTTTTTTTTTTTGTGTTCGCCCGTGTTTCTGCCAGTTCGCGAGGGTTTTTACAATTTCGCAATTTGCGAACTTACCTGTCGGGTCGCAAGTTTTGCGAACTTGTTGTTTCTACGTGTCCAACCTGTTTGGGACACTCTTCTTCATCACTGCCACTCTCTGTCACCACTGCCACTCTCTGACTACTCATGCCACCCTCTGGCCCACCCATGCCACCCTCTGTTTCATCACCACACCCTCTGGTTGTCCAGTGTACATTATTTTCGGCAAAGCAAAGCACACTTTCCCTGCCTCAAGTGACCTGAATTAATTTGGGGCTGATTAATGTGTCACAGAATATTTTTTTAGCTGGCACCTGCTTCCTTAGTGCGCCCTGATTAGTGATCTTTTGCACTTGCTAAGTGCTTTCATTGTTGCAAAATTAGTTACAACACCTGCCCTGCCCCAACTGACAATAATGAATTAGGGGCTGATTAATGGATTTTAACTTCCAGCCTGGCTCCTGCTTGTCTCCCTTAGCTGTAATTCATGACCTTTGTGGCATATGTGTAACTATTCTGAGGTTCAGAGCAGGGTCACATAATAGTTTCAACCGGCAACTGAACTCTGGAGGGGCCCCTCAGGAAGCACTACAGGAAATGGCTACTAATGATGTGCCTGAACTTTTGAACCTGGTAAGTAGTTACTTTCAGTTTTGCTTAGATCGTATTTCTGCAATTTCGCACTTATTCGCGGGGCGCGAACTCACGCGAACAGTGCGAGCAGTGCGAGCAAAATCCGCTGCTCGCGGATTTGCGGATTTTGCAGGAAATTCGCAAATCTCGCGGATTGCGGATTTCCCGAAAATCCGCAAAATCCGCGAGCGGAACGGATTTTCCGCCCATGCCTACCTGGGAGACAAAATGGATCGCTTCTTGGCTACAGCCGCAACACCCCACCCAACGAGCACTAATCCTCAGCCTATTCCATTATCAAAATCTGGTGCTAACACTGCTGTTCCTAGTAACCTCCACAAAAAAAACAGTAACACCAATTGTAATACAAAATCTAATGCTTCCCAACCGACATCTAAACCTTCCAGCTCCACTACCCTTGTTAAAGATATGCCCTTGTTGGATTCAAATAAGCCAACTCCATTGGGAAATAAGCCATCTGCTAAACAAGGGGATGCAAAACCTAATAACACCACTCATAGACACATATTAAATCGTAGGAACATAGTAGACCTCCCCCCAGACTCTGCAAATTTTGTTATTATTTTGACAGGTGTGTCTCCAATTTCAAATGGGAATTTGGAAAATAATGCAAACCTGAAAAATAAAGTTATTTTCTGGCTGAAAACCAATAGACCCCTTCCTGCCCATCTAAATGGGAACATTATCTCAGTCAGAAGATGTAAGTGGGTGGGTCTTCGTCCAAAGGACATAGAGAGCGACATTGTGATCATTAATTTTAAGGATCACAGAGTTGTTTCCCACATTAGTGATTGGTACTTGGGAAACAATGAGGGAGGTATCTCCACACGGAATCTCAGTTATTTTTACCCAGAGACTTTGCTTAAACCACATGTTCAACATCGTTCTAAAAAAGTACCCTACTCTCTGAAATGGACTAACCTTACTCCCAGTTTCCAAGGTCCACATATAAACCCGGAGGCCCAGTTTAGACCTCATGCCCAATCCAGCTATAATAGCATCACTCATACTCCGAACTGGGTTAACCCTAATCCTCATTTTCTCGAACACCCTTTTATACCAACTTTTCCATTGTCTCGCCAGCCCCACAGCTAACATCCCAACTCAAACAATCCAGGTAATTACATCCAGCCGAACGTGTACTGGAACATCCCGTCGAGTAATCTTTATGAACCCCTCTCGGGGTTGGAGCATAACGATTGACCATCTATCCTACCTTTTGTTCTTGAGGCTAATATAGATTGTACGGGTACCGTTGTTACCCCAGTTAATGCACTATGTTATGTTGAAAACCCAAAGGGTCAGCCATTTCAAAGTGTTAAGGGGTGTTCTGTTTTCTTGAGTGGGACTGGGGATATGAAACCAGAACTAGACCCAGTGCCACAAGCTGATTTAATTGTAGAGAATGTTGTAATGGGGACTGGCATTCAGGGAGGGCTCCCTTGTACTACTGATATAAGGAGTGATGATGTTTCTACATATGAAGCCCCTCCTTTACATGATGTAGTCTATTCCTCTCCCAAAGATAATTCTAGAGTTCTGGCAGTCCTATGTGGTTGTAAGCTTGGAAGTTGGAACATAGCTGGTCTTGAGTCCCGCATGTGTATCCCGGACTGGGCGAATTTCATTCAGGAAGGTGACGTATGGTCCTTCCAAGAAACCTGGGCACTTTCACCAATGTTCCTTACTGGCTACTTGAATTTTAGCAAACCTGCTATCAAAGGTCATAGAGGACGAGCCGTGGCTGGCTTGACCGTTTGGGTTCGACAGTACGAGGGTGTGATAGCTGAGGAAATTTTTATTGATAGCCCCGACATATTAATGGTTAGCATTAAATCCACCAGTGGATTGAATATCCTTTTGATTAACATTTACGCTAGGGGCATTCAGGGCGGAAGGGTCTCTCCAATACTCCTCCTTTTGGATGACTTCTTAAGTGGTGCATCGGTAGTAGGACATAAGATTGTCATGGGTGACTTTAATACCTGTTTTGAACCATTGAGTATGGATGACGGCTTACTTACTGAGGCCGAAGATTTGGTCTGGGGGATTCCGCAGCTTGAGCTAGCCCCGATAAAAAAATGGTCACAAGCGGCTATTTTTATCAAAGGACTGTGCTTGGATCAGGGTTTGCGTGCTCTAAATGGTAGAGTGCGTTCTGACAGGTCGGGCAGACATACTTTTTGTAATGGTAGATTCAGCAGCCGTATTGATTATATTTTACTGGACGTTAAGTTGTGGGCTGCTGTAGTGGATATGGAGGTTAAGTCTCGCCCGGAAAATGATCATGATCCATTGGTGGTGGAACTAAGGGATTTCAGCTTTTCTGGGCCAGTAAAAAGCATGACCAACTTAGTTCAGGACGAAGTTGTACTCACTAATGACATGAGAAGGGTACGTTGGCCAAAAATCTCTGTAGATGTTGATGCACGCAAAATGATCAGATCCTTGGTTTCTAACTCACTGGTAGAAATTTCAAAATGTGACTCCCAGGAGGTCATTAACGCAACTATTACTGATATTCATACCAGTCTGTTCACAGCATTAAAAAAATTGTTTACAAAGTCTATATCCAAACTGTGTATTAGGGGGTAAATGAAAACTACCAATTGGTTCGATGATGAGTGCCGTCGGACCCATGGAGACCTGTTCAAAGCATTAAAGCTCAAGAATCATATTTTAATCAGGTCCTGTAGGAAGGCATTTAACGTTGCAAAACGTACAGCCAAGGCCAATTGGGACGAAGAACGGTGGTTAATGCTAACAGAAGCATGTAGCTCTAGGAACTTGCAACGGTTTTGGCACTTACTAAAATGGGGTTCTTCCCAGGAAGATCGTCCAAGCCCAGCTTCGGTGGGTCAACAACAGTGGGTACGATACTTCGAGGAACAATTCAGGTGCCTTAGTAGTGCACAGGATAATATTCTTTGTCCTGTGTCGGCTGATCTACTAGAGTTTACAAGTGGAGAAGTCAAAACTGTTTTGCAATCTATTCCAAGGGGCAAGGCACCCGGTCCTGATTGCATTCCAGCCGACTTATTCCAACAAGACCAGGATTTATGGGTTCCCTATCTAGTTCAATGGTTAATGCCCTGGCCACTGGTGCAAGGGTTCCAGAATCCTGGGCAGGGGCTGAAATCCTGCCAATATACAAGAAAGGTGACCGGTCGGTCCCTTCCAACTACTGTCCGATCAGCCTTATAGACGCGGTGCAAAAAATCTCAGCCTGTCTTGTTCTTGGCAGGATTCAGGATTGGATTGACGAGTTCAAATTCCTAACCCTGCTTCAAGCTGGTTTTAGGTCTCATGTGAGTACCTTAGATCAGGCCTTCCGTTTTATTCTTCTTTATTGGAAGAAGGTTCTTTTAGGTAATGGCAACCTCTATGCGGCCTTCGTGGATTTAAGGTCTGCATTTGATCTTGTTCCGAGGGCAGGGTTGTGGAAATGTTGAGTTGAATTGGGTATGCCAGCTCCCCTTGTACGCCTCCTGGTGAATCTACACGCACACACCTATGCCCAAGTACGCTGGGGCAAACCAGGGGAGGTAACGGACAGATTTCCAGGTGCTAAAGGTGTAAGGCAAGGGTGTGTACTAGCTCCTACCCTTTTCTCTTTATATATTAATAGGGTCACCAAGTACTTTGACAACCATCCCACCGATGCCCCATCCCTAGCTGGAATGAAAATCCCCTTGCTCATGTTCACTGATGATACTCTTCTAATCTCAAAGACCAGACAGGGTCTTCAACAGGCCCTGATGAGGTTTGAATTATTCTGCAGCGAACATGAGCTTGAGGTGAATGTGTCTAAGACAAAATTTATGGTATTAAGAGGAAACAACCCGATTACAGCAAGGGTTACTATGGGGGGTACCTCCCTGGAACAAACTAAGTTGTTTACTTACCTGGGAGTAACATTCAGTGAGAACCTAAACTGGTCCCACCAGGTAGATATTATGGCCTTAAAGCACACGCAGTTAGGAGGAGCCCTGATTAAAGAGCATAAAGGTTCACTTACCCGGCCAATCTCGCCGCTAGTGAAGATTTATGGATCAAAGGTTCTTCCCTCCGTTTTATATGGGGCTGAACTTTGGGGCTTTAGTAACCTGGATCCCCTGAGAGCAGCCCAAAATAAATTCCTTAGGGTGGCAACGGGTCTCCCACAGTCAACACCAAGGATCCCGCTTCTGTATGATCTTGGGTTTCAGCCTGTGGAGGACCAGGCTAGGTTTCGTCCACTAGCATTCTGGCGTCGTCTTTGGACAACGCCGGAACTCCATTTATATGTAAGAGCTTGTTTGGAGGTCAGAGATCTTCCAGGCTCTTATAAAATAGGCTGGTTTAAGGACTTAAGAACCACCCTGAGTTCCATGGGGTATGGTGCACTGTGGCTAGATCCCGCACCCGTAACATTCCCTTCCAAAAAGGATTTGAAATCACACTACTGGGACTGGGTAGTTCAAAATAGACATTCGAGACTGGGCTCTAGTAATCTCACTAGCTTATTTGTGGCCATTAAAGACGCTCCCAAGCTTGAAAAATATTGGGATGCTATAACAAAGCCCCTGGACCGCAAATTATTCCATCAATTCAGATGCGGTTCACTGCCATTAAGGGAGTTTACCAAAAAGTGGGGCCCCGGTGGTCTGGACACTGTCCTAAGTGCCCTGGCCAGGACGAAAGCCTAAACCATTTCTTGTTTGTCTGCCCCTTGTATGTTGCCCCTAGAGCCAAATGGTTAAGTCCGGTTTGTAGAAGCTTGGGAACGCGCTCGGCTGTTAATGCCAGTAGAATATTGAAAACAAATTTGCCCCCATTAATTGTAAGTGTTGCAAAATATTTAGGATGGGCCTGGATTCAAAGAACCAGGTTCATTACACCAACTTAGGTGTTTACTATAATCCTATGCTCTCCAATTCTTGGGCAGCCCATATAGATATGAAATATTGTGGTATTCTACTGTGATTATTGCAACTTTTTATATTCGTTCAAAAGAAACCTGTATAAGTAATTTAATATGGTCTTAGGTGTTTTTATTCTGTTTTTTACCAATTTTATATTTCATGTGTATGTTGTATTGTATGTCTTTTATGATGAATTAATCGAATAAAGACTTCTTTGAAATTGAAATTGAGTAGAACATACACATGTAGTTAGGAATGATAGGTAAGCACTTTACATCTACAAAGATAAATTAAAATTCTCCACCTGTGCCCTTACAGTTCAGAAATAACATGATTAATTAGAATTTCTAAGCACAATAACTTTCATTTAGTAACACAACACTATTTCTCTTGTCTCTGGGTACAAAACATTTTTATAGAAAATCACAATCTTATCAGGTACGTTTCTAAACACACATATAAATTCCATTCCATTGCTGGGATACCTTGATACATACGTACCCCCTGTTCTATTATTAACATTAGTCTCACAGAATATACCCAAGTGCAGACTACATGTGGCTATAATGTACTTCTAACATGTTCTGTATAGTGGGATCAATTTTACACTTCTTCAGCCCTAGCAGTCAAGTGGTTAACGTATTAAGGGCATCATGTTATCAGACAGTTAATTGTATGCAAAAGGCAGCCGGCATGTTTCAAGATGGCCGATCTACTGACTACAGATTTTTCAGCAGTCTGCTTGCTGGGTAAAATTAAACTCCTCACTGTTCCGAGGAGGTGATGCTTAAGTATCTCGTATGAGCGCTGTATAGTTTACATATTTAAGTCCGTGCTGTTCATGTCATACAATCGTTCCATAGATTTAAACTTATCAAGATTCAAAGTTAAACTATATATATTTCAGGGTCTAAATCCCCCTAAAGTTGAGGCCTCTGGGCTGTGCTTGCGTGATATGGGAACGCGTCGCGAGGGCGCTCTTGTGACGCGTCACTGCGCAACGGCACAGAACCTACTGCGGTTGGTCGCCATTTTGCGCTGTGTAGGAGGTGGGGAGGCTGGAGGGAGTCGTCAAGCAGCTGAAGCGGCGCTTTTCCGGGGCAGCTTGTAGTATCACGTGAAGCGACCAGCGAGCCGCGGTGGTGCACATATCTTCTAAGTTGTAAAGACAGTGGCAATGTCCGCAGAGGGAACAGCTGAACCGGTGAGTCGGAGCGCGTGTGTACATAGTAGACCTGCCTCTCCCCCTTGGCCTTGTGATCAGATGTGGGTTACCTCGGAGCAAGGTAACCCATTCTGATTTCAGCCTGCTAGGATGTACATGGCGCATTTCCGCGGCGCACATTGTCCGTTCAAAATGCACAAATAAACTGAATGTATCTAGTGCCACGCTTCATACCTTGATCTATAGATGCTATTTTATTTTACACATTTGCTTTGACTGAGATTATACTTTTTCGACCTTCTACTTTGGCACTTAATTAAACATTGCCGTCCAATCTAGCTTTCCGTCCAGTGCTCTTATCTCCTGCACACCTTTTAAATCATAGTGAATCAGATATTTATAGAGCGCGGCAAATCACCATGAGTGTCTCGAGGCGCTTTTCTTGCGTAATGTTCAGATCTTGCAGTCTAACTCTGAACTTTCCCGTTTCAACCCCACAGCCTGTTTGACTTGTTCCTTTTATACTTCATTTTTTTAATTCCGGCTCCGTAAATCATTTTCACTTCGTGCGCCAGCTCCCCTTAAGAACCTTGATTTCCCCTATTGAAGCTTGTTCAGCCCCTTATCGTCTTCCTTCAAGAGCTGCTTCAAATCTGCCCGGTCGTTCCAATTTTCTTACTTCTATATTTCCCACCCCTTCCCGTTTTAATCTTCATCGATTCACGGCATTCAAACACACCCCATGGAGTGATGACTAGACTGAAGTTGGAAAATAAAGTTGTGCCTTTTATAAATAAAAAGTACATTAAGTCCCAAACCCAAGGCAAGCGTGGCTGAGTGCCTTAATCCAAGGCAAGCATGGCCGAGTGCAACTACACAGATTGATAAAGAGAAACAAGCATTGGAAATGCAATAGGTCTCGCATTAGAAAAGTTGGAGCTATTGGTCTTGTAAATGACAAATATTTTATTTATGTGTTGGTTTTTAACCCCTTAAGCGCGGCGCGAATTTTCGCGCTGTGCTGAAGGTTCTAATGAGCCTTGAAGAAGGGGTCGCACTCCGACTCCACCCACCAGCAGGTGTACCCCAGGAGCATCATGGTAGATGCAGTCTTTGATAGCGTGTGCGCTATTTCGATGAAAGTGTGTCATAGCAAGGTTGCAGCACCAACTCTGGGCACCAGTGTTTCGGAATTGTTGTTCCTCGTCAGCAGAGTGTAGGTTTTTCGGGGGTTAGCTGTGCAGGCTGCCAAGTGTTCTCAGGTTGATACCTCTCATGGCGCGGGTGCGAGAACCGAGCTCGTCAGCTCTAGCTCGAGGGAGCCAATTAACTTTGAAGAAGGGGTCGCACTCCGACTCCACCCACCAGCAGTGTACCCCAGGAGCATCATGGTAGATGCAGTCTTTGATAGCGTGTGCGCTATTTTGATGAAAGTGTGTCATAGCAAGGTTGCAGCACCAACTCTGGACACCGGTGTTTCGGAATTGTTGTTCCTCGTCAGCAGAGTGTAGGCTTGCGTGTCGGAGTGCGACCCCCTTCTTCAAGGTTCTAATGAGCCTATTGGCTCATGATGGAACGGTTCCGTCATGAGCACTGCTCAACCGACGCTCATGACGGAACCGTTCCGTCATGAGCATGGAAGGGGTTAAAATAGCTAAATTGATAGCTTTGTCATTTACAATGCCAATAGTTATAACTTTCGCGAATGTGACACCTATAGCACCTGGTAGGGTGGAAAAGCAGAGGTGACGTGAAGAAATGTGATGACACCCAAGCCTGCACTGCATCATTGACCGATGGAACGACTTACAGAATTTCTTCAAATTGCGAGTTTCAGGATCTTCACACTTTTTTTTTAATTTTTACTTTGACATTGAATGACAATTAAATGAAACTGAAATCAAGGACTAAGTTACCTGTTGGTGGCCAGACCTTAGCTTTGATAAAAATGAAAGAAGTTAAATAAGGAGACACGGCCTAGCGGCCGTGAAACTGAACCCCTTTGATGCAGCAGGGGGTGGAGCGGGAAGAGCTGCTGGCGGCACAAGTTAAATAAGGAGACACGGCCTGGCGGCCGTGAAACTGAAAGCACGGCCGGCTGTGAAAGCCTTTGATGCAGCAGGGGGTGGAGCGGCACCAAGCTGGGCAGTGCCTGATTATCTTAAGTATGGAGTCTAAATGTCCTCTCCTAAATATGATGCATGTTTATAAAAGACATCTCTATAATCAGGAATACTGCAGCAGCAGCTCCTGTAATTGCTAGAACGAACGGTGTTTTAAAATTGTCGGCCAGCTGTAGATGACGACAAGGGAATGCTTTATGGATGACCACAGCTAGAGGGGCATCTCAGTACACAACTATCCCCTCACTATCATACACAAGGCCTGCTAGGAAATCTACACGTGGCTCAATTCTCATACTATATTAGACTTTCTGACAGTATGTTCTACTCAGAATAACCAAAGTACAGAGGGAGGAAATACAGCAACGCGGTCTACAGACGGTAACAGGTTTGCATCTCTGTAAAATAGAGCGGCATGCGTACCTGTCGCAGTCCAACAATATGTAAAGCTGTTCACAAAGTTATTCTCTTCGGACTAAACGTAAGTGATCAGTTACAAGCTGTATGCCGAACTTGTAAGAACGGCATGGACCGAGGTAATAAACCTCCCATCGTTGATACTATAATGTGTAGAAAAATACAGCGGTGGTGTAGCAAGCTAATCTGCTACCCTACTATAGAGTGGAACTGAAGTTTTTAAATCTTTAATCCAAAATGGGGACCATGACGCCCCTGTCTCAACGGCATACATTAATAATAAACATGCATGTAAAGAGCACGCTCGCAACATTTTTATACAACAAAACCCAGAATTAAGTTATCAGGTAGTCATGCAAAGATGGTAGACGGTTTTCTGCACTATAACGTCTCAAAACGCAGAGTAGGTGCTAACGAAAACTAAACACTCACCTGTCAGTCAGTACCCCGGGCTGCACAGAGCTGTTGCCAGCGGTAGCGATCAATAAGGATCAGATGGTATTTATTGCCGTCATTGGTCGTACAGAGTCATGGGACAGCCTTGTCGTGGCGCTCAATTTGGACGTGTGTTCACAAATAGGGTACCCGATTGGTGGAAAGGATATAAATACGTAAGTGGTAAATGTCTACGTGTTCCATATCCATTGATGAATATACATCTATCCACGTTGGTGTGTCTAGCCAAGCAGCCGATGGCTCCGGCAATAGCACGCTCGCCGAGGCTCCAGGGAACAGGATCGGGGCTGCGGGCGGTCATAATTGATTTTGTCTGTGTACTTGAATGTATTAAAAGGGTGCCCCCTTAATTATATTTTGATGGTTTTCAAGGAAAAGATTAAGAATTGGACAAGGAGTCTCTCTTGTTCATGTTGCACCTGAGTGTAAGCACCTGAGTGTAAGCTAGCAGTAAAAAAACTCGATTCCAATGGAAGTGTAATACTGATAATAAAGCTCATATTAACTTGTGCTGGTAAAGTGATCTATGTATCTTATTCTGCTGGCAGACTCAAATCTCAACACACCAGTTTATAAAGAGAAAAAACGATAATGTGCATCTCTTTCAGAGGCTGACTAGCTGGCGGCACAAGTTAAATAAGGAGACCCGGCCGGCCGTGAAACTGAAAGCCCGGCCGGCCGTGAAAGCCTTTGATGCAGCAGGGGGTGGAGCGGCACCAAGCTGGGCAACAGGTGGCTGGTGATTTGATGCTGTGCACGCGCATTTTAGCTCAATGCGCTTGCTAAAAGTGCACGGGCACAGCATCAAATCGCCAGTGTAGTTAAAGTCTGTTTAAGCCCCTATAGTCTAGCTCCACTCAATGCGCATGCGAATTGATAGGCGAGACCTATAAAGTACACACGTGTATTAAACTGGTAGTTATCTGGAACGCACACACTAAATGTTTTTTTTCAGACCTGTACGAATTAACCTTAAATCATAGCGGCTTTGAGTCCCAAAATGAAGTTAGTTATTAGCGCAAATACAAAAAAAATCCGTAGCCTGGTGATATTTTCGAATCCTGTAATGTTGCGTATATAGTTTTGCGATGCAGTGGCAGCAAACTATCATTACTTTGTGTGACTAATGCGTTTACTCCAAGGCATCAAGCAGGTGAGGATCCTGCGGTATTCGATAGTGCGGGGATTAGGTATTTAGTGTTCAGACCTATTTGAAATGTTTTTCAGTTAATTTCGTAAAATTATTTTCAACATTTCGTGATTTATTTATTAATAAATGGAAAAAAACATTCCTACTGCTTCCACCACCTATGCCATACCCCACACAATTGCGTAAATTGTGACATTTTAATTACACAAAGACTGGTAACTTTCCACTTCTCACTTCACATTCATGCGTTGCTTTTGATTGGTTTGATGTGATTTTTGGTAATTTTTAGAGAACACGCTTTTATGACCTTATAAGTATTTAGTTATGCAGCATAATATCCTTGGTGCAACATCAACTGTTGCATGGCTAAACACTTCTAAGGTCCTAAAGGCAAGGCCTATTGGCTATGGTCACTTTTCACTGAACGGAGGTCCTTCTGAGATGCATGTGATTGCTCCTTCATTGGGGTGCTGTATTTAGTATAGGTTACCAGGTTTTGAAACCCGGGGGCATTTATCAAACAATGAAGTGCTACAATATCGCAACCGATGACGGGTATGGAATAACTGAAATCAATCCGTTTTTGTAAATCGCAGTTTGTCATCTGAGAGGGTATCTAGGCGCTGTGCTGCGGGCGTCCAGTTGAAGAACCAGGTCTGAGTCCCGCAGTCAATGACAGCGCTTCTCAGCCTGGAAATGAGAGCGAGGCCCTAAAGGAATATATTCAATGGAACTTGAAGCTCAGCCTCGTGTGTGGGTTTTTTAAATGTATTTTTTACTAAATGTCTCACTGATCAGAGCCGATAAGTCGTCCTGCTTGGAACACATTAAACGTACTTTTCTTTATTTTCTGTTGACCATCTCTGAAAATTTGGACATTTACTTGCCGAAACCTGACGGGACGATTTGGAGGAAACACAGGAGTCCCTAAGCAAATCCTAGACGCCTGCCTGGTGACCCGAAATGTAGTGCTGTGTTAATTGTAAGCATCACCCCTGTAGGTGATGGGAGATTAGCGGAGACTCGCAGCTCCTACAACGGGCCCTCCCGCACCTGTCCTCATCGGTACGAGGTAGGGTTTTAGTTGAATGGGTGGGCGGTCTCTGCTGTTTCAGAGGTGGGTAAATCACCGCCGCCTTAGACTCGAGCCAGGAGTCCTGGTCCTGAAAATGAAAAGAGCAGCCCAGCTCTCGGGTGATCCGCCATTTAAATTCGCTTTTTGTGTAGGGTTAACTATAAGCGAAGTCGCTCCTATTGATTCTTAAGTTTGCATTGAGGTATAGTAATGTTTCTGGTGACATGGGGTTGTCTGGTAATATTACCTACTGTGGAGTTTGGGTTTTGGCCCTGGTCACAGCATCTAAATTTCTGTCACCAAAAGAACTGTCTTTTGAGAGGTAAGTTTGTGAGCGGTTCTTAATTTATAACAAAAGCACCTTGTAAACCATGTGATAATTCAAAAAAGAACACTTCTAAACTTAGTACTGAGCAAAACACGATCTACCCATTTACTTGTTTTAAATGCGATTTAGCACACAATTGTTTCGGGGCATCACAACACCCCAATAAAGTATTAAACTAATTTAGCAGCCTTACTGGTCAAAAGGTTCGGAGATCTTTCGGGTTAAACTATGGTAATGCTAACCAACATTTGGGAACATCTAGAAAAGCGGCGAAGCCAAGAAATTTAAAACATCCTCAAGAATCGGACAAAATTACCTGAACTGTTCACATTACACTACCGAAAACTGGCCACTAGATGTCAGCATTGCAGTTTTACACGGGAAAGAAATTACCTACGGGGTGCTTTAGTTAATCCAGTAAATGCAAGTAATCGTGTCTGTAAGGGTGCCCGCGAGATGGCGCCTGTGCTCGTAAGCCCCCGCGTTTAACCGCTCACTGGTGGCCGGAGAAAGCATTTTGGTAGCACTTCAAAAAGCCAGCTACTAAATGTCTCGACAGAGCAGTGCATGCGCTGGCTCTAGCGAGACCTAAAAAAGGACCGCATAAAAGCCGACTGGGTAATAAGTGAACTTTTCTACGTGAGAGGTAGCTCTCGAATAAAACACACTTGATCGATAATGAAGCAAGGATAGAGAGAAACAGTCTTCTAATCATCAGGCCTTTATTCAAATAAAACACACTTGATCGATAATGAAGCAAGGATAGAGAGAAACAGTCTTCTAATCATCAGGCCTTTATTCATTGTGGGGCATTTGAGAGGGTCAATTTAGTGGTGCCCACATTACTAGCCTAATCTTGGGAAAATGAGGAGCTGCATGTTAGCCTACTATGGAAAGCTAATGGCGGGGTAAGACCTCAGAATTGATATCCCTTAGAACGGATATGTTCATAAGATCACACAGGGTAGCTGTGTTTTCCATATCTTACTTTGCCACAGTGTTTTATTAATACCTAATTATTAATACCTAAAATAGTGAATTACAATCATGGAGACAAAAGCCCACTGTAGCACCCAATGTCAAATGTAACCCTTCATTAGGTAGATGAATAATTTACAAGATGTATAGATGATTAAATAGCGGCTGGGTTAATCGCAGTCTGTCAAGTGTAAGGCTCACATTACAAAGCAAGTCCACTGGTAAAGGTCAAGGCTCATGTTTGCAGGCCAAACATTGAAGCTGTAAACTTGGCAATGCCACCACAAGCATTCCCAACTAATCTCAGTTCAGACTTTTTCCCCGTGAATCTGTCTCTGGTTCAGTATTTGAGTACCCAAAGTTAAGCCTGAAAATTCCATGTGGTCACTCAATTGTAAAACAAAAGACCTTATTTTGCCGAATGGCTCAATATATGCTTTGAACAGACCAGGCGAGAGGGTGCTGTTCCTTGGCAGCAATTCCTGAAAAAAACAAAAAAACTGAACATATTTTTACACTGTACTGAAGACATTTCTATTACTAAGTCTAGCGGGTCACTAGTGTTAAATGCTGCAAATAGTCTTTTATAGAATGAAGATTGACATCGCTGGCATCTGCTAACTGAACTAGGTTGCCCATCACAAGCACAAAAGCGAGGACTGCGGCTTTCTCGAAGTGGATTGCAAGGTTGAAGTCATTTGAAATGGAGTGTGTGAAACGGCATCATTGTGCATTGATTTCCTAACTACCATCCAAAAAATATTCCTCTCTTACTCGAAAACAAGCATTTGCAATGCAATTGGTCTTGCATTTACGCAAGTTTAACCTATTGGCATTGTAAATGACAATGCTTTTTATTTGTTTAAAAACAAAAATAAAAAGCATTGATATTTGCAATGTCAATAGCTGAAACTCGTGTAAATGAGACCTATTTCATTGCAAATGCTTGTTAGATTAGTGAGCATAGAAACACTCTTTCGGCCCGCGCAGCAAATTAATTAATCAAACAAGCGCTGCCGCTAAAGTGAAAGTGGACCGCGCTGCAAATAAAAAAAAAAAGTTAGTGCTTACTGACTTATGAAGGAGATCGTGTAATGGCACAAGTAAGACGGGGGTGGAATTTGTAAAATAATCTACTTGGCCAAAGGATAAAATGCCACTGATATATACATGTCCTGATTAGCCCACTTGTCCCACCTATTCTGAATCCTACATCAATTATAAGGGCTGGCAGAGAGACATTTGATATATTTTTGTTTTTATTAAAATCAATAAACAATTAAATGATTTTTAGGTCTCGCCTGTCAATGCGCATGCGCATTGAGCGGAGCGAGACTATAGGGGCCTAAACAGAGTTTAACCAGACTGGCGATTTGATGAAGTGCATGTGCGCTTTTAGCTCAATGAGTTAAAATGCGCGTGCACAGCATCAAATCGCCAGCCATCTGTTCCCCAGCAGCTCTTCCCGCTCCGCCCCACAAGCTTCCCCCAGCGTGCGCTCTGCCTCAGCCACACTCCTCCCACACCTTTGAAGTGAAGCTTAGCTTCAATACAAAGGCCCCTGCTGCTTCACACTATTCACGGCCGCCAGGCTGTGTCTCTCCCTCATTGCCGCTCCGCCCCCTGCTGCGGCCGTGTCGCATTTCTCTTCCCCCCCCTCCCCACAGCAATGCCCTCCGTCTTGTTGTGATAAACTATCCAAACTCTAAAACCCATTCAAGTGAATTGCATTTAACTGGGCGAATACACCTTGGTCGTAGCAGCGGGAAATAGATTGTTTTCACCAAAATAAGTGCCACCAGAGATCTTAGCTGCCCTCTCTCTTCTATTTCCCACAGTGTGCCTCTCCTCTTTCTACTTCTCATCCCTCATATATCCCCACTGTTGCCCTTTCAGTCTAATCATCTCATTTCTGTTTCTCGTTTCCTCCTTTCTCCATCTTTTAATTGACACTGCCACTCGCCCCCGCCCGGTCCTTTCTTGTCTACTCGTTTCCCCTTGCCTCGCCTTTTCTCTCGATCTCTGATACCGCCTTGTGCCCACCATCTCTCTTCTGCTACCCTCACCCCGTTGTTTTCCCGCCCGCCCTTTCCCCACTGAAGTCTTCGGGATTCCTCTGCTCTGCCCCCGCTGGTAGCTGCTACCGCTCTCCTGCCTCTGTTTGTCGTGCTGGCGTGAGGGAAGCCCACATAGGCTATCCCGGGCTCGCATGGAGGCAAGCACACACCCACATGCAGAGGCGGCGCCAGCCGTGCTGCTCCTGCGCCACCGGAAGGACCGAGGAAAAACAAGAGTGAAGTAATTCCTGGTGTCCACACAGTGCGATGGGCTCAGTACTCGGTACGGTGGATGTTGCTGCAGCGCCGGAAGCAGGCTGGAAAAAACACACACATACCGCCAGTTACAAAAATAAGCGTTTTCAATTATATTCGTTTTGATGTCTGTATATTAAAAAAGTTGTTAGCAACAGTGAGTAAATGGGGCTTCGTTTAAGTGGAGAGGAATGCAGGATGGGTAGCAGTCCGGAGGTCCGGAGGACCGTGCAGGCTTGGAAGGGAACACCGAATGGTCCTGGTTGAGCAGTGATGGTTAGGTTCAGACTGGCCCTGGCTGTAAGCAGGGAAGGATACCAGAACTATGCAATTCTGCTGTCGCTGTGTTTTCCGCACAGTTACAGATTTGCCCCAGTTTCCACTTAATCCATAAACTGCTGTATAATCTGCAGATTTGAACCCCAAAAAAGTTTGTAGCTCAGTCGCTTCAAAACAAAACATGCCACATCACGTACAATTATTTACGCTTTCTTATCACACAATTTAGCCAACATTGCCTCATAATTTGGTCCTCCCTTGCCTCATAACTCCAGTAGCCCTGCCTATAATGCGAGACCTATTGCATTGCTGTGCTTCTTTCCCCTGCTGCACTCTCCTCTCTAGAGATGTTTCCTAACGACCAGAGCTGCCATCTAAGTCACGTAAATACAAAACATGTTGCATTCCAAATGCTATAGGTGTCACATTCGCGAAAGTTATAACTATTGGCATTGTAAATGACAAAGCTATCAATTTAGCTATTTTAAAAACCAACAAATAAATAAAATATTTGTCATTTACAAGACCAATAGCTCCAACTTTTCTAATGCGAGACCTATTGCATTTCCAATGCTATTTAATAATGCATTGCTAAACAAACTTGAAAAGCAATATTATCCATTTTATCCAAACATATAGAAATACAACAAAGTATGGAAACTGTGATGCTACACTAAAAGGGGGCGGGGTCGGAGAGTCTGGGGTCAGTCAAAGCAGTGGCTAAAAAAACAAAATATTGTAAAACTTTTTTTGTCTTTCACCTTTAGGTGAATACATGTATAATGGACAGCATTAATGAAAACTAAATGCAAGTTATGTTAATCAGTGGGAAATGCACTAGAAGACATTATGAAACCTCACCGGAGAGCCACAGAATTGAATCTTGGTTAGTGTAGTGGAGAATTGTGACATGTGCATGTTTAGGGCTACAACGTCCCAGTCTGGTCTGTGACAAAGCACTGGGAACGTGCAAATCATTATTTTAAACTTGCATTATTAGCAATATAAGATAGACTGCTACAAAATGCTCGTTGAGTTTTAGGGGGAAAAAGTGCTTTCCAAATATAGATTTTTAGTAATACCCAGACTGTGCACAGTGACTGGATTATTCTATTGATAGTGAAAACCGTTCTCTGGTTGTTTATCCCCATTTGTTTTAGATAAAATGTGTAAAACAAGGACTGTGGAAAAAGGAGTTAAAACTAATGTGATCTTGTCACAGGCGTGCTTCGTAGTGCGTCTGCATTAATTCCTGGTAAACAGAAAAAGCAAACAAAAACATTAGATTGGGCACTGGGAGTGCACGTGATTTTCCTGCAAGTTCAATGTTATAACTTGATGGTCACAGTTGCTTCCATTTGGTGGGCTTTCCTGTCTAGATTCGGTAAAGAGAACACGGAGGGCATGATAGGGAGCTTTAAGGGACAGTGTGGTAAATAATTGTTTACTTACAATAGTTTGTGAGACAGTAAAGACGCATAACTGAAACAACTTTTCTAAAGTGAATAAGCTGAATTTCTTCACACAAAAATAATTAATCTTAAAGCAGCCTGGAATTCAGAGACATGGATGTTCGCGCTGCTTTCGACCAAGTTGAAAATCCTGCAATTGTGGACAAACTTCAATTTTTCTATGTGCCTTAAATTGTAAATTTGTGTAATAAAAACGGCAGTGTAAAACACATAGTATATTGTGATGTGTGATGTGATGTGATGTGGGACTTGTATAGCGCGCTAACACTCCAAGGAGTATCTTGGCGCTTGGATTCCAGAAAACAGCAGGTAGTAGATTAAAAAGACTACCAGTCTAAGAAGCACATCATATGAATCCCATGCATTCGGAGTTGGACAAGGAGTAGATCCATCTTTTTAGAGACTTTCTGAATTTTAGTTCAGTCGTGGATTGACGCAAGGAAAAGGGAAGTTTGTTCCATGCTTTCGCGCCAATGACTGCAATGGATTTTCCTCCTTTAGTTGACATTTTGAACCTAGGGACAAGGAGTCGATCTGCTGTGGAGGACCTGAGTGATCTTGACGGATGATATTGTTTAAAGTATTTGCGCAGATACAGTGGGCCATGGTGGTGAAAGGCTCTGTAAGTGATGGTAAGAACTTTGAAGAGTATGCGCTTTTGTGTAGGAAGCCAGTGTAGTGCGTCCAGAGCTGCAGAGGCCGAAGATTTCCTAGGCAGTCTGAGGACCAGTCTGGCGGCAGCATGTTGGACCATTTTGAAGTTTATGCAGGGCTGATTTATTACGTCCTGCATAAAGACTATTACAATAGTCTAGCCTAGATGTTATTAGGGCAACAGCTACTGTGCGTCCGGCGCTCAGGGGGAGAAGATCGAAAAAATTTGTAAGACTCCTGATGATGCCGAAGCATACCCCTGCTACTTCCTTGGCTTGTTGGTTGAAAGTCAGTGTTATCAAACTTTATGCCTAGGTTTCGAGCAGCATTGATAGTATTAGGGGGGCTTCTGCCTATTCAGGCCACCAGTCTTGTGGCGAGAAGGAATTGTTGAGTCCGAAAGGAATGATTTCAGTTTTGGACGATTTACACTTCAAATGGTTGTGTGACATCCATTTGAAGGTTGCTGACAGACATTCTTTTAGTGTTTGTTCTGCGTTAGAATGATTTTTGTCAAGGGTCAGAACAAGCTGAGTGTCGTCAGCGTAGGCGGCAGTACTGATGTTAAAGGAGGAAATTAGATTTAGTAGGGGAACCATGTACAGGTTGAATAAGGTCGGGCTTAAGCTAGAGCCCTGCAGAACCCTGTTTTTCGTTGTTTTTTCTTATGAAGAAAGGTCGCCTAGTCTTACAATTTGGTGCCTGTGTGCTAGATAGTTTGCTGTGGACTACTGCCCCAAAAGGTTACTGCTGGCATTGGCACTTGTGACTTGCTGGTCTGTTACACGCTGATCATCAGAGTTATCTGAAAGCAGAGCCTGTAACCTGCAAGTCTCACTGATTCATATCCCCTGCTACTCTTCCCCCAACCTTCTTACGAATAACTGCATAATTTTGTCCTTCGTTGCAAAGCGCTACTTTCTCTTAATGGCCATCTCTGGCTATAGCCGCAGCTTTTTAATTTTGCCAGACCTCCAGAGAGTCTGGGTTGAGCTGTGCTGCAACTCTGGGCAAAGACCCTTTATATTAGAAGAGCAAAAGGAGAGTGACAGCACCGCAGAGTTACAGACAGTCCCAGTGAGCATAGTTTATAGGCGGGCATCATGGTAAAGGGAGAGACGGTCAGCTGCCTTTGCTGCCAGCTGCAGAGTAAGCAGGAAACAAGTGCAGGACCGAAGCTGTGGGCAGTCTGACTCCGAATGTGGGCAAGTAGTTCCCGTTTTCCCACTATCCTGTTGGTAAAGGGAGCATGAAATATTTTAGCCTGTCACCTGCAGACCACAGCTCAATGAAGACAACCGACGACATAAAGGCATGGCACTGAGTGCAAAGAGACCCCCAGACTACTCGGTGCTGTCTTTTCTAGTCTCGCTCGCCAGACTATGCTGAAGAAACTGCATTGGAACACCTTCATCTCCCTCCTGTTCTACTTCTAGACGTCTTGAAACTGCCCTCTGATGGAACTAAGCGACCATTGCAGGCCTGATCACACAGAGTGGTGTATTATTCAGATGTGCTTAACTTTATACCTAAATTTAAGCCTCACGGAGGTCACGGACTACCACTTGCTAAGACTGAGTTTTACTCACCCCCCCCCCCCCATAGTTTATTTCCACCGTTTCTCCCTCTATGATATGTTGTCATATTGTCAACATTTTGCTTGTTGTGTATGTGTTTTGTTTTTATAAAGGCGTGAAGTTTCCAGTCATTGTTTGTTCGTGTATTTTTATCCTGGCTGGAGTTGATCGCATTCCTTCTCCCCTTTGTCCTTGGCCCTGTGTTTTGACACCGATCCCGAGTGGAGCAGACTTGCTGGATTCTGATAACACAGACCGGGAGACCTTTAAATGCGGCTCGCTCTCGGCTTCATATTTTTTTCGCTGTGACCTGGCAGTGTCACTTCGCGTTTCCTTGTGGGCACGGCCGGCTTCCTTCGGAAATCCAGCCCTGCCCTCTCCTTCCCAGCGCTATAGTACCGACAGACCAAGTTATTTGTATGAGATGCATTTATCACCAAATGTCCCAGGATTTACGTCGTTCAGTAGCTGGCGCAACAGTCACAAGTAGTTGTATTTGTTTAAGCGCGAATAAAGGGTCGGCAATGCGGATAACACTACCTCACTGAGGCACTGCGTGATTTGGTGGGGGGTGTAGTAAATGTCCTCTCCACTGTTCTTCTCGGGGGGGGGGGGGGGGGGGGGCTCCGAAGCCTGAGTTATTTCACCCTGCAGTTCAGGTGGAGCCGGCGGGGCTGGGCAGGCTGGCCTTTCATTCCACCGGCCGGTTCCCCGGTGGGCTGGAGCCAGAGGTTGGCTTGGAAAGTCCTGGCTCCAGCCGGGGCCTCTCTCTGTCCTTAAGTCCACACATAAATTGCAGCCTGAAGAAGGGAGAAAAAGAGGAATGGGAGACAAGGAGCAGAGAGAGGGGGAAAGTGAGGGAGGAGAGTAGGGGGGGAGAACTGATGCACTGAAAGAGATGAAGGGGGGGTGGGGAGAAGGGGGGGGGGGTGAGATTTTTTTCCCCACTTGCTTTGGTTCCACAGTCGGACCTGGGCAGAGCCATGCTTTTCTTACATGTAAATTTAAAAGCACCGAAACTAAGGCCGCTGTGTGAGGAAACAGATAAACGTTTGCAACTTACTCGAATTGTTGTTGAGTTCATTAATTACTGATAGCAGCGTCAGCCAATGTATGTTCACATGGCCTGGCGATGACAGGAACATCTATGCACAGGTGTGTTGCAGGGCACACAGCACGGTACGCAATGTCTGCCTGGTGAGTGAGGCCCGGGCACACTGGGCAGAGGGCTGCGGCTGAAGAGCATTGCTGTGGGACTCAGTCCTGTGCACTCCAGACATGTTCGGACACCTGATCTACTGACAGCTTTACTTTTGGGAAGGGAGGTTAGGTTTATTTATCCCCACGGTTAGATGTGGGGTACTGTTACTGTCAGGGTCAGCACGGGGTGGTAGCAGTGTTGGCTCTACCCAGGGGTGATACTGATGCTAGGTATGAAGTGCTAGGGCTCAGGGCGTACTAGCCGTCAGAGTTGTCTTCCAGGGGCCACCCAGGGAACACAAACACACCACTTTGCCCACTGCTGCGTCACTAGCAGTCACCAGCAACAGGCACGCTAGAATGTGGCTTCCTCTGGTGACGTCACCTGGGATGTTGAGATTTGTCGTGACACCATTCATTGTGTACTCGCAAAGCTCTGGGTTGGGGTGTGGGGTGAGTCAGAGTTATGGTTTAATTGGAGGCTTGGTGTTTATGTTGAATTAGACAATGCCTGGGACTTCACTTACCACAAACTGTTCTCCTCGTCCCTCTCTTTAACAACTGCTAAAAAAGAAAAAAAATAGGGACGCCAAAATATTTCTGTTGGGAATTAAGTCAGACCATTCAGGGGACAGGAGGTCACAGGTGTAGGCACAAGTGTAGTGGGGGCACTGCTCAAGGCTCGCGGGCCGGGGCTACTCCTGGAAATATCGCTGCTGTCTGTCGCCAGAGTCTGGTCACTGCGGTTGCCAGTGAGTGCTCACTGCAGCTCATCATAAGTTTCGTAGAGCTGCGGCTGAAGGCTGGCATCTACACTGGAGCCTGTGCTGCTCACTGCATTGCCCACTGCTCACTGTGGCCGGCCAGGGGCTGCGCACTGTGGCCCACTCAGGTTGCCCACTTCTGTCGGTTAGAGGATGGTCTCTGCAGCTATCACCCTCCTCACCGCCCTCAGATATGCTTTGCTCCCTGACAGGCTCACAGCCTCTCCCGTACCCGGTCCAGCTCTGTGAAGCCGTCATCTGCAGAGTCCGCTGTTCACACTCAACCACGGGGCGCATTGTCCGTCCATCCGCGGTGGCCACTTGCCACATCTCATTAACGTGACACGCTCAAGGGCTTGAGAGGAGACAATCGGGTGTTTTTCATCGGCCTCTTGTGGCTTAGCGAGGAGGCCGCTCTTTGTGCTGTGGGAACCTGTCATGTGCTCCCCTCCCCGCGTCTTATCGGGGGTACAAAGGTGGCTTGGGCGCCGCAGAGGGTTCTCATGGGGGGCACACACCTGCGGCCGGGATGCGCGTCCTCCCGGAAATAAGAGCCTCAGCCCGGGGCATCTCCGTGTGTTACTCTTGGTGGAACGAAGCTGGTACCCAAGTAAAGCGCTGTAATACCTCGCGCTATATCAAAAACTACCAAAAAACTTATCTACCGAAGACGAGTGCAAACGCAGTATCAACGCGAGGAGTTATGAACATCAGTAAGTGCACCCAAGATTTATCGGACATCCCCCAGGGACGATAGCGAAACTTGTGTGACATTTAAAGCACAGATACAACTGCAGATGGATTTGAAAATAGAAACGTGGGAATCACTTCTCTAACGTATTTATCTAGGTCTTTTGGTAATTACTGCATTTTCTTTGGCCCCAGTATTGCTGTAATAATTGTGCTACGCATTATTTGAATTTCATGCTGGCGGCACTCCATATAAATAAATACATTAATTAATTTAAGGATTTCTAAAGCGCTAGGTGCAGCAGTTTAGTGATTTTATAGCGCCTACATACGCCGATAAATGGAGTATATTCGGTATTCTTGGAGTGTATTATAGATGGTCTTCGGACTTCACTTCACGGAGAGTTTTTTTTTTGGCACCACAACGACAAAGACGTGCACCTCTGTTTATCCCAACAAGTCCGACCGGGCACACTGCCACAGTGCGATTGTGATCAAGACGAATGACTGCTCCTCTTTCATGAACATTGCACTTTATATTATTAGACTGTTCAAACTACCCTCACACGTGCCACACACCTGCATGCCACCACCGGCGTATATATGTGCGTTTGTTTAATGCGCGCCTGCCCGGGACCTCTTCAGATGGCGATCGTTCTGCTACAATGTGGCCCCTTAAAGCATCCGTGGCGCTGCATTCGTGTTGCACCAACGGGCCACTATCGTGGACAAGGGCCACGCACTAATATCCAAATGCGTGGCCCTTTACACGCGCCGTGCAACGTTAGTGTTGCACCACATGCGATTAAGCTATTGGCAATGTAAATGACAATGCCATTTATTTATGATTTAAAAAAAAAAGAAAAAAAATGTCTTGAGCAATGCCAAAAGCTCTACCTTTAATAATGCCGAGACCATTGCATTTGGCTGCTGGCCTTTTGTCTAAAAAAGAAGTTTGCTTTTTGTTACTATTGCCTCTCATTTCTGAACCCGAAGATTCAGATGAAGAGGTTTCAGAGAAGGTATTAAACCTCTTGCGTGACCTCCCTTGATAGTTGTACAGTGCTCCGCGAGAATCTGCTTGTGAATAATAGTCGTCTTTAAGAAAAGGGTATGCCTTCTCCAACGTGAAAGATTTGGAATCCCTGTCGTATTGAGCAGTCTTACCATTAATGGTGTTGTCTTTAAAGGACTGTATCTCCTTGTCTATTTTTTCCAAGAGGGCCTTGGAGTCAGGCACTAACTGGCTATCTTTAATAGTTTGAGTCAGATCTTCAATTTCTTGTAGCTCTTTTGCACAAAGTCTCTGCGCTGTTTCTATTGTATGGACCATTAGGTCACGGCTGCACTTGGTATTTATGCAGCTGAAGCCCTTTTTAGGTCGAGGACCGAGAAGGCTTGCGCTTGCGCAGTCTCCGGGAGGAGAATTAATGCTTCTTAGTAGGGCTGTAGTACCCGCCTCCCTGCCCAGTCTCTCCTTCATTGGCTGGCTTCCTAAACGGAGGCCAGCCATTGGAGGAGAGGGCCGTCACTCCGATTTAGCCCCGTCTTTTTCGGATTCGGGGGCGTAAGTTTTGCTGTTCTTTAGACAGTGACTTCATCCGTTACTCAGAACAGCAAAACACGCCCCCGAATGCGAAAATTACCATGCTTTCTCCGAGTCATTTCTGCTTTGCCTCGGAGAAAGACGGTGGTGGTTTCCAGAGCTGCTCCGCTCGTCCCCCCCCCCCCCCTCCTCTGCCCGCAGCTCTCCTTTGTCCCGCTCCCACCCCCCTCCCTCCGCTTTGCTTGCCGCCGCTATTATCTTCGTGTAAAGGGAGCTGCTGCTATTGCTGCTTTTCAGATAAGCCTCTGTGTGCATGTGTCCTCTGGCAGCATTTGCACGATTGCAGTGTGAGACGGTTTCGGGTTTGTTATTACAGTCGGTTGAAAGATGGGAAGCAGTACCTGGAGGCCTCTTGCTCGCTGTCCGCCGGGGGAGGCTGTGCTGGACGGCAGAGGTGGTTTGCATGGAGTGCGTGCGAGGGCTCTTTCCCAGCTGCTTTGCTCGGCTCTCTCTCAGTGAACGCGAAGTGCTCCTCTGTTTGTGCATCAATATGTTTCTCAGCTGTGGCTGTTTGCCGAGGTCTGTCTGGGATATTGCAAAGTGATGGTGTGCTGTTGTCAGGTGGTCTGTCCTCTTGGTCTGACAGAGAAGTCATTAGCAGCAGTTTCCTGTGCAATCTCAGAAATGTACAGAAAATAGCTGCACTTCATCACGCAGTGTAAACAAGCCGCTCGGATTGTCACCAAATGAGGGCGAGAGAGGCACGCCGTAGGGTCTGCATAATTTAGAATAAGAAACTAAGCAATTGAAAAAACTTTAGTGTATTGTAGTTTTTTCTTTTGGACATACCGCAGTTCCAGGACTTGAAATATTTATTTCAGACTAAACCCATTAGCAGTGGGAAGTAAAAGCAGTCAGGACTGCTTAGTTCTAATGTTATTTCCTCCTTTTCTATAACATTTTAAAAACGTCACTAGCGTATCTCCATTGCCTCAGTGCACTTGCTTTTGCAAATGTGAGCACATGAGTTAACACAGTTCAGCGCTAGATGCGAATACATTTGTGCCGTTCTTTTAAGTGTAGGAATTGGTGCAGTAGCGTCAGTAAACGTGGTTACTTGGCAACAACAACTTCACCACCCACTGCATCCTCCTCCTTGCCTTCTCTTTTTATATTATTTTTGTCCTATTGATAACCAAGCAAGCGGAGCCATAGTCTCTATCTAATATGACCATCTTCCTTGTAAACCTACATTGCCTTAAATGTTATTTCTCCTGACATGTGACCCCACCTCGAATGAGTGAGCTCCAGGTTGAAGTTAAAGGTGGTTTGTTAAGTAACTGCCTGCTTCTGAGAGGTATTCTGTGTTTCTTGTTACCGATTCCTTGTCCTCATTTCCTCCGTATAGCATGTTTCCTGAGTACCTAACTCTTGGGCACCCTTTGTGCAAGTTCATCATAGCCCAAGCAGAGTTTGCTGTCCCAAGCAGCTCATGCAGCCTCTCGAGGTTACTGTCTGAAGAAGAGCAGGAGCCGTCTCAGTGTAGTGCTGAGTAATTTTGTTCATTGCGCTGAATCTATAAAAGTAACCATGTGGGCACGTACACCAGAGTTGTCAAGAGCGTAATGCACAAGGGCCGTGCCCATCTGCAAACTCTGCTGAGGTGCCTGTGAAACTCCTGCCACCACCTGTAGCATAACTGCCAGCATTTCACAGGTAAGTAACTATACCAGCCGATGAAGACCAACTGAACGGAGACCCCTGCATTTGTTTCCAGGAGCTGACATTACATCCTTGTTTTGCGTCTACTCTACTTGCCAATTCCCTGTGCTAAGTCGATAACATTACGAAACTAGTCATCGCTGCGGTTGTAGTCCTACACATTCATTACTGTTTTACTAGTAATGATGGAAACTCGTTTCATAAGAGTGCCCGATTTATCCATTGAATTGTGTTCAATAGAACCTCTTTGTTTCCCTACACTCAGTGGTTGTGAAAGTGTGGAATAACTAAGTTGAATGACATAGCTAATATTTCTTGAAAGTTCCAATTCAGTCTTTTCCAATCACATATTACTATCATTATTGTAAATCAAACCAATTGATGAATCATAGCCTGTACTTAGTTGATAGGAAAAGTGGTACAGCTATTTGCCATTAATTTCCAACAAGCAACACCTGTAATCTATTTTGTTCACCTTCCTTGTTTGAGAACTCTAACTTGCTAAACATGGGAATTGCGTGACTGCAGGAAAAAACCTCTTGTGAAAGTAAATGGAGACGTGTGTTGAGTCGAGCCCAGCAGTCTCCATTTCAATAATAGTTACTGCCTGCCCCTTAAACAATTGTAACATTTTTCATGTCCATGTGGCAAAAGGAGGAGTACATATGTTGTAACTGCATTGTCCTTCTGCAGGAGAACTATGCTGGCCCTTGGTGAGTGCAAAAGGTTGCAGAGCTTAGTTAGTGTCCAACTATGTTGTACCCTCTGATTTGACACCAATCTGCTGTATAAATTGCAGATTTCACAAAAAAAGTTTGTTTTACCTCAAACCGAGCAAAAGTTACTAAACATAAAGGACCAGGCGTTGTTCCGTGCAATGGCACAAAGATAGCATGGGTTAACTGGTCCCCTTTCAGTTGCTGATTGTTAAATTCAGGTGTTAAACTGGTACTGAGAGTTTTGCCCAGACAGTCTGAATGGTTGTTTAAATGACAAAACGACGAATGTGCCTTTTCTTGCCACATAATTGTGTGAACGCTGCTACATAATGTTGTCCTTTACTCCCAGTGGCCTTAATAATAAGCCGCAGAATGAATTATGAAAAAAATGCCAAGCTGTTAACAAGGTATCCGTGTGAGAGAGAGGTCCGAAGTTCTCGGAGGTATATATATATATATTGTCCAAATTCGCCTTTGCTCGGGAGGTCACGCCACAGCGCCTTCAGTGAAAAAAGCAACCAGCTCGCTTTATTTTCTCCTCTTTATTTAATTAGGCTTGCCGACGCGTTTCAGGATACCAATCCCTTCTTCTTGGGCACAAGCAGCTGAATGAAAGGCACACCTGGTATTGTTCCCTTTTTGACACGTTGATGTTCACGCCCACAGTGGGTGTTGCTGTTGGATTCTGGGATATCGTGTCCTTGGGTGTGTTCTCGTAAATACCTTTAGTAGGTTCAAAACAAGTGTAGCTATTGGCATTGTAAATGACAATGCCATTTATTTAAATATTAAGCTATTGGCAATCTAAATGACAATGCCATTGATGATTTTAAAAAAAAGAAATGTCATGAGCAATGCCAATAGCTCTACCTTTAATGATGCCGAGACCATTGCATTGTAAATGCTTGTTACCAGTTTGATGCATAATCTGTTAAGCGCTCTGATACCCTTGGTGGTCATGTTCATACACTATGATGCATAATCGTTTTTAGTTCTCGCATGTGCTGCTCTGGTGAGACATTTAGTGAGTGGGCTTTAGAAAGTCGACCACCGTTTTTTGTGCGGCATAGAGCGTGCGGTTACGCACACAGTTACGAGCAGAGGCGCCATCTGGCTTTCCTCTCGCTCGTCCAAGCGTGCACGCCTCGCTCTGCCTCGTTTTGCTCGCGCTTCAACGCCCTTCCCCCACCACAGAGTGCGTCTCGCGGCTGCGGGCCATGTTGGGATTTACTACAGTATGTCAGCTCTTCACGGATGCTGTAGGCTAAGCTTCACTGTGGTCTTGCCTAATCTGAAGACCTTCACTGCTGTCTCGTGGAGTACCGAAACACTGCTGTGAATAGTCACAATATATACGTGAGTAAGTCCTGCGTGTTCGCTCTGTTTGGCATTCCAGTTTAGGGCCTAGCACTACTGTAGTTTTTTCCTGTCTGCTTCTACCCAGTAAAGAAAAAAAAAATACGCACGCTGTAGGTGCGTTCATGTGTTGTGATGTTACCTACAAAATGACAGCTGCTGCGACTTGATAAAAGCATCTTTTTTTTTAATGGGGGGGTTCCTCTTTATCCATCGCCACTCCACCCCTCTCAATGTTGCTCCCCCACTCCCTCAGTGTTGTGCTTGCCCTTGTGTGCTTCACCTCCCTCGCATTGCTTTTTTTCCTGTGTGCTTCTACCCGTTCCACATTGCTCTCTTTCTCCTGTGTGCTTCTGCTCTCACATGCTCCACGTTGCTCTCTCTCGCACTTCTTGTCCAGCCGCCATCCGTGTTGCTTCTGACCCCATCCTTTCCCGCACCAGTACTCTGTGTTGCTTCTGAGCCCTTCTTTCGTTATTTCCCTCCACCTCCCTTAAAAAAAAAAAAGCTTTGGCACTGCTTTATTTTTAAGTAAAAAAAAAAAAAACTTCACCCGCACGCTGTAGTTGCGTTCATGTGTTGTGCTGCGACTGCATAATAGCATCTTTTTTTGTTTTATGGGGGTTCCTCTTTATCCATGCTGCACAACATCGCTAAACGAGCATTGGTATAGCCAATAGGACTCACCTTTGGGACCTTGAAAGTGTTTAGTTATCCAGCACAATATCCTTGGTGCAACATCAACTGTTGCATGGCTAAACACTTATAAGGTACAAGGTTTAGACCTGCAACAACTAATGTTGTTGCACCAAGTGTATTGTGCTGCTAAACGAAATACTTATAAGGTCCCAAAAGCGAGACCTATTGGCGGCTATGCCAATGCTGCTTTCTTTACCCATTTGTTGCATAATCTGTAAAGCGCTCCGATACCCTCAGTGGTCATGTTCACACTATATAAAACTTTTAAAATAAATCAATACAGTGTTTGTATGTTGTTCTTTGACAAGGGATCACATACTGCACTGTTCTATAACACTTGTCACCAATATTGATTGCTACTTTTTCCTACTACTTGTGCTGGATATATTATGTTCAAGAAGCACCTATCTGGAAGAGGAGCAGCAGCCACTAGCAGTTCAAGCATGCTTCATAATGGCTATCTTACATTCACACAAGACAGAACCACTACATGGTATGGCTAACACACAATACTGTACCAGTCTATGGCAACAAAACCATCCATCATAATTTAAACAGGCATGGAATAACTAAAAATATCTGCCATACCCTGCTAGCCCACAAGAGGACTCTAATTTAATCCACTCTTGCCGTTCCCAACTAACTACATGCTTTGACCACTTCTTGACATTTCACAATGACAGTCATATAAGGGATGATTGAGCTTTTCTGGCTGAATAATTCACTCAACTGCATAATTTGTTGCACCCCTGCCGCCTAATTCCGGTAGCTGTACCCATAACTCTTTAACTTTCTCAGGTTATATAGACACTTTTCTCTATCATGGAGACATTTACTGTTACCCAGTGTCCTGTGACTTCTGTGTAGTGGAGACTCCTCGTTGAGCTTAAAAATCAGTTTAGATATCTGATAGTAAAACGTTAGGGTCACTGGCAGCCAAGAGGGGATACACTTTTCAGGCTATCACCACCTTTTCTAGTATTCTGATACTGTTTACCTTGGAACCCGCTCCTTACCTTCTTTTCTAGTCCCCATGTTCTTACCATTCGAAGTCCCCTAAATCTATCTATCCTATTTTCACAGTGAACATTTCTTTGCATGTTGCTCTGTTTATTACCCCCAAAAGATCATTCTTCTTTCCAGCTCAGTAGGTTAACCAGCACCATATTAGCATCTTGAATTTGCCCTTTTTCGTTTCTTTTGTTTCTTTCCCTTCTCAGTACTCTTTGCTTGCGAGTTAAAAATAACCCTTTTTTTTAAACAGGTCTGAAATAAAGTTTTATTACCTATTTAGGTCTTGCCTGAGCCAGCGCATGCGCTGTTCTGCAAGACATTTATTTAGTGGGTTTTCAAAGTGATACCAGAGGCTTTTGCTGGCCTCAAGCTTGCGGTTACGTGCGCAGCCGCCATCTGCCTTTCTTTCATGGCTCATTAAGCCTTACAGCATGCTCCTCCACCCCCTTGCTCTCTGCTCTCACTGCCCCCTCCCACGCAGCCCTCCTCCTCTGTAGCAACTCCTTCCCTGCCTAGCCTTTCCTCACGACCAATGCATAAACGCACAACCCGGGCACCCTCCAGCACCCACACAACCCGCCCCACCTCCTGGCTAAGCCAGGTAGCGCAATCAGTTTCACGGCCGCGCGACCAATGTTTGTCTTCTTTGAAACTCAGCTAACTTAGATTCTATTCAGTTTTTGCCAAATCCCCTTGTAAAGTTGGATTTAAATTCCATAATATTTTGCACCAACGTATTAAATATTAAACAAGCTTCAAAGGGAGCCATTATCGTAAATTTCCGAGCACCAAAGGCAGCGCCACCAAACCACATTGTTATTTAAAATCTCAAAATATTGAAGCCCCCTTGCCCCCTCCCTCCTAAACATTACCCAGTTTGGATAGAACCTTGGAGCATCAGCTACATTTTTTCTAGTCTTCTTTTGAAGGAACTCCATATTCCCAATACCCAACGAATCTCGCTCTACCATGACCTTTACGCACATGCACTAGGATCCGTCTCAAACGTGCCTCTTGGACAAACACGCTATCTGATATGCCTTTCTTAAAATACTACACTGCCCTGAAGAAGCCCATGTTTGGGCGAAGTGCGTTTGCTGATTATATATTGTGAAGCACAACAAAGAATAAAGACATCATAAATTCATTCATCTGGAATTGCTTATTTTTACGTGTTCCTACCTAAGTGTCTGTTTTCTATATATTGCCTCTCATCCTACCAAATTAGTTAGCTGGGATTTTATTCAGTTTTTACCAAACTCCCTTGTAAAGTTGATTTAAATTCCATAATATTTTACACAAATGTATTAAATATTAAACAAGCTTCAAAGGGAGCCATTTATCGTAAATTTCCGAGCACCAAAGGCAACACCACAAAAACCACATTATTTAAAATTTCATCCTATTGAAGCCCCCCCTTGCCACTTCCCTCCTAAACATCTACTTCTAGCCGCGAGCCTAAGCTGTGGGGAAAGAAAGTTCCAACATTTTCCAAACACTGCTTCAGCCGAGAACAAAATTACGTAACACTACACTGGCGCAATTCAATCATAAACAGCAGTTTACTACTGCCCACCGCAATTGCAATACTAATGTATTTGTTTGTTTATCGTGGTTGTACCAGTAGGTCGCTTCAAATATTTTCGCTCTGGTACGGCCCATGCAAGAGTTGGCGCAGAATTCACTAAATTATTATTTATTGTACATTTTACGCGATGTAGTAAACTATGCATGTAGAGTTTAACGGGCTTTGGAAGGTAGGTGGTGTTCGACTCTCACCCCTCTCTGCCGGTGCCACCTGCTTATTCCCAGCGTATGCGACCGGCCATAACAGTGGCCCCGCCCCTTCCAAACAAATGTTTTCACAAAGCTTTCTCCAGCAGCGTGAGCTGTTGCTGAGGCAGGTCGCGGGCACAGGGCAGTGTGGCAAGGAGGAGGCAACGCCCAGCTGCAGCAAAAGTCATTGCACAGGAAATCAACAGAAAGAAGAGGCATCTGCCAATCACTGCCGCAAAGTAGAGTTCGAGAGAGAGAAACCGGCAGGGAGGGGAGCAGCCTTGCAGCCGCCCCCACTTCTTGACGAGTCGGATCCTTGGTACCGGCCGGAGTGCTGCTGCTTGCTGCTCTTCAAGCAGGCACCGAAGCCCCATTGTCTGCCGAGACCCTGGATGCCCTGGCAGGAGGAGGAGGAGAGATGCACCACAGAGGGGTCGCTTGCAGCTGGTGCCGGAACTGGCTAGCCTGTGTCCCCGTATTCCTCCTGCTCTGCTCTCGACGGGGGTCTCGCCCCTCCATAATAGCTTCCACACTTGGGAATGTGTGTGTAAATGGCCTCTTGCCCTGTGTTGACAGGAATGCCCGCAGAGGAAGACAGTTATGTTTGCTTCTGTCACTGGAGCATATGGTACTACTTTCACTGAGTGGGTAGCTGGCTGCTTTCCCGACGAACTTCTAACCATCTGCTTCTAGGGCGAGATAGATTCTCCTCTTTTTAAACTTTTTTTGCCACAGTAACCACAACTGTGTGGCATAAGCTTAGCTGATCTGAGTTTTTGGGCAAAGTAGTCTGTACGGCTATTCTTTGCATCTGTAAAACGTGTCAATTACTATTATCAAATTCTGGCAAGGCATAGTTACTGCTTGTTTCCACTGACCTAATAGGATTTCCTGGCAGGGTGTATTACAGAATCATTTTGCAGATGACATATTGGAGTAAATTGATTTGCAACAAAATTCAAGTATAACAGTCTAATTGCTCCTCGTGCATTACATGATCAGGGAAAATAGTGTTAAATCTAAACAAACCTATCCGAAGTTGAACTTGTGGCATGGCAGTAGCAAAAAGATCTCTGCAGCAAAAGCGGAATTCTACCTTAATTAACTACACTTCCAATATTCTGAGATCTCTGGGAGTGAGGCTTTGTGCCTCCATGTTACACTTGGAGCTGGTTCCTACTAAATTATCCTAAAAGAAAAGTGACACTGTGTACTTTAGAAGCAAAGGTGCATTTATTGTAAGTTCTGTACGTACCTGCTGTGATTACGCAGATTGTGGGGAACAGCCTGAACACATTATAACATGACATGGGTCAGTGGATGGGGAAGGTGGGAGGGGGTTAGGGGTGTAGGTTGACTCCGGTAAAGGACCACGTTGTGATGTCTTTATTACTCTCTAGAATGTTACATCCTAAAATGGCCACGACGTTGAGTGCACATTTTCTCGTTTTTTGTAAACTCGACCAGCTTTTAAGTTCCTTATGTCTCCCACCTGGACATTATTTACACACCCCGCAAACTCCGTCCCATTGACTTATACCTAAATGTATCTGATGTGTTTACTTGGTTGGTTTGTTCAGGTCATGAGAACCTGGTTTGTATTTTGGTCTCTTGACAATGTCTCGCGCTCTCCACCCGTTTTCAAGATTAACTCCTTTTAATCCTTTCAGCCTATTCTCCATAGCCAACCACACTGAATTGTGGTTCAATCCCACGCTAACCTGGCCGCCCTTCGAGTATTTACTCGGTCACCCGCCTTATTCGCAATTGACAGCTTTTTCATTGAACTTTACTCCACTTTACTCGTGGGATAGTACCTCGCCTTGAAGTCTCTCCGGCCTTACCATCGGTCATCCGCCCTCCTTGGCCTTAAGACACGGCTCATGAGCCCGACCCACTCGCATCAAGATCCTGCACGCTAACCGTGAGGTGCAGGCGCCCAGCAAACTCTGGATTGTCAAACAGATTATTGTTTGCACACGGGCATGTTCTAATTTACTGTCCTGAAGATGATTCCATTTATCGAAGTTGAGGGATCGAAACATCGACACAAATTGTACCATATGGCACTAAATACTTAAGATGTAATGCACAATGGTACTAATGGAAAAATTTGTTAGAACATTTTTTTGTCACTAACTGTTTGAATAAGCATATTGTCTAAATAAATTCTGTCCGGCTGGACAAAGAAGATCGTGTTGATTCGTTGCTTTCTACCTGTTGTCTAGGGACCAGTGTCTTTAGTAACAACCACACTGAATTGGGCAGCAATATAATCAAATCCTATTAAGGCTAAGCAGAGGTCTCCAGTTTCACGTCATCTGGTCCTGCTTTCTAGTCTTGCTAAAGATACCTTTCGGCTGTTTCCGAGAAGATGCATAATAGAAAAAATACTTATATACCGGATTTTGTACAGTCCTCTTCACCCATTGGGCTATTTCATGGCCATTGACAATTCATGCCCACCCACCACAGTATACAGAATGGAGTAAAGGGTCAGCCAAACCTCGTTAGCTGCCTTACACTGCACGGCATTTAGTCTCCCCACATGTTCACCGGTGTCCATTTATATATTTTTCTTTTCAAACATGTGGCGGCCACCTTTTGACAGCAGCATTTAAGCTTTTTTACTTTTAAGCTTTCGATTTGTATTGCATACGCTGGCAAAAGAAAACAAAAAAACCATGGCACAGTTTCCAGGGACAAGCCTATTGACTTTGCTAGTGCTTGTTCTCTTTGCATTCTGGGATTTGTAACCATGCTTAACCCATTCAAA
Source organism: Lissotriton vulgaris (assembly GCF_964263255.1). Lineage (NCBI taxonomy): Eukaryota > Metazoa > Chordata > Amphibia > Caudata > Salamandridae > Lissotriton > Lissotriton vulgaris. The sequence continues at coordinate 673,317,712 of NC_141687.1, read as the reverse complement.
AAGTCAGCACAACCATTCACAGAAACAAAATTATAAACCTTGACTGGAGGAGATGCTTGCACCTGGATCTGAGAAACTTGGGAGCCCCTCAGTAGAGAAAAGTGCCCAGCACAGATGATCACTTTAAAGTCATGTCTAATGTTTTCCAGGAGCAATTTGTCCCATTTTATTCTTTCCATTTCGATTCTTGCTCAGTTCATTCCGTTTTAAATTCTGTGACATGGGGACAATAATTCAAACAACAAAATGGAGTAAATAAGCTATTTTTGTGTAAATAAAAAACTTCAGAAATGCTTATTTAACTTTGACTGTCAGAGGCGCATTGTCTGGATAATAACATTATTTGATATTTCCCTCCTCAGTGAACGTCTTAGTCATCTGAAGACTTCTCAGTCAACTGCAATTTGCATGCTGGAACTTGTAGACCCCCCTCTTATAGAGAACACAGAACTACAAGCCCTGTCATGCAAAGTTCTAATGGCTTCAAAGTCAGGATGGCTGCAGGTGCCCCTTATGATACTACACCTGCCAACTCACACAGTGCCACCGTGTGATACATAGTGAGATTGTTATTCAATTTGCCAGGTATGTGATACTGTTTCAGCAAACGGACATTGGGAGACCAGAGGATGGGTTTATGCGGTCAGTCCTGCCTCTTTATAACCAGCATGGGCATAGCCAATAGGTCTCGCCTTGGGCACCTTATAAGTGTTTAGCCATGCAACTGTTGATGTTGTTGCACCAAGGACATTGTGCTGCATAACTAAATACTTATAAGGTCCCAAAAGCAAGACCTATTGGCTATGCAACTGCTTGTTATAACCAGTGCTTTGGGTATTGTTTTAAGTAGAAACTGTTCGGGCTCTACTTTTTAGTACGGCTTTTGTATCCGTTTCTTTGAGCTGATACAATTCAATCTTTAAGCTTCATCATAATGGACATGTTCTGAAAATGGGCCGACACACCCTGAAGATTTGCTTCCAAAATAACTTGGTTGACATATATGTACTCTTACAAAAAATTGGAATAGTGGCTTTCTTGTAGGAATCATTTTGTGCCGGCCCCCCACCACATCCAGTAGTCTAAGGCTATTTTTACTGTCCCTGCACTGTAACATTTAAAACATTTCAGATCTTACTGTAGTGCGCAGATATCACTTTATAGTTCATAGAAAAGTGATAATCATGTAAACACAGTTAAACCCTGATGAATAGCAGGGGGGTCATTTTACAAGTTCCTTAGTTGTAGAGGTTTAGCTCAAGAATCTTTTTAAGTTATATTTGGCTTTTTTAGTATTCAATTGGCTTGACAAACGTCCAGCACAGTAGAAAAAAGTAATTAGTCCGTTTTAAGCTCGTTAAAGCAACTGTCTGATCATCTAGGTTGTCCCGTTATAATGCATTAACCATGCAAAAATTCTAATGATTCCAGGTTATTTACCACTAATTAAAACCACGTTTAGCTTTGATCTTCAAAAGGAATGTGTTGCTTTCTTTTTCAAGTCTTCGGGTCATTCTTTTGTACAAAGCAGTGTTTTTTTCCCTTTGATGCATAGCCTGCACATTAGCTTTGTATTTATGCAATTTGCTTGTATTCTACCCCTCTGATAGTTTTGAGGTTACTGTAGTCTTAAAGCACTCTGCAATTGGGTATACCAGTCAATAAATAAATATGCTTCAGGCGGAGGTCAATGGCTGATTACCATGTCTAGCCCATTGTAGTGGCATGAAAGGAGGTTGATTGAATATACTGCTATTTATGGGCAAAGTACCAATAGTTTCGTTTTTCTTGCAGTGGAGCTCAAATAGGCATGGTAAAGTTGTGTAAAACACCTTTTTCCCTTTTGCACGCACATTAATTGAATTCGACAGAGAACCGGGCATGCATGCTTTGGATCCTGCTGTAACTAACACTTGGTTGTAGTAGAAGCTTTGTAAGTAGAAAGCCTGCACACTCTTGCAAGCACCACTGTCTCTTGACTTTCTTTTTCCCTTTGACTCACTTTTTTGCCTTGGGCAGGATCTAGTGTGGTTCAATTTGATACTGCAAAGGGGCTGCTAGGATATGGTCAAGGCGAAGTAGATTTGGGACCCATCTGCAAACTGATCCCACAATCGAGTGGCAGTTACATTTGAGAGCAGTGAGGTTGAAGCTGCTGCACCTCCAATGACCTATGCATTCGCCTCTACTCTGTCAATCTCCTTAGCAAATATGGCAGCGGGAGATGGAGCAGCAGTGAAGGAGAGCACAGACTAGGTTGTGGAAAAGTTGGGACCTAGAAGAGTTTACAGTGAAGTAGTGGACCAGTAGGAGCAATTATGTTTGTCACTGCAGACGATGCTAAATCAGTGTTTTTACAGTTGTTGTGTTTGCGGAAAAATAGCATAGTTGAGTTGTCTTTTTGAGGAGATCATGGGTTGGAGTGGTTTGAGTGCGTCGCTTCGGTACCACACTCTTGTTTAAGGAGTCCGTGTAAGCTGGGATTCTGAGAAGCCAGCACAAATGATATTACGCTACCAAACTTTATATGGTTGCACTGTGGTCGAGCAGTGCACTTTATAGAATCTTTCTTCTGAAATGTCTCATCTGGGACAGTGAGGTGGTCCAACATACTCTGTGCATCAAGTCTTTATGGCTTTCAAATACGATAGAATGTGTGAGAAGAGGCCAGCACAGTTTCTATTCCAAAATGCATACTGGCACTTATTGTGAACAAGTGCAGATTGTTTAAATGCATGGAGTCTAGGAAATGAAAGTGGAACATCTCCACAATGTGGCATATCTGGCTGTTGCTTCGGGTCAGAGAATTTAGGGTATATCCCAGGATTCTGGCACCATAGTATGTAACATGGAGAGCTACACACGGATGTCAAGCATGTTCTAATCTCTGACGGCTATCTTACATTTGGGATGGTAGAAGAACGTAGATGCAGTCCGCGGCCCAAGACCCGTTAAGGAAACAAAGAATCTGGATGCAGCTAGCAGCTCTATCCCAATTCAGGAAATTCACATTGGAACAAGCATTTACAATGCAACGGTTTCGCCTTTGGAAAAGTTTGAGCTATGGGCATTGTGAAAGACAAACTTTTTATTTATGTTTGTTTTGAAAACAGATAAATAAATGGCATTGTCATGTACAATGGCAATAGCTTAACCTCATGCGCGGTAGCCTAAGTCCCCTCGCATGCTGAGATTTGCGAAAACGCATGTTACGTGACGAGCTCAGCTCGTCATCAGCGTGGAAGGGGTTAATCTCTCGCAAATGCGATTTGTATTGCATTTTCAATGAAATAGGTCACGTATTTAAGCAAGTTTATGCTATTGACATTGCAAATATTTCGTTTTATTTATGTTTCAAAAACCAAAACTTAAATAAAAGGTCTCACACTGCTGTCTCTCTCACACTGCTGACTCTGCCTTGAACACACCCACTGCTGTCTCTCTCTCACACACACTGCTGTCTTTCTTACAGACACTGCTGTCTCTCATACACAGTGTCTCTCACACTGAAGGTGTGGGTTGTTTCCAGCTCATCCCGGCTCCCCAGGTTTAAAAAAAAAATCTGATACGACATAAAGGGCTTTAATGCTTTTGGGTCAAGTTCCCGATATAAAAAAAAAAAAGTTGCATTACCACCTAAACCGAAAACTCGCTACTACTAATATATGAGGAGGACACTACCAATTCTAGTAAACAAAAAAAACACCAATGCTCCAATTTAAACAGAAAATACACCCCCCACCCCCTTTCATGCAAATAGAAAACATACACGCTAATACTGCACACTTCCACTTATACGTAAACAGAGCACACACTACAGCTTGTATGTAACCAGAACACACACCACTCGATTGTGAACAGAAAACACACACCACTCGATTGTGAACAGAAAACACACAACCACCAGAATGTAAAACAGAAAACGCACAACCACCAGAATGTAAAACAGAAAACACACAACCACCAGAATGTAAAACAGAAAACACACAACCACCAGAACGTAAACAAAATAAATACTGCCAATTGCGGCTAAACAGAAAACCCTACCATTTGACTGTGAACAGAAAACACTACCACTTGCACGTAAATAGAGGAAACACTACCACTGGCAACAAAATATAGAAAACACTACAACTCGCTTGATTGCCAACAGCAATCCTGAGGGCCCCGGGATTAAACACGTGCCAAGTGAGTGCTGGGTGAGTGACTGAGCGCAAGGGAAAAGAGAAAGGAAATAAGGAAAAGAGGGTGGAGGGTAGGAAAATAAAGCAAAGAATGAATAGAAACAGTAAGTAATAACGTGATTTAAAAAGAGACTGAAGTAGCATTGTCAGTGCAATATCTTGGTCAATGAGAATCCACACATGCACACGCGCACACCCACACACGCATGCACGTACACACGCACACACACACGCATGCATGTACACACGCACACACGCATGCACGCACACACATGCACACACACCCATACGCACATGCACACACATGCACACACCCACACACGCATGCCCACACACACGCATGCACACACACACGCATGCACGCACACACATGCACCCGCACACACATGCACCCGCACACACATGCACACACATGCACCCGCACGCATGCACGTACACACACCCACACCCACACACGCGCACACGTGCATGCGCACACACACACGCACACACACACACGTGCATGCACACACACGCGTATGCACACACCCATGCAAACACACACACACGCGCATGCACACACCCATGCAAACACACACGCACACACACACCTCTACATTGCCTCTTGTGATGAGACACAGGAGCAGGCTGCTAATGATCCTGGCTTGGGGGTGGTGGACGGGAAACCTATTCACCCCCCATTAAATCCTGCTGGGCTGCATGAATGAGGAGGAGGGGAGGTGAACATGTGAGCCTGCCCCGCACTGATAAATGTGCACGCTCACCCGACCCTCTCTCAAAACTGGGACATATCTTTGTTGCGTCAAATGTGTGGGAGCGCTGGGACAGCCCTTGAAAACCGGGACAGTCCGGGCAAATCCGGGAGGTCTAGGCCCCTTATAACGGATGCTGTGCAGTCCATGACGTGTACAGTGTGAGGCTTGCTCGTCACCGCGCCGATGACTGACCTCACCGTGCCAGTACTCCTTACTGCTTTGAGGCCTGCGCCCCGCTCACTTCTGTAAACAGGGCACCTCCGGCATCTGACTGCATTAAAGCTCCCCAGACTGAGACAATCTTTCATAAATCACAGTAATAAAGTACTTCTGGGACAGATGGCAGCACTGCGATAACAGAGCGGTGGTTTCCAGACGCTACAGTTGAGGAAATACAGGGAAGTGCAGCAGACACGCGTCTCCATTTCTTAACCAGCACCACGAGCACACGGACAGCGGGAGGGGGGCGGGAACGTGCACAGGACAGCGGGAGGGGGGGGCGGGATCGGCGCTCGGACAGCGGGAGGGGGCGGGATCGGCGCACGGACAGCGGGAGGGGGGGTGGGAACGGGCACAGGACAAAATACGTAAACTTACAAAGTGAAAACACATTTATAAACAAAATGCTTCTTACCTGATCGCCTCGTGGGAACTCGAATCTTGCAGCCAACTCCAACAACAGACACTTTTAAAAGGAAGAAAACGGGCCGACTCGGGGGGGGGGGGGGGAAATAACACACACCCACCGCCACGATGACGAACAGAAGTGGGTGGAGAGGGAAAAAATTGCGGGAACGCCCCCGAATCTGGTCCGGCCTTGACGGACAGAGCCGGCTCCCAATGGCTAGCCTCCATTTATGGAGCTAGCCAATGGGAACCGGGGGACGTTCCTGAAGCACATATTGTAAACAAAAGATTTGACCTGCGCCGAAAAGCTGCGCACAAGTACGCAGCCTTCGGCCAGGCGAAACCTTAAAAGGAGTTGGTGCCTGATTCAGCCGTGCATTCATTAAGTAGGTCAGATTTTACCTTGTTGGGTGAGATGAGTCTTTCACTCTTTATTAGTACCAATGCATCCTCACGCAATTCAAGCATAATCTTGCAGAATTCTTAAATAATTCCACCTGATTACGGTACACAGAAGTTTGTTTGTTATGCCCACTGTTCGTCATTATACATTGTAGATTCGGTTTGTTGGAAGGTCTGCTTGTAAGTTTTGGTATGTAGGTGTTTGCTTTAAATTTTTGGGGCGTTAAGTTTTTGTTTGTGGAATACAATTTTACATATTTTTTTTTAGTTTTATATAGAGGATTTGCTGTTAGACCTCGTCTTTAATTTGCTTTGGTGGTGGCATTGTGTGGTAATTCCAGAAATTCATGACTGCTGGTGTTTTAAAGTGTTTGTGCAGTTAATGTTGGTGCTAATAAAACTGTTTTTTTTCCTTTTTGCTCGAGTGATTAAAATTGTAGTTAGTAGAACCAGGTACTCAACTCGCTCTAGAAGGGAGTATGAAAAGCTGCTCATTAAGGAGACAGCTGAAGTCGTGGCTGTTCTCGGAGCCTCTCTAAGCCGCAGACTCCCAGCTAGCTTTCTTGCCATGCCCTCACAGCGCCGGGACGCCTCCTAGTTGAGGCAGCTGTTCGCGCTTTATAAATACCAGTATTATTATTATTATTATTAACAGTTACTGTGTGTTTCTGCAACTTGCACTGACTTCTGTAGATGCCCTTGGACCGGATTTCTCCTTGTATAAATTTACCATCACCATCATCCGCAATACTTATCCAAAGTCGCTGTTGCTCCATATCCAGTTAAAAAAAATACTATTGCTCTGTTATAAATGGAGCTCCTGGTTGGCTAGGGTATGCACCTAATCTAGTCTGAACCCGCCACTAGTCTGGGTAAGCTAGTTACACGCCTAAAATAACCTGCACTTACCCTCTGTTAGCTTGGCTTAGAGCAGGCAGGCTTATCATAAAAGGCAATCTGTAAAGTATTTGTGTAATACCCCTCCACCAATGAAAACACCACAAAAAGACTCCACACAAGTTAAAAACAAGCATTTGCAATGCAACAGGTCTTGCATTTACGCAAGTTTAAGCTATTGGCGTTGTAAATGACAATGCCAACAGTTTAAACTTGCATAAATACGAGATCTGTTGCGATGCAAATGTTTAAGCGTGGGTATTATTTCAACTTTAACACTGAGCGCAGTGTCCTTGATACAGGCGCCCCACTGAGTGTTAAAGTTAAAAAATAAATAAACAGAGCGCAGAATCCTTAGAGTGGTGCCACGCTCAGTTCTCGAGTAAAAAAAATAAACTGAGCGCGGTGTCCCTGAAGCGCGCTCTGCGCTCACTACCAAAATTCCATTTAAACGGAGCTCGGTGTCCCAGAAATGGACGCTGCACTCAACATGAAAAAGGAATAACATTAAAATTTATCGCGGTGTCCCTAAAGCGGGTGCCGCGATCATTATGCAAATTCCCCAAAAAGCAGCTGACATTGTCCCCATCAGTGTCAACAACAAAAATAATGCTCACCCCCTAAATAAAGCAGGAGGTGTAACTAGCCAAGTAGAAAGTCCAGTCATGATGGGCTGTAACAAATGGAGACAAGGCTGTACCAAGACGGGACTAACGAGCCCATTTACGAATCAAAAGCCACCATTTAAGAAGTACAGTGACACAAAGCCAATGACAGGCGAGAGTGGGAGACGCTTCAACAACTTACCCTAATACAGCATGCCTTGCAGGAGTGAAAAATTAATTTAGCAGATTTGCACTACCAGGAGCATGTAACACTCAAAAGTACACACCCTACCTTTTAAATACATTTCACTCTGTACTTGAGGCTACCTAAGGCCTACCTTAGGAGTGACTTGTATGTAGTAAAAAAGAGAGGCTTGAGCTTGGCAAGTAGTTGAAATTGCAGTATACAACTACACACAGTCTCCGCAGTGGCAGGACTGAGCCATGTTTAAAGGGCTAGTGAGTGGGTGGCACAATTTCTGCAGGCCCACTAGTAGAGTTTAATGTACAGGCCCCGGGCACATAGAGTGCACTTTACTAGGGAGTTAACAAGTAAATTAGATTTGTCAGTTGTGGAGAAGTTAATGTTATTAAGTTTAGAGTGCAGAGCATATGCACTTTACCACTGTTATCCAGTGCTAAAGTGCCCAGAATCCTAAAGCTAGCAAAAAAATGAAGTCTGCAAAAATGGATGGCAGGAGGCAAAAATCAGGGGCACTACGCAAAGGATGCCAGATCGAACACTGTATGCTTAAAAAATAAAATAGTGCCTAGGCACTTAGACCTAGGAAGTTGATGTGAAGTATGTTTGCTTAATCAGTATTTTTATCTGAGATGCATTAAAACGACGCTCCAGCTATGCTAATGTGCAGCCCAGAAAGTAAAGTTCATTTAAAAAAAAATCTGGTAAACTTCTGTATTAACTCTCCACGTGTGAGCTTCTGGTCGGGTTATCGAATAAACTCACGGACACAGGGGATCTGGGTAACGAGGGTTTTATTGTTTTATATTGCCGTCTCTTCTGTACAGGCCCTCTGTAGAAAGGGAGCGGGGTTTCGGCGTCCTCTGCCGCTTGTTTAGCAGTTCCAAGCCGCCGTGATTCCCGGAGCCTCCTGGGTGTTGTAGGCCTTGCTTCTGCCGTCTCGACTCCCGTCCGGAACGCCGCCCCAGAAAGAAAGAAACCAATATTTAGTCAAAGGATACGGATGGCTGTGTAGGGTAGGGAAGTGAGGGACCACACGTGCTCATCAAAGTTACGGTGCCGATAAGGTGAAGGGTGGGGATTTGGTGCACAGATGGTCGGGTGTATCGTCTCACGGTGGTTTGCCGCACTTACGCCCTGCCCACCCCGTGAACCGTGACCGTACTTGCTCTAGCCACACTTCGTGGGAAGTGTGGCTGGGCGATGCGCCTTCCCGTTGGCCTCCCGGCTTGTCGCGGTCGTCTCTGTTCTTTCGCCCCTCTGCTCCGCGGTCGGTGATTCGATGCCTTCCTCGTCTCTTGCCTCCGTCCCACTCCGCTGCTCTCCTGCCGATGTTCCACGCTCTTCTCCTCTCCCGTCCTCCTCCGCTGCTCTCCCGCCTCCTCCTCGCTCGCCATCTTCTTTGGTTCTCCGTCCTCCGTTCTCCACTCTGCTCACGCCACCACTCTCCACTCCCTCCGGGTGTAACACACACCTGAGTCTGCTTTGGGCGTTGCTTTACCTCCGGCAGGTGGGCGGGTTCAGGCTCCAGCTCCGCCCAATTAAAGAAACACGGCTCCTCAGGGTCCCGTGTTGGGTTGAACCAGTCGTCAGCTGTCTTCCATGTGTCGGTGTGCTGTGCAAAAAGAGGGGACACAGGTAAAGGTAAGCCTGGAGGGCCGAGTCTGGGTCCTCCTCGTCACACCATGGTAAATCGCCCCATTAACATAAGTATTTGTATAATGCTACCAATCCATATAACATTTATCTCTTGGCATAGCACTACTTTTAATTGATCAGATCCTCTGTGACTTCCTGAACTGTTGTCTATTCTTCATTATCAAAATACTCTTCAAAAAAAAAATTCAACTGACTCCAGTCATCTACATACGCGCAGAATATTGAAGAACCAAGTGGGACAGTTTTGCCCCTTGAATCGAAAGATTTTTTTTTTGCGGACTTGAAAATGCGCATATGGACACTGATATAACTGCCAGCTTCACATAGTTAAAATAAATTGGCAGACTACTGATTTTTATGCTCCGCATTCCACATTGTTAAAATTGAACACTTGTAAAATACCTTGGGTATTGGGCTCACATAATTAAAATGATTTGTCACTATTCCGTCTGCTAAAACTTGTACCCTGAATAGATTTCCCAGTTTCTGTAGTATTTTTATTTTGGACACGAGGAAGACCATTTATTTATTATTATTTTTTTTTTAACTAGGTTTTTATTGCAGAGTCAAGGGGTATACAAGCAATCATTCCGACATGGTAGCCTCTGGCAGTCATCGTCCACAGATTCTAGTCAAAACATTACACAGCCATTTAGCACACAACCCGGAGGCCGGGCAGCATCAGCTATAAAATGCCAGAGACATAAGAAATAAAGGAAGAAAAGAAAAAAGATAGAAAGCAATCGTTTCCAGTCGGTATAATGGTCTGTCATCCGGTTTTCTGTATCCCCTCAGTCACCCTTCTAAATATTTACACTCTTAAGGTTTCCCCACCTCCCCCTCCCACGTCCCCCCCCCCCCCCGCGTTGCTGTTGGTGTGGGCCTCATTCAAGCATAGATAACCATATTCAGAAGAGATCCGAGGGTCAATATTCTCTCCCAATTGTGTCTCATGGAACTTCGTGCAATGGCCCCTCATCCTACTCCTCGCCTTCAACCAAATAGTCTTTCAGTGCTTGCACTAGTCCCACCCATGCCCTTGCCATCTCCATACTCTTCATTAGCTGTCCGGGTGGCCTGCTGGAGCCTAATCGTACTTTCGCGACTGGCCCATTTCAGTAGTTCATTCGTCCATCTCCTACTAGACGGACCTTCCCTCGATTTCCAGTGGCAGGTGATTTCCCTCTGTGCTAAGAGGCCCAGGTCAATGAATTTACTAGTGATCTTTTTTTTTTTTTTTGCTGTGTGCGGGAACCAAAGCAGCAAACAGATCGCCATGCCATATTCCAATTGTCGATCAGTAACTACCCTAAGGAGCTCCCCTACCTCCGACCAATATAGCCCCATTTTCGGACAGTCCCATAACATGTGGTCCAGTTCCACATCTGGTGTCAGGCATCTAGGGCAAGCCGCACCGTGGACCTGGAAATGCCTCCTGATCTTCCCCGGGGTAAGGTAAACTCTATGCACTACAAAAAAGTGTACCAGCTGAAACCGAGCATTTCTGCTCCCTTTCTAAGTTCTCCTCAGTATGTGGCCCCATGTCGCATCCGATATGGATTTCCCTATGCTTTCCTCCCACTTCTGTTTCAACCCCGTAAGTGGTTCCAGACCCTCATTCAACATTCGGGAATGGAGGCAGGTGACCGCCTTGCATGTGCCCACCGCCATTACCACGTATTGGCAGGCCATGGTCGTGCTGGGCCCAGTCTGTCCAGTTTTCCAGTGCTTGCGTATCGCCGTTGTCACCGCAGCATGCAGGAGGAAACTACCATCCTGGAGGCCAAAGAGTTCCTGCACCGTCCGGAATGGCAGTAATTCGCCATCTGCATATAGGTCGCCTACCATATGGAGACCCAAATCCTCCCAATCCATGAGCGGGGACCAGTCCCCACCATGTGGCAGTGCCGTTAACATACCTAGTGGGATTTCGGGAGCATGTGGGTGATCTACCCCCGCCCATTTCTGGCTTCTGTTCCAACACAAACGCAGGGTCTTTTCCTCCATCGGTAAACCACGCAGCTCAAGTTTCTGCTGCATGATAATATAGGACCGGATGTGCCTCTGTATTCCCTCCCCTCTAGTCTGGACCGAGCTGCTAAACTCCTTCGCCCCGTTCTGTGTGAGGATCTGCAGCTGCGCCGCCAAATAATATAATTCAAAATTAGGAACCGCTAGTCCTCCTTCTACTTTTGGTCTCAGCAGCATATCCAGTGCCACTCGGCGCCTCCCGTGGCCCCACAAAAAATCCGTTGTTAGGGTACGTAACTCTTTAAAGATCAGTTGTGGAATCCATAGTGGCAGCGTGCGAAAATAGTAGAGCAGCCGAGGCAAAGCCACCATTTTAAGCAGCGCCACCCTGCCCTGTATCGAGAGGGGAAGAGTCGTCCAGAAGGCCATAGAACGCCCCTAAGAGCTCGTATGCAGCGCCCTATGTTCCCCTCTAACATACTATCAGCCCCATGGTATATGCGGACCCCATGCGGACCCCATGGTAGGTGAAGCATGAGTGCTCCCAAATGTCGTCGGTCAGCCGTGGTCGGGGCATGCTCGCCCGTAACTGGAAAAGGCAAGTTTTACTCCAATTGACCCTAAGGCCTGACAGCCTCCCAAAGTGCGACATTGCAGTCGCTCCATCCAGAGCCATAGTCGTGTCTTCTAAGAACACCAGCAAATCATCTGCGTAAAGCGAGATGTATTGTGGTATCCCACCGCATATAATACCAGCATAGGCCCTCCCTGCTCTAGCCTGGGCCGCCAGCGGTTCTATCGCCAGCGTGAACAGCAAAGGAGAAAGCCAGAAACCCTGCCTCTTCCCTCTTCATACCGGATATTCGGAGGATATGACCGATCCCAGTCTCGCCCTGGCTGTCGCTGAGGAGTAGAGGACTTTCGTCCATCGTCCGAATTGGTCGCCCAAGCCGAACTTCTCCAGCACCCTATCAAGGTACCCCCATTCTAAGCTATCAAAAGCTTTTTCAATATCTATGGACGGCACTGATCTGGGTCCAAGGAGCTCTCCAGCACCCGTATAAGCGGCGGATATTAGTAGAGGTATTCCTAGTTGGGATAAACCCGGCCTGATCATCATGAACCAGTGTGGTCATGTGTGGCAACAGTCTGGTAGCCAGAATACGATTCAGAATTTTATAGTCCACCGTCAGCATGGACAACGGCCTATATGACGTCACATCGCTACTCTCCTTCCCTGGCTTCAACAGTGGAACGATCAGCGCCTCCATCATAGACTGAGGGAGGTGTCCCAGCTCCACCGCCTCTGCATAAACCTCTAGCAGATGGGGCGCCAAAATATCAATGTATTGTGCGTAAAATTCTATCTGTAGGCAATCTACTCCCGGTGTTATGTTCCGGGCCATCGGCTTGATTGCCCCTCTTATCTCAGGAAGTGTTATTGCGCCGCCCATATCCTCAACACTATCCTCATCCAGCAGAGGGAGCTGAATCCCCGCCAGATAACCCTCTATGTCTGAAGCCTCCGCCTCCAGTTGACTTTGGTAGAGGGTCGTATAGTAGCCCAAGAAGCGAGAGAGGACCGCCGTCTGGGAATAGACCATCTCTCCTGTTACCTCGCGCAGGCTCATGATCGGCAGTCTCTGGGCGCCGGATTCGCCAGTTTCGCCAACGTGCCCACCTTGTCCCCCTCTGCATGCACTTTTGTCGTGTACAGTTGATAGTCATAACTCCTCAGTTTCTCAGTTCCCGCGGCAACTAGCTCCCTTGCTTCCATTAACCGAGTGTGCAGAGTCGGCTGTTCTGCTCTCCGCTGCTCCAAGTCCTGCAGTGCTCTCTCCGCCTTATCCACATCAGCAATGAGTGCCGATCGCTCGCCGAATATCTTCCAATGCATAGCCCTCACCACCACCTTGAAAGCGTCCCATTCCACAGCTCTAGTGGTAGCAGTTCCGCTATTCTCTGTGAAATAATGTTCAATGCCTTCACGGAGGCCCGCATTGAAAACCTGATCCTCAAGGGTTTCCGGCTTTAACCGCCATGTGGGGACCGCCGTTCTCACACGCTGCCACCTAACACACACCATCTGGGGGTTGTGATATGATATGGGCCCAGTCAAATACTCAGTGTGTCATCAGGGCTGCCATTGCATTACTACACAGGATCGTATCTATTCGAGCTCGTGGAGTGCAGAAAAGGAGTAGTCCCAATCAGTGGGTTGTTGCCCCCTCCACACATCTATGAGGCCCCATCTGTCCTGCCATGCTGTCCTCTGCGTAGCGAACCTGCGAACCGGAGAATCATTCAATGGTGGATGCGATCGGTCTAACAATGTGTCTGTGATCGAGTTAAAGTCCCCCCCCTCCCCCAGCAAGACCTGTCCCGCCAGAAAATGTGCCAGGGACCCTGACAGTCTATCAAAGAAGCGGGCCTGATCCGTATTTGGGATATAAATACTGCAAAGCACCACATCACGGCCATATAACCTCCCTTCCACCGCCACGTATCTACCCTCCGGATCCACAACCTGGTTCGTGGCCTGGAAAGGGACCCCGCCCGCACCCATACCAAGACCCCTCTAGTAAATGCAGAGTATGTCGTGCCAAACACCTGGCCACGCCATCTCTTCTGCAAGGCAGTGCATTCCTGTTTGGTAAGATGGGTCTCCCGAAGCAGCGCTATCTGGATCCCACGTCTCACCAAGTACGCATGTACCTTATGGCGACTCGACATAGATTGCAAACCACGCACGTTCCATGTGAGACACTTCAAATCAGGTAACGTCCCCATTGCGACTGCCCCTCAACTTCTTCCCATCCTGTCTGCCCAAACCAAAACCGCTCTGACCCCTGATCACAACATCCTGCATAACTCCCCTATCCCACCCGCCAGAACAGGACCCAATAACAAATTATCAGTCCCCATCTAAACTCCCATAATAACACCCACATTTCTAGCCCGTGGTAGCCACCACAGAGAGCCTTAAGGGCGATTTGGAGGGTGGGTCTGGGCCAACTGGCGGCATGCTTCGCCATCACCCCTAGCCCTTGATCCCATGCGATATTGCGTTACCATAAGTACTGTTCCATAGTATACCATGGACATTAGGTCTGCTAGGACCAGTTCACAGGAGACATGATCTCAAAGGGGCTAGCCATCCACGATTATGTCTGCCATTTGAGGTGTGATCACCGAGCCTCTGGTACTGTCCGCATCAGAGAACTCCGCACCCGACTTCCTTTCTTCTTAAGCCGTTGTTCCTGTGCTGTCTCCTCAGGGTCCGTATGGGGAGCCTGGTTGCCTTCTCACCCCATCTCGCCCTCCGCTTTCGACTTTGGTTTCATCACACCGTCTAATGCGACAACCCGTACCTCCCAGGTCTCTTCCTCCGTGGGAAATACAACAAGCTCGTACCCAGTGCACCCAATGGGCACTCTACGCTGCGCCAACAAGTTCAGGCCAACACCCCGGTTCCCCTTGTGGTGATCAGCCCCACCTCTGGTTCTTGGTCTTCTCGTGATGGTGAGCTACAGACTGTATTCTACCGTTCGTCCGGCCTGAAACACCCCAGCCACTTCTTGTGTAACGCGCGTCCCTTCCAGTCCGCCCGTCCCTACTTGCCTGCACTTGGTTTAGTAGGCCCTTAGTCTGCCAGTATCATCCCGGCTTCAGGAGCTATGCCATCTGCTTCCATTGGGCACAGCTATCCTGTCCATTCATATCCAGGCAGCCGGGTGCAGATCTATGTGATCGGCTCAATTGTCACACTTATTGTGGCCTAGGCAATGATGGGATTGCCCTAGTTCTCTGCCGCCACCTTCGCTCAAGGGCCGGTGGTGTTCAAAAGCCCCTCCACAGTGAACCGCCACTCAAGCACAGGTGGCACCCCTCAGGGACTCGGGCACGGCACCACGGGTACCCCAGCCCACTTAGGGGCCCTCAGGACGCTCGTCGCTGGCAAACCGGGTGGTACATACCCCATCAGTGTATGAGTAATGACAGTCACTGGGCGCTTCCATCATTTACGGGGCCCAGCAAGAGCCCCCTATCACCACAGCTGCAACGCCTTCCTGCGCCACCGTCCCAGGGCGCACGACCGCTCCTCTGTACCCCTTGCCAGCGCTACGCCGCAGACCCGCCCCTGTTCCTAGCTCCACAATACCGGGCGCAGGCCCGCAGTGCAGCACTCACCGGGGCCCCCAGGGATGCCACACCTCCTCGTTGTCCGCCACCTGTGGATGCCTGCTCGGGGTCTCTGCAGGAGTATATTCGGGATCGGGCGCGGAGCTACCGGCTCACGCTGCCTCTCCCAACGGCGTCCAAGCCACGCCCCCCCCGCCCCAATACGAGGAAGACCATTTAGAATATGTGGGGTCATTCGCTTAGTGAGAGGTGATGATTTTGTATAACACTTTCCAAAAACATTTCACGTTGTTTTGCATATCTGTTCATAGCCACAGCATTATCCAAGGTGAACATTTTTTTTGTGCCTTTTTTTTGCCCTATCAAATGCTTTTGATAGGGTTCACAGAAGTCCGGGTCTTTGAAAAATGTTTGGGGTATAAGTATTCTGATGGTCTTTTTAGGGCAAAAAGGTGGTTGTACTCTGACTCCACTTTTCATGCATGATTTTCCAAGCATCATGCGTGGTATGTTGATTCCTTTCAAAGGTTTTTGAGAAGATTACGTATGTATGAAGATGGCACCACTCTAATTGAGATGACACATAGGCTTTAATTAATCAGCTGAATTTGTTTCAGTTAAACATGGTTAGGATTAATGAAATGCAATGTCTTTTTGATGGTAGTGCAGTTTGGAAAAGTGGCTGTAGTCCAGTATTTGGGGACCATGTATGCTGTAACTTAAGAGCTTGCTACCTCATGTGTCCATAAGAAATGTGATTATGCTGCCTATGTAGTGTAGAAAGTATGCTAAATGAGAGAAAATCCCCTTATGCCTATTCACAGTTTAGCAATGTACACACAATGCAGAAAAACAAATAGAAAAACTAATATCTTTTGTGTTATTTATTACAAATTCAATTTCATACATATGAGGTTAAAAATACAAATAATGTATGTCATAAATTCAAAACAATGATGCACAATGTAAAAATTCACAAATAAAATATAGCCGATACACAATCAATTATGACCCGCATACTTAAAACAGACAAACATGTACAACATAACATTTGTTTGATACTTAATGTACATTAATAATAATACTGGTATTTATAAAGCGCGAACAGCTGCCTCAACTAGGAGGCGTCCCGGCGCTGTGAGGGCATGGCAAGAAAGCTAGCTGGGAGTCTGCGGCTTAGAGAGGCTCCGAGAACAGCCACGACTTCAGCTGTCTCCTTAATGAGCAGCTTTTCATACTCCCTTCTAGAGCGAGTTGAGTACCTGGTTCTACTAACTACAATTTTAATCACTCGAGCAAAAAGGGAAAAAAACAGTTTTATTAGCACCAACATTAACTGCACAAACACTTTAAAACACCAGCAGTCATGAATTTCTGGAATTACCACACAATGCCACCACCAAAGCAAATTAAAGACGAGGTCTAACAGCAAATCCTCTATATAAAACTAAAAAAAATATGTAAAATTGTATTCCACAAACAAAAACTTAACGCCCCAAAAATTTAAAGCAAACACCTACATACCAAAACTTACAAGCAGACCTTCCAACAAACCGAATCTACAATGTATAATGACGAACAGTGGGCATAACAAACAAACTTCTGTGTACCGTAATCAGGTGGAATTATTTAAGAATTCTGCAAGATTATGCTTGAATTGCGTGAGGATGCATTGGTACTAATAAAGAGTGAAAGACTCATCTCACCCAACAAGGTAAAATCTGACCTACTTAATGAATGCACGGCTGAATCAGGCACCAACTCCTTTTAAGGTTTCGCCTGGCCGAAGGCTGCGTACTTGTGCGCAGCTTTTCGGTGCAGGTCAAATCTTTTGTTTACAATATGTGCTTCAGGAACGTCCCCCGGCTCCCATTGGCTAGCTCCATCCGTCAAGGCCGGACCAGATTCGGGGGCGTTCCCGCAATTTTTTCCCTCTCCACCCACTTCTGTTCGTCATCGCGGCGGTGGGTATGTTATTTTTTTTTTCCCCCAGAGTCGACCTGTTTTCTTACTTTTAAAAGTGTCTGTTGTTGGAGTTGGCTGCAAGATTCGAGTTCCCACGAGGCGATCAGGTAAGGAGCATTTTGTTTATAAATGTGTTTTCACTTTGTAAGTTTACGTATTTTGTCCTGTGCCCGTTCCCGCCCCCCCTCCCGCTGTCCGTGCGCCGATCCCGCCCCCTCCCGCTGTCCGAGCGCCGATCCCGCCCCCCCTCCCGCTGTCCTGTGCCCGTTCCCGCCCCCCTCCCGCTGTCCGTGTGCTCGTGGTGCTGGTTAAGAAATGGAGACGATTGTCTGCTGCACTTCCCTGTATTTCCTCAACTGTAGCGTCTGGAAACCACCGCTCTGTTATCGCAGTGCTGCCATCTGTCCCAGAAGTACTTTATTACTGTGATTTATGAAAGATTGTCTCAGTCTGGGGAGCTTTAATGCAGTCAGATGCCGGAGGTGCCCTGTTTACAGAAGTGAGCGGGGCGCAGGCCTCAAAGCAGTAAGGAGTACTGGCACGGTGAGGTCAGTCATCGGCGCGGTGAAGAGCAAGCCTCACACTGTACACGTCATGGACTGCACAGCATCCGTTATAAGGGGCCTAGACCTCCCGGATTTGCCCGGACTGTCCCGGTTTTCAAGGGCTGTCCCAGCGCTCCCACACATTTGACGCAACAAAGATATGTCCCAGTTTTGAGAGAGGGTCGGGTGAGCGTGCACATTTATCAGTGCGGGGCAGGCTCACATGTTCACCTCCCCTCCTCCTCATTCATGCAGCCCAGCAGGATTTAATGGGGGGTGAATAGGTTTCCCGTCCACCACCCCCAAGCTAGGATCATTAGCAGCCTGCTCCTGTGTCATCACAAGAGGCAATGTAGAGGTGTGTGTGTGCGTGTGTGTTTGCATGGGTGTGTGCATGCGCGTGTGTGTGTGTTTGCATGGGTGTGTGCATGCGCGTGTGTGTGTGTGTGTGTGTGTGTGCATGCGCGTGTGTGCGTGTGTGGGTGTGTACGTGCATGCGTGCTTGTGTGTGCGGGTGCATGTGTGTGTGCGGGTGCATGTGTGTGGGTGTGTGCATGCGTGTGTGGGTGGGTGTGCATGTGCGTATGGGTGTGTGTGCATGTGTGCGTGCATGCGTGTGTGTGTGTACGTGCATGCGTGTGTGTGTGTGTGTGTGTACGTGCATGCGTGTGTGGGTGTGCGCGTGTGCATGTGTGGATTCTCATTGACCAAGATATTGCACTGACAATGCTACTTCAGTCTCTTTTTAAATCACGTTATTACTTACTGTTTCTATTCATTCTTTGCTTTATTTTCCTACCCTCCACCCTCTTTTCCTTATTTCCTTTCTCTTTTCCCTTGCGCTCAGTCACTCACCCAGCACTCACTTGGCACGTGTTTAATCCCGGGGCCCTCAGGATTGCTGTTGGCAATCAAGCGAGTTGTAGTGTTTTCTATATTTTGTTGCCAGTGGTAGTGTTTCCTCTATTTACGTGCAAGTGGTAGTGTTTTCTGTTCACAGTCAAATGGTAGGGTTTTCTGTTTAGCCGCAATTGGCAGTATTTATTTTGTTTACGTTCTGGTGGTTGTGTGTTTTCTGTTTTACATTCTGGTGGTTGTGTGTTTTCTGTTTTATATTCTGGTGGTTGTGTGTTTTCTGTTCACAATCGAGTGGTGTGTGTTTTCTGTTCACAATCGAGTGGTGTATGTTCTGGTTACATACAAGCTGTAGTGTGTGCTCTGTTTACGTATAAGTGGAAGTGTGCTGTATTAGCGTGTATGTTTTCTATTTGCATGCAAGGGGGGGGGTGTATTTTCTGTTTAAATTGGAGCGTTGGTGTTTTTTTTGTTTACTAGAATTGGTAGTGTCCTCCTCATATATTAGTAGTAGCGAGTTTTCGGTTTAGGTGGTAATGCAATTTTTTTTTTTTTATATCGGGAACTTGACCCAAAAGCATTAAAGCCCTTTATGTCGTATCAGATTTTTTTTTTAAACCTGGGGAGCCGGGATGAGCTGGAAACAACCCACACCTTCAGTGTGAGAGACACTGTGTATGAGAGACAGCAGTGTCTGTAAGAAAGACAGCAGTGTGTGTGAGAGAGAGACAGCAGTGGGTGTGTTCAAGGCAGAGTCAGCAGTGTGAGAGAGACAGCAGTGTGAGACCTTTTATTTAAGTTTTGGTTTTTGAAACATAAATAAAACGAAATATTTGCAATGTCAATAGCATAAACTTGCTTAAATACGTGACCTATTTCATTGAAAATGCAATACAAATCCTATATCACCACTTGGTTATATACAAAGATGGAATCTGCATTATAACATCCGTGCCGGATCCTTGAATTGTACGAAAAGAGCGTTGACGCGTTTCGATGGATACATCAGTTTATACCCTCTTTATCAAGACTTGTAGATATTCTGTCATGCAAAGGGGGTCAACTAAAAATTCACACCCCTTGCTAGTGTTGCTTTCTACAGAAATGTTGGCAATTTCTTAAAACGAGGCTTTGATAAATCGCGATACGCCCTAGATGTTAGCGAATCTCTCACGATTACGTAGAAAGCTTAAAGACAAAGTTCAATATGTATGAACGGCCCCGTGTTCCAGCGCGGAAAAGTGCTGCTAATTTGGTCCACCTCGTTATGTTATAGACAAGGTGTAGAAAGTATGCCCTTTCCAGAAAGTATATTGGCAGCATTATCCCCAGATGACCTTTGAAGCAGAGATGTGGATTGGCTCTACTAGGAGGACCTTACTAAGGATGTGCATGGCATTATTTCACTCTCACCATGGACTAAGATGAAAGCTATTAACCAAGAGGTTAGCTTCCTTCCTTCGCTGTATTCCAGCAAGGTTCTTGCTGTTTGCTAGGAAAGGTGTCTATTTTTGTGGGTGCAGCCTTTGAATCTTAAACATTACAACAATACCACCCTTTGATTGTGTAGGAATGTGCCCCCTTTTGCATGGTTGCCCCCTAATTTTTCGCCTGATAAGTGATGCTAACTTAACTGAGTGTGCCTGAGTTCCTGACAATTGGGTTCCCAGGGCCTGTGTTCTTTCCCAAAACTGTACCTTGGTTCCCAGAATTGGCACACTTCTGGACCACATGCAAGTCCCTTGTAGAAGGTACCCCTTGTACCAAGTGCCTTGTGACCAGAGAGGGCCTCTGAGGGCTGCAGAATGTATTATGCCACCCTCGAGTCCCCTCACCTTAACCTGCAAACACTGCCTGTGGCATGGGTAAGTTACCCCTCTAGCAGGACCGGCCGCCCTAAGGCAGGGTGCACCATACCATAGAGGAGGGCATAGCTACATGAGCAGTATGCCCCTCAGTGTCTGTGCCATTCACAGACATTGTAAGTGCAACACATAGTGTATTGGCTGATCGGTCCCTGCCAGCCAGCCACCAGACAGGTTTCTGACATCATGGGGTGAGAACCTTTGTTGTCTCGAAGGCCAGAAACCAAACCTGCTCTGGATGAAGGTGGTTCTCACTTCATCCTAGTAGGAACAGCAACACTTGGTGATGAGCCTCAAAGGCTCTCACCTTGTGTTATGCTGATTTGCGGCATATCCAACTAGTAGAGATTACCGCCCCCCACCTCAACCTGACACACCCGAGGGACGCCAGGAGCTGAGATAACCCCCCCCCCCCTTCTCTCTTAGAAATTCTCCATCTTGAATTAGACCCAAAAAGAACAGGGACTTGCCACTCTCCCCAAAGGTGATTCTCTCCGGCGCACTGGTTCTGCTAATGGATCCAGCTTTGAGGCTCAAAATAAGCAAAGGATTTTTTCATCATATGCCAAAATTTAAAACATAAAATGCTTAAAAGAAAGTAGAAACTACAATTAAAACACATAATGTAAAAACAATTGGCAAATGTGATGATAAACAGGAATGGAGCCTGAAGAGACATCTGTTCCTAGCAAATGTGATGAGCAGCAACAGAGCGACTTAAAATAGGTGCGCTCGTGTTAAGAGCAGAAAACAAGGATGAGTGCATCACGCAGGGCGTTGGGAGAAGCATGCAGACGACAGAGAGCAGCACCTTATTTAGCTTTAGCAACATGCGAAAATCATGTAAATTTCAAAAACTTTACATGCAGCTTTAGTGCCACAGTTTCTTGTTTTCATGGCCTGTAGGTAATTATGGAGCGGGGCACCGTGGAGAACTATTGGGCGGAGAGTGGCCAATAAGAAAAGCGCTGACCATCTGAGCCATAAACAGGATCTGGCATTCACCCAAACGCACTGTAATCGCAAAAGCTACAGTATGACTACTGGTTTTCAAAACACCGTGACCCGAGAATCCTTTGAATTTTTTGTAATTAAGTTTCTCTCTGAAATGTTAAACCTCTGTACAATTTTGTTTTATCACAGCAGTGAACATTGATACAGTCTTTTTTATGGAGATTAAGTCCATATTAAAACACGAACAAAACGAATCTGCACTTATCCAGTAGCACCGGGTTAACACAAATGACGCTTGGTCAAACTAGCCAATAGTCGTGGAAGAATTTCTGATGTTACCTGCATCTGGTGTGGTGATGAAGGGGCCAGGGACTACTAGGATTACTAATTTACAATGTGATCTCTCCTTTGAATATGCGGCTCTAATTTCTTTCAGCCTAGATGGGAGCACAGCAATCTGCAGGCCATGAAAAAAAGAGGTTAATGTCCTGCATATTGCTCTGTACCTTTGCTGCATGTTTGCATCACTAAAAATGCAGTCGCCTGTGCAGGAAATACTCATTATAAATTTTAATTTATTTTGGGAATGCTTAACTAGACCATCTAGAACCTACCTAGATCATGCCTTTGCCATTTCTTAAAATGTCTTTATTATAGTGCGGGTACTACCAGTTCTAGTTTTCATAGGTTGTGATATTGCCTCAGATTATAAAGTGTAACCCAAGTGATGTGCTGATGTTGCATTAAAAATATCAATTCTTTAATGTGACCCTCCAGCTTTCTTAAAGGCCTGGTTCTCTGGTAGTCTTTTGAGGTTTGATGGCCTAGCCTGCAATTGCTGTGATGTTGAGTCAGTAATTGGTTTAGTTGGGTAATCCAGGAGCAGTTACCTTTGTTTGGCACAATGACTCCTATTTTTGCAGGTAGCATCTTGCTCTTTTCAGGGCCACAGCGGGCTTCCTAAAACAAAATGGTTGCAGTGTGTTGGGCTTTGTTCTCTATTGAAAGGACAGTAGGATTATTGATGTCTACTTTACCTGTGAGGAAATTAGATCCAGGTTGGGGGCTGAAAAAAAAGTTGAATGTGGGTCTCTTGCCCATGTAATCAAGGAGTGCTTTATCCTGTATAATTGGTTGTATTTCAAAGGTGGGCACCAATCTGGAATGATGGCCGTGGGCATTACGATTTCTGTTATATTGATTTTTAATTTTTTTAAATTAATTTTATTAGCGATGTGTTATGCCATTGATGTGTCTTCTGCATGTGTTGTATGCCTGCAGTAATGCTGAAGCACAAAATGACTTGGACACTTTCAGTGCACATTTAACATAGCCAATTGAAGTAGTGAGGTAGAGTGAGAAGAATAAACTCAGATGAGTTTAGATTTGAGAATCTACTGGTTTAAATTAGTTTATTGAATGTCTAGTGGTTGGCTAGAAAGAATAGCCCTGATAGTATTCCAGGAACGTGGATTGCCTTGCGGCTTTTGTGTGTGCAGTGGTGGGTCAGAATGTTTGCAGGGTGGCATCTGTTGTTGCAAGACATCCATTTGCAAGACTTGTACTAAAACAAATTTAGTTTTACAGCGTATACATAGTTTCACTTTACAACACAACACTGCTAGTTAAGAATTTAATATATCTATATCAATTATACTGTATCAGTATATTATATATCTATATATATATACATAGATATAGATATAGATATATAATTATAATATACTGATACAGTATAATTGGAGCAACTGAAAATTACATATAGTTAAATTAAGACTCCGGCCGAAACGTGTTGATCTCAGTCATGCACTAATGGTTGTCGCATTTATGTCTAAATAAATAAAACTCATGAACTGCTGATACCTGGCTGTACTGCTTTTTCCTTTCTCCTCGGATTGTTGGGTATTCTTGTGTAAGCCTGTTTGAATATAGTTATGTGTGTGTGTTTGTATATATTTATTCCAGCAGATTTATTGGTAGTATCTTCCCTTTATCACTTAAAATGATGGGGAACTCCCAATACCCCCGAAACGCGTAATGTTTGTTGAGGTGGCATCCGCTCAGTATTGGATGTCAATGCATCTACAGCATATACGTTTCCAGAATACATGTTGCCAAGGTGATCTGTACATATGTGTACACATAAACATATAATTTAAAAGAAATAACTTACCTGTATGGTAAAGCTCTGCTGTGTTGTAAGAGACTTTAAAAAAAAAATGCATGCCTGGTTAAAGTAACATACCTTTATTGTTGTGTGTGAGCTACAGTCTGCTGCTGGCGAGGCTAGTTCCTGGGTGAAAAGGATGGTGACATTGCATTTGCTGCAGTGATCATTATGACCTTGGTGCTGTTTTAACACAATGGCCTTATTATATTTTTAGTATACAAAATGTACACCCCTCAAGTTCTCCCTTTTTGGTTTTGGTGGGTAACAGTCAGCCTCATTTAATAGTTCATTCTAATCTGTCAAAAGGGTTCAGAAATGAATAGTAGTTGTATTGTTTCCACATGCTATGACTTGCATAAAATAATTGATCTGCTACATACCGCCCATCAGATTTGCTCTGGGGGAAGCTAGACTACTGTAATCTGATCTGTTTAGGCCTCCATATGCATCTGAAAAACCGACTTCAAAGACTCCCACTCTGGTCTGCCAGGGTGTGGATTGAACATGAAAGTACTATCAAACCAGCTTTGAAAATATTACACTGGCTCGCATTATATGTTGAGATAAGAAAGGAAAACACTGTGTTATACAAATTTCCTAGACCAGCGATCTCCAACCTTTTTACTAGTCTAATTTTGTTCAATGAAAGTCATCCAGAGCTAGCAAAATTATTAGTGAGTACGTTAGAGGCCACCCTATGCAAGATCCCCAGCCGTGATTACCTCATAACAGGATTGCCAACAGTAATATTAAAAAACTGTCAATTTGGAATACCTCTACAAGGGTAATCCAGAACATCCACTGCTGCAATGCATCCTAGCACAAAGGGAATACAATTAGTAAGGAGTCTCCAAATACTGCATGCTTTTATTCAAATATCAGCTTAAAATATATTTGTGAAATTGTTTTGTGAAAATACACACATTTTCACCTCAAATACTCACTTTTCAATTTTGGTATACACCTATTATTTCAAGCAAAAAGCTATCTAATTTGGTATGCAGGGCTGCACACATGAGAGCTACCAGTAGCTCACAAGCTATTGGTTGGAGAAGCCTGCTCTAGACATATTTACAATGTTCAATCTCACGGGGCTGAGAAGTGGGCTGCCTGGATAACGTTGTACTTCTTTCCTGCTGCTGGATCACGGTCGCGGCACCCGGTTGTGCTGCCGGACCCGCCCATACCCCTGCGGGACTGCGAGGCCATTCTGAACACACCTGCAGCCTCTTCCCGCAGCGGCTACTCCCCCCTGCCTGCTCCAGTACAACTGTTGGCAACATCCGCTTCGCAGGTGTTACTCACTGTTCAATCTCACGGGGCTGAGAAGTGGGCTGCCTGGATAACGCTGAGCTTCTTTCCTGCTGCTGGATCACGGTTGCGGCACCCGGTTGTGCTGCGGGACCCGCCCATACCGCTGCGGGACTGCGAGGCCGTTCTGAACACACCTGCAGCCTCTTCCCGCAGCGGCTACGCCCTCCTGCCTGCTCCAGCACAACTGTTCGCAGCACCCGCTTCGCGGGTGTTACTCACTGTTCAATCTCACGGGGCGAGAAGTGGGCTGCCTGGATAACGTTGGACTTCTTTCCTGCTGCTGGATCACGGTCGCGGCACCCGGTTGTGCTGCGGGACCCGCCCATACCGCTGCGGGACTGCGAGGCCGTTCTGAACACACCTGCAGCCTCTTCCCGCAGCGGCTACGCCCCCCTGCCTGCTCCAGTACAACTGTTCGCAACACCCGCTCCGCGGGTGTTACTCACTGTTCAATCTCACGGGGCTGAGAAGTGGGCTGCCTGGATAACGTTGGACTTCTTTCCTGCTGCTGGATCACGGTCGCGGCACCCAGTTGTGCTGCCGGACCCGCCCATACCGCTGCGGGACTGCGAGGCCGTTCTGAACACACCTGCAGCCTCTTCCCGCAGCGGCTACGCCCACCTGCCTGGAAGGTATAAAAAACAGTCAACCCATTCCGCACAGCGGGACGTGGCGCGGGGCTAAGCCCGGGCAAAGGGCGGGCCCTCTGAGGCCCTCAGAGACAGAGAGAGGCCGGGCAGGGCCTATCCTTTTCGATTTATTGTTTCTTCCTATATTGTGATCTTGATGGCTCAAAGTCCGGGACAAATGTTGCTTGAGAAGGTTGGGTGTACTATCAATGGCCCTCTTGATAATTACTTTACAAAGGCTAGCGTGGACCAAGATAAGGAGAAAACTTTGGCCGCTCGTAGGGCAGAGCGCCGTCGCTCTGTCGAAAGTATTAAGAGCAAAGCTTCTGTTGTTTCTCCACCCAAAGCTTACTCTTGGAGGCACCTCTTCCAATGAAGATCCTTTATGTTTGGAAAGCTTTCCATTGTTGTTCCGTGACTGCACTCCAACACCCATGGGCCACTCTGTTCAACCTGCAATACACATTTCACCCCCTGGACCAGTATTGCCTGATGCTGACTTGCCTACCCGGCCTTCGGCCCGGTCTAAGCAAATTTCAAGCAAGCAGAGGAAACCTGTGCAGGTTAAGATTCATGGCCCACCGCCTGCAAAAAAAAAGGCGGAAGGGAGGGGCTCTGCTAAAGCCTAAGGTTTGTCATTTGGATTTTGGTAAATCTTCTAAAACAACTAACAATTTTGTTAAGAACCCCGTTGTTGAACAATCCAACAAGACAATCCCGGATACCTTGCTATCTTTGCCACTTGCTGATCAACCAGCGAATAATTTTGTTTCAACTGATATACCGGATGACCCATTCCAAACGGATGTTCCCACAGTAGCTTCACTAGACAATATGGAACACCTAATTAGGTCCTTCATCCTACCTATTATTGAGAGACTGCGGAGGGTGGGGAAAAAACTTGAAGCGATAGAAGCGGCAGTTATTAATCATCATGGTCCATCTAAGGTTGGGGCGAGCAGGGTTCCTGTACAATTGGCTATGGTGCCTACGTGCAGTCTTGGTGTTTCAAATGGTATTGATCAACCGTCCAAAGCAACTGTTTCTAAGCACCAAAAGACTCCATCTCCCAAACAGTCTATTACTGCAGCTCCTACAACAGTAAGCGTAGTGGCGAAGGGATCTGCAAAACCTACAATGGGGATTCCCCAACAATCTACAAGGGGCCCATCTAGACACAACAGGACACCTCTTCGTAGAATCCCCCAAGCAGAATTGCCCCCCGAAGCAGCCCCGTTTGTGGTTGTTTTGATGGGGGTCCCTAGCTTACCAACAAATAAGAGGGAGGGGTATTTCCAACTTAAAAACAAGATCATGCACTGGCTAGTGCAATTTAGACCACTTTCACACAACATCGATGGTGATATTGTGCATGTCAGACGACTCCCCTGGTTGGGCAGTAGAGTTAAAGATATAGATGGCGATATAGTCGTTTTTCTTAACGCAGGGTTCCTGCAAGAACCTCCACATTATCAACCTGTTGCTGACCCCTTTGGGTGGAACACGGTACCTGCTAGGTCTTTTAGAAATCCTAACAGGAGGATGGAACATCTGAGACCGTTTACACCCTTGGAGACAGCAAACAGATATGATGTTTTCTCTGGATTGGATAATTGTGACTGAAGTCCACAGAATGACCACTGCAAGGTTGGTCATGGTAATGCAACGCAAACAGAGGAAACTGAGGGAGGTTGTCAATCGGGGATAAAAATACTACAGCCAGTGTTGGAGAGCTTAGGTACTACTTTTCTAAACCCCCTAAAACTTATCACACAGAGTGAGAATCGTGACTTAATTTTGAATCCTACTCTTGTTGTAGAACAAGTGGCTCAAATTTCGAGGTCACCTAGGCTCAACCAAGGAGGTGATGATATCGAAGCAGTAGGTGTTTTGAATACAAGGCAGGTGACTGGTGACCCCGATTTTCCTGTGTCAAGCGCTATTTTAGGGGCTTGTAATAGGGTGACTTCGAATTTGGGGGCACCATTTGAAGGGGAAATATTAACATCAGGAGGGGAAAGTTCATCCACGAATCCCAAAATAACTCTAATATCTTGGAATATAGCTGGTCTGGCCAAAAATCTTCCAGACCCGGACTGGTCCAATTACATAGACTCTTGTGACCTTTGCCTGTTCCAAGAAACTTGGTCCCTTGAAATACCCCACAGGGTGGGATACAGGATGTATAATATCGCAGCTATTCCATCAGCCAGGGGTAGACCATCGGGAGGGCTTACGATCTGGATTAGTGTGTCCTTGGAGGTAAAAATTACACAATTAATTATAGACTCCGCTGATATACTGGGTCTGTTAGTTAAATTGAAGGATGGAAGGCGTATTGTAGGGTTTAATGTTTATAACCGCCCTTGTGGGTTAAAAGAATCTGCAATCATTGATAAACTGGACATACTCCTTACTGATCTTGTAGAGGTGCCTAGTAGTATAATAGTATGTGGTGATTTTAATTGTAATTTTGAACCAATTATAGGGTTTGGAGATGTTTTTTCTGATGAGGATAGAGCCAATAATATCCCCCCAATATCATATACGGGGGGTGTGAGCTGTACGACTCTAGCTACCCAGATTATGAGACTGGTATCAATACATGATTTGAGGGCCTGCAATGGCCGTTTTCCATCTGATTCTCCGAAAGCTCCAACATTTGTTAAAAATAACCACCATAGTCGGATTGATTATATCTTGGTCTCTTTTGATATTTGGCCCTTATCAGATTTTGTAACCGACCCTAGATATGAAAGTGACCATCGCCCGTTGCTTTTGTCAATCGACAATAGATTAGTCCCTAGCTCCAGGATTCCGAAGGAACTAAATATAATGGATAATCTAACGACTGCTGGTCCCTTAATAAGCAACAACAGATGTAGCCTTAAGTGGGCTAGAATATTAAGCAATAAGGAGGCATTATCCAATATTTACACACTTTTTGCGGATATTTTTGCTAAGCATCTGCTTCAACCAGTAGAGGGTGAGGTTTTTACTAACTTGCATAATGAATTTTTTAAAGCCTTAGTACCACTGGTGACGAAAATGCCGCAAAAAAAAGGTTACACAAAATTAGTTCCATTGGTACAAAACCATGGTATAATAAAGACTGTCGGAATTGTAAGAGCAAACTTCTAGAGGCAATTAAGAGTAAAACACCACACGTAATTAGGACACGAAGGCAAGAATATAGGAGAGTACAGCAAATGGCTAGAACTGATTGGGATGAGGAATGTTGGGAGAACATGCTAACTGCTGTTAAAGCCAAGGGTAATGTGGTTTCTGGCAATTAGTTGCCAACGAGAACACGGGAGGAAGGCCACCGGATGATGAGTTCATCAATGAGCAAACTTGGGTAGACCATTTCACCCACTTTATACAAAGCCCCAGACAGTGATAAAACAGCTGTTGGAAATAGCTCATGGTTGGTGCCAGCAACACATATTATAGAGTTTAGTCTTGAGGAAACAGAGTTGGCATTAATTGCTGTGAAAAACGGTAAAGCCCCAGGCTTAGATAAAATACCTGGGGACTTGTACAAACACGAGACCATTATTTGGGCCTTCACCATCGTGCCTGATAGGTACGCCGTTTTGGTTTCTGAATCTGGTTGAACATCTTTTATTAACATGTGATTAGATCTATTTAGAACTGTTATTACCATCTTTTGATTGTTTTTTCATACTAATGGCCTCCCCAAGCCCTGTGGCACGAATGTTGCAATAACGAATGTCTCTTGTTTATTTTAATGATCTAGATCTTTTTTTGACACAGTGGTTGGCACCGATTTTGATCTGCCACACATTTTAATGCTAACCATGTTCTATATTTGGTATTTTTCCAGTGATATTACACACATTGGGGCGGATTATAACATGGCTGCTCTGTTATTATCCCCACAACTTTAATGACTTCTCCACCTCTGCGACCACATCTAGAAATAAATAGGACGTTGTGGTAGCGTTATAACGATGGCACCATCCCAACACTCCTCCTTGAAATAGGTCCGTTTTTTATTATGACCCTATGTTGGTCACGATATTGGTCATCTGCGAATTGGTCCGTCTTCCATTCTTATGACCTCACGTTGGTCACGTGAGCGGGACGCATTTATGAAACTCACAGCATAACACTGTGTGACGCCTGCTCATACCGAGGACGCCGGTTTTCATAGATTGCAGCACTTCCAGGTATGTCTATTACGGCTCCATTCCGTGATTTCTGTCCCCCTACATGCGTTGTGGATATTAACGCCTGTTTCTTGGTTCTGTTACTTTATAGACCCGTTTGACTCATTCCGCCACAACGTTTTCCAACCAGTGACTTTTGAACCGGAACCCCCACTCGCCCAAGACGACTGTTTTTCTTATCCCAGTGTCTGACTGATCAACTGGGACACCCCGTCCACCTTCAGTGACACCATACCGTTTTAAGACATCACGCTTGGGTAGGTGCTGGGCTCTATATTTTTTTACTTATATCCTTGATATGCCTGTGTAACATTTAGCACTTACCGAGCCTGTGTCCTATATTTTTCCCAGAATTGACTGTCATTTACCTGGGCTGCTCTGCGTTTTTTGAGCCACCATCTGTCGGCCGATTAAATATCCAGTCTGCACTCCACCAGCTTGTCCACTCATGTGACCTAAGGTATGGACAGCTTTACACATGCTGCGCATTATAGGTACCTTGTACATGTCCTGGGTGACCTCCTTCATGTAATGCGTTTTTTAACTAGAATGTGCC
This sequence comes from Lissotriton vulgaris, assembly GCF_964263255.1. Classification (NCBI taxonomy): domain Eukaryota; kingdom Metazoa; phylum Chordata; class Amphibia; order Caudata; family Salamandridae; genus Lissotriton; species Lissotriton vulgaris. Next base: position 673,287,221 of record NC_141687.1, on the reverse strand, counting down.
CCTTGCAACCAGAGAAACAGCTTCTCCCAATGTTTACACCTGATTACCTATATCTAATTCTTTGGGGCACCGGACTAGACGTCTTTCCATGATGGCTCTGCTCGCCATGATACTGAACCCCTGTTTTGTATTCTTTATATGGCGTATGACCCGCCAGTTACCTCTTGATACATTGTTGGCTCACTTTGTTTCCAGACGCAGCCATATTTTGTATCCCACTGAGTGTCTGTGCACCCCACCGTGCCCCTTCGAACAACTACAGGTAGGCACCTGGTCTTCCATGTATTTACTAGCCTTTACTTCAGTGGATGTGTCACTCCAGTTGCCACACTGATATTAGCTAGTCTAATTGGCCCTGCTAACATCGGCTTTATTCATAATTTTGGCACTAATTCCTGTTCAGGGCTCCCAATGTTTGTTGAGTTAGTCCTGCATTCTTACTATCAATGTCATCGTATATGTATTCCTCTACTGTTATGATATTCCAGTACCCCCTCCCTCTCGGCCCCTTTTTATAACCATAGAAGTGGTAGGGATCTTTTTAGACCCTCAACAATATAAATTTATGAATTTTATTTCTGTATAGATCCTTTGCCCTGCCTTCCCTGCTCCACCGTCCTGATGAAGACCCTCTAGCAAGGTCACAGTTATACCTGCATCTACCTGGGTCGAAACGTCGACATTCCGTTTCTTTGTTCAGCCTCTTCCCTAACATATCATTTGTGATTTTATTGTATTTGAGGCATGTTTGTGTTAATGGACCGATGAATTTTTTCTCCATTGTGTTTACTGATGATGATGTTTTGATTTACTTGGACTCAATTGACTTGTATCATAATTCCCCATACCTTCACCATTCCAACACTACCTTCCCTGTCCTACCCAATAGGGGCATTGTATATATTTAAACTGTGTACTCCTTTTTGTAAATAAGTTTATATGACACTTTGTGATTAAATACAATGGTGCTATCATTTCTATTGAATTCATTTAAGTGATTTTGATTGTTTTACTTTCTGGGACCATCTTGTCTGTACCAATTATTCACCCAGGTCCCAGGGACTTGCTGGGTCAACCCGTGTCTTTACAACACCATTATTTGGGCGGCATATATAAATAAGCTTTTTAATATATTAGTTGCCGGTGGGGATTTACCAAATAGTTGGCGGGGAGCAGAAATCATTTTAGTTTTTAAGAAGGGTGATAGATATGATCCCTCTAACTATCGTCCGATTTGTCTTAGACATTTTACAAAAAATCTTTTCAAGGCATCTTTTAAACCGGATGGATACATGGATTGATGAGAATGAGATCTTCACTAAGTTCCAAGCAGGTTTCAGACGGAACACAAGTACGATAGATCAGGTTTTTAGGTTTTGTTGCATTTGTTGGAAATATGTCTTTTTATTAAAAAGACATATTTATGTAGCTTTTGTTGATCTCAGGGCAGCTTTTGATTTAGTTTTGCGGGATCGTTTATGGGACTGTTTATTTGCATTGGGATTACCAACTTGCATACTCCAGCAGATTGGACGGTTACATGTCAATAATTTCGCTAGAGTGCGTTGGGGCCCGAAAGGGGAATTAACAGAACCCATACCTATTATACGGGGAGTCCGACAAGGATGCGTGTTGGCTCCTACACTCTTTTCTCTATTTGTCAACGACATCCCAGAATACCTAGAAGGGTGTAGCAATGACTCCCCAAAGTTGAATGGTGTGAGGGTCCCCTCCATTTCATTTGCGGACGATACAATCCTGATCTCGCAAACGCCCATGGGTCTCCAAACCCTTCTGAACAGTTTCAAAACCTATTGCGATTCAAAAGGCCTTGAAATAAATGCGAAAAATAACAAATGTATGTCAATAAATCCACATAAAAGTTATAAAGGGCAATTTCTTTTAAACAACCAAAGGCTTGAACTGGTTACGAACTTTTAATACCTGGGTGTTACCCTAGATTCAAAAACCTCATGGAGTACGCAAATTGAAAAGAGTAAAACTATATATAATCGGAGCTCTTTACCCATTTTAAAGCGCCATGACAGTTTCAAAACATATTGCGATTCAAAAGGCCTTGAAATAAATGCGAAAAAAACAAATGTATGTCAATAAATCCACATAAAAGTTATAAAGGGCAATTTCTTTTAAACAACCAAAAGGCTTGAACTGGTTACGAACTTTTCATACCTGGGTGTTACCCTAGATTCAAAAACCTCATGGAGTACGCAAATTGAAAAGAGTAAAACTATATATAATCAGAGCTCTTTACCCATTTTAAAGCGCCATGGGGCAAGTGTAAGTAAGTCCATTTCACAAGCACTGGAAGTTTATAAATTTAAGGCTCAATCTGGTGCTTTATAATGAGCAGAAATCTGGGGTATAAAAGCAGGTAACATTTTTACGGTTAATGAAAATAATTTCTTTAGAAGGCTTCTGAGATTGCCCACGCGTACCCCATTTATACCAATGTTTATGGATTTAAACATGAAACGTACAGATCATATTGCACTACTTAGGCCACTATTGTTTTGGGTCAGACTCTGGAGTACTCCCGAACTTGTAGATTATAGACAAGGTATCGTAGAAGGCAAGAGTCTGGATGTTTATAATACAAATCCCTGGCTTAAGCATGTTAACAATTGGTTCCATCGGATAGGCCTTGCCCATTTTTGGGACGACCCAGCTTGTTTGACACCCAGATTTAAGATCCAGGTTAAGAACCAATTTTGGTTCTATATAACACACAACCACCAAAATAATCTTTCATGTGGATCCATTACACGCAGTTTTCTTGATTTTAAGGATACTCCACTATTCGAAGATTTTTTAAACGAGATACAACCAGCCCTAGCAAAAAGCCTGTACCTAAAATTTAGATATGGCATACTTAAAACAAAATCAGTACTAGCTAGATGGGATAAGGTCTCAGGGCAATCGAAAAATACAAATTGTACATGCTGTCAACTAAACCTAAGAGAAGATGACAGTCACATATTGTTCTTTTGTACGGCCTATGACCTAGCTAGGAGAAAATGGATCAAACCCTTGTATAAAGCCTTAGGAATCCGGTCATACCAGGAAGCCTATAGAATTGTTAAAACGGACACTGCACGCCTTACAGTGTTTTGTGTTAGCAGATTCTTATTGAATGTTGGGTATACACGGAAAAACCTGGCTCTTGATCTATAATTGTTAAATGTGTGCACATTAGATGCAGGCTAGGTTGCCCTGTAATATGCTGGTAAAGATATCTGTAATAATATTCGTTTTTTTAATTATGCCTATTTTAACAAGGATGATTTTTATTGTTCTAATTGTTGAATTGTATATATTTTCTGTTTCCTTTTGGTATGCTTTTCTCACTGTGCATAATGTATGTGTTGTAATGTATCTTTTATGGCCGAAACGAGCCGAAATAAAGAAATTTTGAATATTTACAAAACATGGCTACTTAATAGAGCGTCACAAACGTATCTGCATACCACTCCCAGAATGCCCATACAGTTGGCAAAAACACCAGGTGGACATTTTGGCCTTCTTAAATCTCAATATGAAATGCCTTGTATCCCTAACTTGTAGCTGAATATGATTTACTTAGAATTGGGAAACTCTTTAAAATGGGTATCCCCAAAAACCATATTTCTCAATAACATCTTTCCTGGTGGGCATATCGTAGAATGAATTGGCCTCAATTAACCCCCCTGGAATCTGCCCCACTAATGTCTTTACGATGACCGTTAATACATCACACACTTCTGTTTGGCTCTGAGAACCTTGGTCACTGATCCTCAGATTGTGCAGAATAAGTAAAGAAAAGTGGCCATAATTTGTCAAGTGTTTATTATAATCTGGTTTTTATGTAGGTTTCTTAACACTGCACTTTTGGTGAAGTAAATCGACATTTGTATTACCCAGGTATTAGTACTCATTATTTCCTGTGAAAGACTTTTTTAACATGCATGTACTGTGTATCCGGGTTCTTTTAAACTCCACGTCCAACCATATGTCAGTAGCAGGGTGCTTAACTTGTTGAGCCATCTTGCTGGTTTCTGTACGTGGCTTTAAGTATACACTATTATGGGTAAGTAATATTTTTGGGCTCCCATAGCTCCTTATAATCAAACATTTCCTAACCATTTTAGTGTCTTGATATTCTTGCTGTACTTTAAAATCCCACTTCTATACCGAGCTTTAAAATGTGAGTATGATACCATTGAAGTGCAATGGTTTGTATATTTTGCATACAATATCTAAACCGAATCTTTTGACTGCTAGTGATCTATAACGTTAGTTAAATTTCTTTAATGGAACTACACTTAGCTGACAGGATGATGTTGGGGAAATGACATCTAATTATACGAGTTTTAAGAGCAGTTCTTGCGTTTACATTTGCCTTAAAACATATTTATATTCCAATGCAATAGTAAAACACTGCCTTATAAGTTTTCTGTGTACCAATTGAGTGCTCTGCTTCTCTAGCTTTTTACACAGCTCTCCGTAAATTGATAGTAGGACATTAACACTAGGTAAACAACATAAATTGGCAGAGGTTCATAAAGCTTATTAAAAGCCATATGTTGAACGTCCATTTATCCCCAACACATCCCATGTGCTCACCAAGTTTTTGATCCTTAAACTTTAAGATGCTCTGATCCTAATTCATTTTTTTAATCTCTTGGCCCATCAGTTTGCCACCAGTTTTGTTTTCTTGTACAACTAGTACCTGTCAGTCTTGCTTTTGTTTCAGTGGTTAATGCAGAACCTTTTTGCCCTGCGCTTTTGAAGCCTAAATGTTTATGCCCCGGATGTTGAGTATTCGTATGTGTACTCTGGATGTTCATTAGATTATATAATAAAACTTTTAAAAATGGCAGTAAACTCACTTAGTTCTGTTTTTAATGTTATAGGCTGCAGAGTATGTTCCGGAAAAGGTGAAAAAAGCTGAGAAGAAACTAGAAGAGAATCCGTATGACCTCGACGCTTGGAGCATTCTCATTCGAGAATCACAGGTTTAGTGACATAGGATTACATTTCCTACTATGGGTTCCAATCACAGTTTGGTTCTGAACTTGATACCCATTTTTGTACATTTTATATAAAAGTCTAAATGCTATAATTTCTTTATTGGTTTTCAAATTTTAGAATCAACCTATAGACAAAGCACGGAAGACCTATGAGCGCCTTGTTACCCAGTTCCCCAGTTCTGGCAGATTTTGGAAACTGTACATTGAAGCAGAGGTTAATATTTTATTTTACTTTTCCAATTTACATATTATACAGTGTATTGTTGTAGAAATGTTAAATGTAGGTGAATAGATACAATAGGATAAGGAGGACTTAAATGAAACTATGCCTTCATTTTGTAAAGTGGTTAATGAAAATTCGTTGGGTTTTTAACTAATCGATGATTGTTGCATCATGGAGTTGCAACAACATTAAAACCATTTTAATGGTATGCAATGCTTTAGCCTTTTATTTACTCGTCATGTGTCAATTTATTGCCTCCTGTGTCATTTATTTAGATATTATTTTCATGGTTTATATTTTACACTTGCAAAATAGTTTGAATGGTGTTAAAAGATTTGTTGTGATGTAAATACTCTTCAGACTATAAGATTCACCTGCTAAAATGTTTGAGACATTTTACCTGATTAGTTTATAAATTTAGAAATTGGGAGCAGGAGTCAGTTCTGTATAGTTGACAATCCTTGTTAGTTCCAAAAGAATGATCTTCCTGTTATGTGATAGCCACAAATCTTTAAGGATCGCACATTCCATAGTGATGTTTTCAGCATCAGCAGTCGAGCAATAGGTGAAGCTGCATTTTTTAAAATTTTCTCTGTGGGTGTTTAATCGTTAAATTTGGAACTAGCTTACTGAGAACCTGGTTCCGAAGGTGTGTGTGCGCGTTTTGCAATGTATATCTTGAAACACCTTGAGCAATACATTTGATCTGTACTGATGGTTTGCTACAAAACCAAATATTTGATCCCTGCTCTGGAAAATGTGTAATGGAGACAAAAAGCTTTGTTGGCAATTCTAATATGTTCTGTTCTGTCTTTTAATGGATTTTATAATGTGCATCAAATTGATCTGTCACTCTAAACCTGCAACACACCCCATGTTCATTTGGTGAATAAGGAATCGTGGAAAAACTAGCCGAACAAATGGGTCCAAGTCAAGTCCTAGCCTCTTTTCAGTGATTAAAAGGGAAGATTGGATCCTGTCCTTTCTTAACCTATCTCTTCATTTAATCCCTGCATCCTCACGTAATCAATCATGTGTGCCCTTATACTATCTGTGTTTGCTTCCTTCCCTAATACGTTTGTCTTCCACATTCCAAATGCCTATCTCTACTGTTAATGTGTAGACACCTCAGTTGGGATAGACTTTGGCACAAAATGAACATCAGTGAGAGCTCTAGCCGTGGGAGGAATTCTTTCAGGAGAATGACGATTCTTATAGGTTACAGACTAAAGAATCGAGATTTTATTAAATACCAGGAGGCTAGCATTATGCATAACCTTTTTATTAACTCCTTTTGAGCAGCAAATAAGCTCCCAGAATGGAACTTTATAAACCTCACAATGAAAAAGAATGTTCAAGCACATAAAGCCTGTGTGTTCTCAATTTTCTTCCTCTTTTGTTCCTCTTAACAACTTAGAAACATATAACCTGGAACAATCGAAAAACACCTACATATCTGTAATGCAAAAAACACATCACAAATGAAACTATCCTAGACACAATCTGAAAGAAACCAGTACCTCAATTCTTTAAAAACAGTATAACAATCCATTATATCCTAAAACATCTTTTTAAGAAAATCAAATTACTACATACTCAAGCCACATGGGCAGGGTGGGCGTGATAATGCTAGCCTCCTTGCTTTCAGTAAAATCTCGATTCATTAGTCAGTAAACCTATAAGAATCGTCATTTTATGGCAAGAAAGAAGGCTAGCATTATGCATGTTCAAAGCTTCCTTAAAACACATTTTGACACATGATCAACATCCTTAAAATAAAATTTCCTAAAAGTTTTCAGCCGAAGACCAATCTGCAGCCTTCATGATCTCTTCTAATCTACCTCCTAACATAAAAACCTTACTCACCATCGCACCTCTTGCGCTATGTGCAGTGAAGACATATCCACACCTGCCTCCCTCATAGTCTCCTTTACCCACCTTGCGATAGATGCGTTACTTACCAGTTTAAAGGGTTTCTCATATAAAATCAATAGCTGATCCAGACCATCACTCCTCTGATCCATCATCCCCTCCAAAGCCTTGACATCTAAAAAAACCCTTCTAAAAGAAATTAAACAAAGTGTAGACTACTTCCATGACAACTCCCTTAACTCTGAATACTTATTACCAGGCCAATTCTGGAATAGCTTAAACTAAATCAACATCCCATAAAGTCTTGTACTTTGATAAGGGAGGTCTCTTTAAATGGATACCCTTCATGACCCTGCACACCAAGGGACTTCTCCCTTCCTGCACTCCTTGCACTAAAGAATGTCCAGCTGCCACAGCTGACCTAGAACAATTCACGTTGCTGTAAGACGCACCTTTCTCGAATAAATTTGCCACAACATATACTACCTCTACATCATTCGCCTCCACTGGATCCAAATCGCTTTCCATTCACCAACGAAGCCCAACTCCACAAGAACCTCTGTATCTTTTCTTAGTCCCTGGAGCTAAAGATTCATTGAGCAAAATTAAAGCTGTTCTTGAAAGTCCTGACATTCCTCCTGTATACCTGATATCCTCCAAACAAGAAGGTTGAGAGAACTTGCCTCCACCAGAGGATGTTCTATCCCATCTACTCCTACCAATAGGCCCCTGGCCACCTCTATCAAACAAGGTTCCTTTACTGCTAATTCTAATCCTGTTGGAAACCACAGCTGACATTTCCAAAATGTTGTCGCCAAAATCAGGTGACAACCTTGTCACCTCACTTGCACCAACACCCTCCGGATCATTGAAAAAGGAGGAAAGGCATACCCTTTTAACTCCTTCCAAACCCTCGAAAAAGCATCTATCGCTTTTGCACCTTGATCCGGCCTCCAACTTACATACCTTGGTAGCTGAAAGGTTAGTCGCGATGCAAAAAGATCTACCTACTAAGGGCCAAACAACGTAACCATCTCTCTTGTTCAGCATCCAATTGCGTTAATCAACAACCTTTCTGGAATACCAATCTGCATCCACATTCAACTTCCCTGGTAAATATTTCCGCTTTCAAAGCTATTTTGTTTTCCAAACAAAATTCCCAAATTTCCTGTGCCAAATTAGCTAATCTCTTTAACCTGCTTCCACCCAATTTGTTCACATAAGTTACCGCTGTCACATTGTCCATACGCTAAATAACCGATCTTCCGATCAAATATTTGTGAAAACTTTGCAGTGCTAACAAACCTGCTTGCATTTCCAAACAATTGATATGTTCCGACCTCTCCGCTATTGACCAAGCACACCCCCTGTCTTTTTCCTCAAGCAAGATGCTCCCCAACCTAAGTTGCTTGCTTCGCTCTCCAAAACAAAATCCGTCTGACTCTCAAAAAATAACCTTCCTGTTCCATGCTTCCAAGCTTTCCTTCCACCAGACCAATTCCTCTTTTGCCTCCCCATTCAAAAGAACCATGTCTCCATACTAGAACCCTCCGCCAACCTCGGTCTTCAGATGTTGAAGCAACTGTAGTGAAGAGGACCTGGGAAACTGCCTGAATCGAAGAGGACAAAAGTCCGACCACTCTAGCAAACTCCAGTAGCTTTACAGATTCCTTTTTTGACATCGAAAAAACGTCCTGTTTGATTTTCTTAACTTTATTTTCGAGCAAACGCAAACAACTTTCCTTTGTGTCCACTACAAGCCCTAAAAACTCCATACTTCGTGAGGGTATCATTACGGACTTCTCCTGTTTATCACAAAACCCAGATTCTCCAATAAATTCATCATCACATTCAGTTTCTCCAAAAGCAACTTGACATTCTTATTCATCAATAAAATATCGTCCAGATAAACTATTATTCTCATTCCCCTCTCTCTTAGCCTACCACTGGCCGCATCACCTTTGTGATGCACCATTGCGCTGCTGACAAACGGAACGGCAGTCTTTGGAACTGAAATAACTGAGTCTTCCATCTGAACTGAAGGCAAGCCTGACTCTCTTGCCATTGGAATGGTGAAATAAGCATCTTTTAAAACTCTTTCCCATCCAATCTAAATCTTGTAGTAAATGTATCCCCTCGATTTTGAAATGTCTGTATTTCACAAACTGATTCAAATTGCGTAGATTTATCACCGGTCTCCAACTGTTGTCCTTTTTCTCCACTAAGAACAAGGTACTCACAAACCTTCTTTCCCCTTCTACTCAAATAATCATACCTTTCTGTAACATCTGATTTACCTCCTCTTGAATTATCTCCTGTAAATAGTCTTGGAACACCAACTCTCTTGATTCTACTAATTGAGTTGATACTGACTTGAACTCTATTGTATATCCTGCTATGGCCTGTAGCATCCAAGGATCTGCAGTTATACTCTCCCAAATCTCTGAAGAACTATAATGTTCCTCCCACTTTTAAAGGGGTAAATCCAAAAATACTCTTCATACTCACCTTGTCCTTGATCGTATTCCCTTTCTTACTTGACCCCTTCCTCTTTGAGGGTAGAAAGGGGTACTGTTTGCCTGACCTCCGTAACCACTGTATCCTTGATAAGTGGTGGTGTTATACTGGGCTCTGAATCCTGCTCGGCCAGTAGTTTTCCCTCTCCTACCGGCCTTTCCATAAAAAACACTCATCTCAAACACCCTAGGCATAGCATATTGGGCCTTATGCGGGACGTAAAAGTCTTAACCTAGGATTCTTCCCAAGCCGCCGCAACACACCTGGCCTTCCAGTCACGCACAAACACCAGCGCAACAGTGGCAATGTCACATGGACAGCTGTTTTGCAGATGAGCAAGAGGTGCAAGACAGCCATCCATAGGAATGGCAGCAGACAAGTGACTCCCAAAATCCGAGGTCCGACCCTCAAACAGGGAGATAGGAAAAGTAGCATTCTTTCAGGAGTCTAGGGAGGTCACATCAGACATGTGTATACTCCGCATCATCCAACACAGTTAATGCACAGAACTGGTAAAGCACCCACCAAGATGAGGCCCAAAGAAAACAACCCATTCAAAGGTAGAGATACACCTGTCTCCGCAGGTAAGTTAAAGAATTGCTAAAAAAAGAGGCAATAGAGAAAGTGACCCTGAAGGAGATCAACCAGGAAATCTACTCCATGTTTCCTAGAACCAAAATCAGACCAATCACTACAACCCATATTAGACGTCCGCTTCCCAAACCAGTTCATAAAAACACAGTTGTTCAAAAGGATACCCCTACCCCTCCACTCCAGCAGGAGGTTTAGATGGCCGCTATAGACTTAAAGAATGCCTAGCTGCACATAATGAGCCACTGACTCAAGAAGCTTCTGCGCTTCATAATAGACGGGGTACTCTATCAATTCAGTATTCTGCCATTCAGCATATAATCCGCTCCCAGCTGTGTTCACAAAGTGCTTAGCGGCCATAGTTGCTTAACTGAGAAGGACAGAAATACTTGTGTACCCCTACCTAGATGACGGTTTGGTAAAGGCAAATTCCGCCCCAGGTGCAGAGACAGCATAAAACCAGTAATGGTGACACTCCACAGACTTGGTCATGAATACCAAAGTCTTCACCCATACAAGAACAGGAGAAGCTCTTCTTGGAGCAAGCATCAACACAACACAAGCAAGGGTTTATCCTGGCGAAAAGAGTACTGGCTATAGTGCATGAAGCATCCCGCTACCAGAAGGTTCATTCTTTGATAGTGAAGACTGTGGAGAAGTTGCGGGGAATGGTGGCTTCCTGCATAAGACTAATACCACATGCAAGGCTACACAAGACCGGTCCAGTAATGGGTCCAAAGTCAATGGTCACTAGCAATGGGGAGTTGGGAAGATCTAGTGGTTGTTACGCAAAGAATACAGCAGGAAATTATGTGGTGTAACAGGCGAATATACCAGTAGGAAGACCCTTCATGCCAACCGCTCCCATAGTGACAGTTTCTACAAATGGCTTACACATGGCATCGGGAGCTTATATTGGGAAGCCCAACATCGGAGGCGTCTAGAAACCAAAAGAAGCGGTACAACACCATTTTGCTGCAACTAAGGACAGTGTTCGAGCCTTAAAAGACTTTTTCAAAAGCAGTTGTGGGGAAAATCAATATAAGGTACACACCACAACTGTTATCTTTCTCAACAAGCATGGGGGAACAGAAACCTCTGCCCTATTAAAGTTAGCCCAGTAGATATGGTGGGCCATCCAGAGATGGATAACCATAACAACAATACATCTGCTGGAGGTAGACCACGTTACACGAGTGACAGCTGAATCACAGTGATCAAGGAGGTGTTCCAAAAAAGTGGGGAACACCAGAAATAGACTTGAGGGAAATTTGCTTATGCTTTTCCCCCTGAATCCATGTTATCAGCTGCAATCAGTAAGTGCTGTGATCAGCAAGTGCAGACAATCTCTAATTAAGTTTGTACTTATCACCCCCTTCTCCCTGCGAACGCGACAAACCGGTTTCTCAGATCTGATAGAGATGGCATTCAATGTACAGAGACTGCTAGCATCACAAAACCTGCTTTCAATGCAGGGGGATCTATGCTCCACACAGAATCGAACACCCGGAGTCTAGCAGCATGGCTCCTGAGTACGGACATCTGGGACTCCCAGACAAAACAATGGTGGCCCTCAGGGAAGCCAGAAGACTGACAACAGGGAAATGCTACACAGCCAAATGGGAGAGATACACTAAGTGATGGCTGAAATCTGTCTTTTTCTGAACCAGACTCAAGATACTAGACATCTGATATCTTTCACATCACTGAAGGTACCTCTAGCAGCAATATAGGCCTAAACTAGGGGATACATAGGAAGAAGCTTCTTCACTATACCAATGATCAGGCGGTTTCTAAATAGTGACAAAAGGATAGCCCCACCAGGAGTGCACCAATTCCTACGTTGAACCTAAACCTATTGCTCACCTTACTGATGAAAGAACCATTCGAGCTACTCCACAGGACCACTTTAAAATTCATCACGCTTAAGATTGCGTTTCTAATTGCAGTTGCCTTGCTTTGCTGGGAAAGCAGGTTGCAAGCACTCCCAATACAGGACCCATACCAGCAGATAGACAAGGACAGTGTAGTCATGAGGACCAACCCACGTTTCCTACCAAAGGTCATATCCCACTTTCACACAAATAAGACAGGCCAAATACTGAGTTTTGAGATTCGCAGAGTCTGACAGAAAGGACACTGCATTCACTGGACGCTCGCAGGGCGATAATGTATTATCTGGAGAGAACACAATCAAGAAAAAGAAACCGCACTTTGTATCATTTACTGTCAATAACAAAGGGAAACTAGTCACTAAAACATCATTGCAAGGTGGATAACAAACAATTTAAATGGGTCACAAAATAAAGCTGCTGTGCAGTTAAAAACTAAACCAAGAGTACAATCGACAAAAAAGAAGGGAGCTACATTAGCCTTCCTGGCAAACATTTTGCTGAGCGACGTATATCCGCATACCTGCTTTCCTCTCGATCATCCAGCCACATCCACCATGCAAGATTGGTGCGAGGCAATGGGGCCTAGGATCCCTCTAAATATGAAAAATGCAGCACCCGCATGGCAGTGCAAGTAAAGGCCCACAATCCAGATTGGTAATGCAATTCTACTTTATTGGCTAGTGCGTTTCAACCTTCTGTCTCTCTCGATGCCAGAAACGGTGGTACTGCTCTATCATCTATAAACACAATCTCTCAACAATAAACCTAGTGGAAAGAGTTGCGAGTCTCCGCACCCAGTTCCTCAAGAAAACCAAACCACATATATACTTGCAGTTTAACACAAGTGTGTTTAGAACGGCATACATGCGAGACAGATGCACAAAAAACATTAAACTTTGCATAAAGTCAAAAAGATGACAGTTAATGCATCTTCCAAACAGTGCTTCATTCCTAATCTTACGAGTCTAATGAACTCTATTGCATTAGAGACAAAAAATATAAATACCAAAATATTCAGAAACTGCAACTGCAAGTGCTAAGGGCAATACCCGCATTGACACCGAAATACTAATAATAAAATCCAAATACAATATGGTGTTAGTGGAAAAAAGTGCAATGTACTTAACATTTAATAAAAAGAAAAGGCACACCACAAATGACCCATAACTGTATTGGATCATCTAATCTGCCTTAAATACGTAAAAATCATAAAGTTCTCATAAATGCAACTAGCATCTTGTATATGTTAAAGAGGTATCAGAACTATAAAGACTATGCTGGTTAGGAGTCTCTTTATAATGAGCAGAAGCCTTGTACAAATGAAGTGTGAGGAGAGAATTGAAGCACGGAATAAAAGAAACAAACAAAAAAGAGGGATACAGAGATATTAACACTGTCATTTGCAATGCTTTAGGTCTCCAATTTACGCAAGAGCTATTGCATTGCAAATGGTTGGCAAAACGGAAGGGAGAGCGGGGAAGGCACAGACATCGGTAGGGAGGGATGATGGGGGGTAGTAGGCAGGAGGCACAGACAACGGACGGGATGGGAAAAGACACTCCACACTTACCTTGTCCGTCTCCTGCAGCAGGCTTCGCCTCCAGCTGCGCCCTGGGCCTCGGGCCTTGGACTTCCAAAGGAACCGCACCACTGCAATAAAGGAAATAGTACACGACTGTGCAACAACCAAGTAAAGGGGCCAGTAGCCATGGGAGGTTACAGCCGGGCCACAGAGGGACACGATATAGGATCCCAGCGGAGCATTCTTCAGACACAAATTGTGACAGGAGTGACTCCCCCCTGTGCCCCGATTCTCTGGACCTTCATATCTAGCGAGGATTTTTTCGCTTCAACCAAGGCGCCTGTAATTGGCAGACGCGCCTACTTCCTTTTTCCACACACCTTAGCGCGTGTGTTGGATATCAAAACACGTGGCCTTCCTTTTTGCCACTCACTCATTCTGGTCCTGAAGAAAGTCCCGTCCAGATCCCACAGGGACTGAAACATGTAGACCGCGACCAAAAGACAACTGAGTAACCATAATTTTTTTTCTACTAGTTGCATCACATAGTTTTTTATCCACACCATGGGCCGCCACTAATAAATAATTAGGCAAGGATCCCCAGAGGTGTATCTTAACATTCCACTTTCACCTACTTCACATTATTGCACAACACCTGCTCCGCTGTAGTCAGGCGTCGAAGCACAACCAGGCGGCACTCTGCAGCCTGGTTGGACCCCGATGATGAAGCATGACACCAACCAGGTTTGTGTGTGAGGGGTTTCTAAACAAAGACGTTTTGTGCCTAGCTGATATAGCCACACTCACAGGTGACATGGGGCACTAACTAGTTCCCATCTCTTCAATCCAGTGGGCTAGTCCTCGTTGTTTATTAGGTTACAAATGAAGACATGGCTGTACTAAGACTGGACTAACAAGCCTCAATGAATCAGAAGACAGCATTTAAGAAGTACAAACGCACGAGCCAATGAAAAATAAGGGGGGGGGGGGGAGTGGTCTCTCCGTACGCAACTACCACAGCTCTTCGCAGAGCAGCGCTTGCGCGCTGTTTCTGATAGATACATCTGCCGTGTGGATTCCTCACCTTGTGAATTTCCCCCTTGCGCCAGCAACATTCGGAAATTCTTTTTTTCGTAGCCTCGCGCCGACGTGGATAGGACGTCACAGAGACACGGCTCCGCTCGCGACTCCGCTGACGTCACCGACGCCTATAACAGGCCCACGCCGGCGTGATGACATCAGTTCCCTTTTTTCCGCGTCGTCGACGCTAACGGTTATCGGGAATCTCTGTAGCCTACTGGTACATTGTTGCCATTTTGGTGGTTATTTCTGCTTCTCTGTATCCTGTTTCTTCGATAATGTCATCTAAGAAGACCGGCTTCAAGCCCTGCAGGGAGTGCGGTAAAATGATGTCCATTACCGACCCCATGAAGACTGCATCTGGTGCTTAAGTTCCGACCATGATGTGGAGGATTGTTCTTCATGTCGGAAGATGAATCCGAAGGCCCTGAGGGAGAGAGAAGCCAAACTTCTGGTTGCGAAGGTGAAAGCTGGAAAGGAGAAGTCGTCGAGGTCTCGTTCTCGAAGGGCGAGGTCGAAGTCCAGGGCGAGGTCGAGATCTGCTTCTCGAGAGAGGTCATCTTCGAAGTCGGCGGATCATGTTTCGAAGTCGAAGAAAAGGCACAAGAAGAGGAGACATGAGTCCCGGCGTCGGTCTGGTAAGGAGTCGAGGTCGAGGTCACCGAAGAAGGTACGTTCGAAGGTGGTTACCCTCGAAGTCTCCGAGCATGAAGGTGAGGCCTCGCCTTCTGAGTCGCGTGGGCGATCTCCATCTCCGGCTCCGAAAGCTTCTCCGGTTCTGAGTCCGTCTCCGGCGCCGTCCCCGGCCTGTGAAGAGGAAGAGGCCCGGGAGGATGTGGATTCCACGCCTGTCGAAGAGCCGAATCCGATCCCTCTTCAGGACCGGCCTGATGGTTTTCAGCCGTCCTTTCCTGCTCCAGGCCAGGACCCTTCTGCGTTTCTTAACGCAATGTATGGTGTCTTCTCAAGGGCATGGTACCCCTCTGGTGCGCCTTCGGGTCCCACGGGTCCATTGGCATTCAGCCTGGGAGTTCCTCACTCCTATCCTCCGGCTCCGTTTATGCCCTACATGCCGGCTCAGACGCCGCATTGGCATTTCGCGGCTCCGCCGAAGTCGCCGACGCCGATTCCGGCGTCGCCTGCTCCTGATCATCCTCGAGGGCATTCTTCTGTGCCGTCTGTTTCGGTACCGGCGCCGGCCCCGAATTCGTCGAAGCCGCTGGTGGATCCGGCTGCGAGGCGTGTTAAGGAGAGATCCAGAAGAGAAGCACAACGCCTTCTGGAGGAGCAGAGTTATATGGGCTCTCAGTCTGACGTTGAAGAAGGTGAACTAGAGGAGAGCTGTTTTGAGGAATTGGCGGATTCTGGGACCCTTGATTTCTCTCCAGAGTGGGAGTTGCCCTCAGGTGCTCCATCTAAGGATATCCAGCCTTACCATCTGGTTATGAGAAAAGCTGCTGAGCTCCTTCAATTGACTCTGCCTACAGTGGAGTTCAAGTCTAACCTCCTCACAGAAGTCTTGCATTCTCCAATTTCGGTGGTTGAGCCTTTACTTCCATTCAATGACGCCTTGACTGATCCTATTATGGAAGTTTGGAAGAAACCTTTATCTGCTCCTGCGGTATCAAAGAGTGTTGCAAGGAGGTACAGGGCTGCCCCTGAGGACCCGGCTTTTCTCTCTTCACATCCTTCGACCTAAAAAGGGGGGTAAGCAGGACAGATGAATCCTGATAGAGCGATCTTCACATGTCATCAGGAAACGGAGAAAATCAGCCTAGATGAGCCTGAAGTCCCGCTTCCTGATTAAGGCCATTGGTGTGCTTGCTGTTGAGGTGGATTATGTTTACCGATTCCAACTTTCTCAGTGCCTGTTCCTGGTCACCACCTCTTGGATTCATTAGAACCCTGTCAACACCTAAGAAAGAAATGTGATCACTGTTCGGCCCATGTACCTGATTAGTGCCTTGCCTAGTTAGGGTAACTGCTGTCATGGTTCTTCATGGCACAAAACTGCTCTAAAACCCTTTTCTTTACTGGAAAGATAGTACTTCCAACATAACGTAGACCACATACAGACCAGTAATTATACTACAAAATCACTTTTGCAGTTTGAGAATTTCTTGATCTTTATCTTCCTTCCTGTGGACCAAGAGTACGTTTTAACATTGGGACTATGGGCACAGGCCTTACATCTCCCACATTTATAAAAACCAGAGGATTCTCTGAACCAGGGACCAGTTGAAACCGGTTGCCTCCTTGGGTAACTGTGTACTAATGTCCCTAAGTGAGTCACTCCTGCAGTATGTTATTGGCGACCATGCGCTCACCAACTTTCCAATCCCTAAATCAGATCTAACCAGATGCTACTGCTTACCAATAATTTTGCTTACAACATTGGATTCAAAGTTGTACGTGGTAATAAATCTGGCTTCATTCTCCCCTCCTATTTTTCTTGCTCTGTGGAGACTCCCCCTGTTAGTAAGAATTGCTTTCTCTTTGGCTGTCCTGATGACCTTTCCTGGGTAACCACTTAGTCTGAAACGACCCTCCATTCTGTCAGCCTCAGCACCAATGGGTGATAGAGCAGTACCACTGTTTACGGCTTTGAAAAAGACAGAGCAGCTCGAAACGCGTTAGCCAATTAAATCTAAGAGCACTGAAGCACTTGTTTACAAGATCAACCTCCTCTCCAGCCCAGCCACCACAGTGAAGTAACCACTACGAAATTGATGCACATCATGTGAATGCAGTAAAGAGCCACATTGCAAAACAAAATGGTTACTTACCTGTAGGAGTAGTTTTGCAAGTTGATACATTTTTTTTGTTTTCACATGTGACTGACCTGCCTCCCAAGGAAATGAGATCAGACAAGGAAGTAATTGAGGCACAATCAAGGGGAAGCCCACAGTACACTACATGGGTAGACAATCGCCAGGGCAAAAACATTTTTAACATGGCGGCCACATGCAGAGTCTTACGGAGAGCGTGTCTGACAACAGGAGATTCTGGACTAAGCGCCAAATGATGAGTTGACTCCCAAAACAGCAAACAAGCATTTTCAATCCAATAGGTCTCGCAATTGTGAGATTTTTTTACTATTGGTATTGTAAATGAAAATGCCTTTTATTTATGTGTTTGAAAAAACCTGCAATAATAAAAGGTATTGTCATTTACAATACCAATAGGTCAAAGTTTTGAAACTACAAGGCTTATTGCATTGCAAATGCTTGTTAGTACAGGAAACGGTTTTGCATTAAACAATTATTAAACTCTGCTGCTTGTATTAAGGCCAGCATCTTCCCTATTCTCATTCAACAGGGCAGTTCATGTGACATGCACATAGGCTCCTCAAGTCTAGCCTATGAGGTGCTTGTCTGGGGACGTGGCGTTCAGAATTCCTTTCTACTGTTTGTTAGAATAAAGCACCAGAAGCTTTCTCACAAGATATGAATATTCTTGTTTTTACTTTTGATAAAAAAATACTTTCCAAGAGTTACATTTTTAAAGCAGACCATTGGGTGGCAGCGTTGCATCATTATGTATCTAGTTTTCACACATTGTAATGAGAATGCCCAATTTCAATACCAAGATTGTTTGTAAATCCAGGAATAATTTATAGTTTCCTGTCAAATGTGTGCTGCTGATCATTTGTGCTAATCTATCTTAAATTAATATTTTGTGCATTTGACTTTGAATGTTACAGGGTCACGGTGGGAAACTAACATCAGACCAATAAAACGAGGGTCACTTGGGTTGCCGGGTGGAGGGGTGATATTTACGTAAAACAAACATATCTATTGTCAGTTTTAAAAATACACTAGTGACTAAAGTATCAACTGAAAGCAGATACACCACCTAATCTAATTAATTAAATAGTCTCAAGTACCTTGAGTTGGTCGTCCAGTCGAGGTTTTTGCTTTTCATTGCGGTGCTTTTAGTCTTGATTATCCCAATCTAACACCAGGATTACAGGTCCCAGAATGCAAAGGGAAAAGCTGCACTAGACGAGCTACTTACGAAAGGACCAAACAAACTCAGTCAGTGATAAGTGGGGCAAAAATATAAATAAATAATACGGTGCTCGGAGATACAGGGCAGAGCTTTATAGGCTTGTTAATCGTGCTCTTTACAGGTTTGTTTTCAATGCGCTTCAAATCAAGTCAGGGGGGAGCAGCTGTGAGACCACAGAGCCTTCCCATGCTGCCTCCAGAAACAAATGAAAACAAGCAGCATCCTGCAAGCAAGGTGGGCGCCGTTACAGAAAAGCATGTTGCGCCTTCAGTAGGATAAAATCCTTAAAGAAAATAGTGCTCACAGGCTGTAAATAACACATAGTATGTACTAACAAAAGTAAAAGGGCAAGTTTAAGACCAGGGGGTACCAAGGAGAAACGAACAAGCCTATTAACGAATCAGAAGCCAACATTTACCAAGGACTAGGCACAAGCCAATTAAAAATATGGGTGGAGAGTAGGCTGGGTGCCTCGTCCATACTCTAATACAGTAAGCGTGGCAGAGCAGCGCATGCGCTGCCCAGGTGCGACCTAAAAAGAGAGTACTCCAAGAAGAGTTCTGGACCCAACCACTAGATGGCGGAATAATGCACATAATGGGAATCCTGAAAATTCTTCAGTCTGCAAAAATACTCGTACAAGTAAGTAACCATTTTGTTTACTTACAGAATCAAGGGGTGGATCCTGTTAGTTAAATGGTGACAGGCAAAGGTAGTTTATTCATGTAGCTTCCAGGGACAAACTTTACAGGATTAAAAAACCTCAACAAACATTATGTGAACAAAATAACTCAGGATGCTATCTGTTCCCGCATCTGTATCTGGGAAAATGCGTTCTGTTGTTGGCATGAACCACTATTAGTACATGACCTTCCTCTGTGATCAAAAAATAGTGACACACTCTATCCTGACTGTTTGGTTGTAATGGCTGCACGTCTCTGGAAACATTGTTTCATCATTGTGTAGATGAATGCCTTATCGTACGTACTTTTCAAATTGCCATCAACTTCACTTGACACCAGATTTTTAAACTGGCGAAATCCATGCTGGCATTCATTAACACTAGTTTCTAAAAGATTTTTATTCTAAGAAGAAACTTCGTTCTGTTGCACAGGACATTTTCTTAAGTCAAAATCTTGCTCCAGAGCCAAAGCTAGCATCTTTCCTTTGTGCCATATATTTTTATGGTTACATTTTCTGTATGAGACCATTGCAGCAATATAGAGTATCAATGGAGCCAAAGTTCAAGGAACTGATGACGACTCGAGTAGTTTGCCAGCAGCTATGCATTCATTTTCATGGTGGCGTCAACTCTACAATCTTCTTAAAAGCTAATCCTGATCTATAGCTTTCCCTCCACATTCAGCAGGCTGCGCCAATCCAACTACTCATCAGCCTTCAGTCTACCTTTTTACTATATTCATTTTGTGCACAGTGCTCTTGTGTGCTAACTAGTTTTGCATTATTTCATTTTAAATCTCATATTTTGATAAGTCATAAGATGAAATACGTCAGAAAATCCATTTATACTTAATTAGCATAATTGAAATCTACAATTGCTAGGTAGATTTGTACATAGTCTTACCAGGAGTCCAAACCCGTTTTAACCAATTTGTCTGATCTTGAATTTTATCACATTTGCAATTTCACAGCACAGATTAATTTCTGAGGAATGTGCGATTCTCCAGTATTAGGGGTGTCTTTCATAGATTCACATGTTTGAATATTCCCCGTCGTCGAAGTGAGAGTCCCACGGTACATAAAATAGTAGTAATATATGCATATATAAGTAAAATTATTATAATTATAAAAATACATATATAAAATACAGTAAAATATCCAGAAAACTCAAAAGTACCATAGAACAGAATAGGCCCATAGAAAGCCTAAGAGAGAAACTCAACTTGGCAACATATCAGTGTCATTATGTTTTGGTCCAAATTCCAGCCAATCAGGCTGTAGTTCCCTCTAGAACCTTCTCCTCAGAAGCCCAAGACCTCAGATTTTCTACCGCACGTCGTGTGAAGGGAGTCTCCCTGAGCTCTACTCAGGTTTTCTTCAACTCTAGCTGTTATTTCTTCAAAAATGTCTTCAAATAAGAAATCTTTGTTTAAAGCCTGCCCTTCCTGTGGTAAACTGCGCCTTTTCCATGCGGATCCTCACAGTAAATGCATTTACTATCTTTACCCAGACCACGAGGTTAAGAACTGTAAGTACTGTCGCACTTTTCCTCCCAAGACTCTGAGGGATAGAGGCCCGTCTCCTTCTGTGGCTACAGAAGTTGAAGACTTCAGAGTCTGTGGTTTCTGATGTGGAAAGTTTTTCTTCAGGCATTTCCAGATCCTCTCAGAAGCATGGGTCTGAAACTGAGGTTCCATCTCCTTTTCTTAAGAAGAGTAGACTGTTGGAATCCTCCTGGATTGTTTCCCCACAGGATTTGCTTCAGGGCATGTCTACGGGACCTGGTTCTCTGACGTCTGCGTCCAAAGCCTTGCCTTCCTTTCAGAAATCTGGCATTGGCTCGTCGACGGGCTAGTCTACGGGCCCGTCGACGTCTTCAGCGACGACAAAGTCTGTAACCTCTACGTCGACGACGACATGTTCTATGTCATCCACTGCTGCGTCGACGACTATCACCTCGTCGACGACAACCCAGGAGACGAGATCGATTGTTAAGATCTCGTCGACGAATGTCAAGTCGATCCCATCGACGAAGAAATCATCGTCGACGCGAACACAGTCAACGGTTCCGTCGTCGAAGCAAATACTGATGAAGACCAAGTCATCTAAAAGAAGCTAGTCAACGGGTCCATCAACGTCGACGACAGCCTCGTCGACGGCACCTCAGTCGACGGCCATCGCATCAGCGACGACGACTCAGTCTACGGCTAGCTCGTCGACGGTTACTTCGTCATCGACGACCAAACCTCCAATATCGTCTCCGTCGACGGACAAGAAATCTTCGTCGACGACGAAAAAATCTTGAATTTCTGCGCCTCAGGTTGGTCGTACAACTACTGCTGTTGCATCAACGGGCTCGTCGGCATCTCATCCTCCTCCGGCCACAGCTACCACTTTTACAGTGGTTACTGCTTCTACCTTGAAGATGGTGCCTCTCATTCAAATAAGTCCAATAAGGAGTGGAGCCCGTCTTCCAGACAAATTGTTTCAATCGGATGGAGAAGAATCCGACCATGAATTTGAGGTGGAACAACTGTTTGGACAGGCATCTAGTCCATATGATTTGCACATCAAGTGCCAGGAGTACAGTGATGAGGGTGACTAAGAGGAATACGTCAAAGGTGGGAATGATTTATTTCCTGTTGACGAAGCAGAAACAGTAACTTCAGAACCAGTTAAACAAATACCATTATCTTTAGTCAAAAATTTGCAGCACATGCTTGATGACTATAACCGCAGGTTCCCTCCATCTACACCTGCCTCCCCAGCATCACAACCTCCTCCCCAGCCTCAACCTCAACCTCCACAAGCACCTGCTCCGGTTCCACCCGCGTCACCGGGAGGAACTCGTCCTGACACGGACAATGAGGATCCTGCTCCTCACGACACTGATGACGACTATGACGTTGATATGACTGAGTGGGACAATTACAGGGCTCAAACACCTTCCACTCCGCCCACCTCACCTCTTGCATCGCCTCCAGTGGACATTGCAAACTTCCATAATTTAATGGTCCGTGCTGCGAAACGCTTTCATCTCACTGTCGAGAAACAGCAACATGAAAGTGAATGCTTCCTGTATGATTTTAAGGACGTTTCACAAAGACAATCCCACACAATTCCAATTATTGACTTTATTTGGTCAGAGGGACTTAAACTCATGGAACATCCAAATTCAGTACCTGCAGTCTTACCCAGATTGGACAAAAAATATAATGCTCCAGCGTCCGCTCCAGCCTGTTTGGTGTCACAACCAAAAGCGGAGTCGGTTATTACTCAAGCACAGAAAAGATCTCGCAATCCGGCTACACCACTCGCGTCTCCTCCTGATCAGGAAGGCCGCAAGTTGGACTCTATAGGAAAAAAGTTTACTACAATGGCGGCCACTACTGTCAGAGCGGCAAATACCTTGGCAATTCTGGGCCGTTACGACCGCCAGATGGTGTCCGAGATTGCCGCACTGATTCCTCAAATGCCTGAGGCCATCCGTGCAGAAGTGCAGGCTATTATCCAGAAGGGAGAGGTAATCTCGTCTGAAATTATCGAATGCGCGCTCGACATTTCATCCTGCACTTCCAATTCAAGGTCCTACCATTCGGCCTCCGTTCAGCACCGAGGGTCTTTACCAAGATCATGGCCCCGGTAGCTGCCTTTCTACGCCTACGAGGCATACAATTTTATCCATACCTGGTTGATTGTCTCATAAAGGCTCCGAATCTTCAACTAGTAATCCAGCATACAGTCTTGCCTCTCCCTGTTTCAAGACTTGGGCCTTTCCATCAATTGCCAGAAGTCACACTTTCGCCTATCTCAACTGCAAGATTATCTAGGAGCCTCACTAGATTCTCATCTGGCAATGGTTTTGGTCTCCCAGGAACGACAAGACAGTATGCTCCAGATGGTACGATCCCTCCAGTCAAAACTGTACGTTTCAGTCCGGATGTTGAAATCATTCCTCGGCATGGCTTCTTCTGCCGTACAGTTGATTCCCCACTGCAGACTACATATGAGGGTCATCCAAGAAGAGTTAGACAAGCAGTGGAAGCAGATTTGAGGATCGTTCAACGACAAGATCCTTCTTACGCCCGCATCCAAAAGGCTCTAGAGTGGTGGGCTCACGCTCCAAACATTTCAAAATGTCGGTCTTTTCAAGACACTACTCCAACTCTGACACTTACGACCAATGCATCCCTGGAGGGCTGGAGAGCACATCTCAAAGGCCTGTCAGTACAAGGAAAATGGACTGCGGTCCAACGCACTTGGCATATAAATCGCCTAGAGCTTCTGGCGATCTTCCTGGCCCTGAAGTCTTTTCAACGGATCGTTCAAGGTCAATCTCTGCTGGTGAGAACAGACAACACCACCAGCATGCATTACCTGAACAAGCAGGGCGACACCAGGTCCCTTTTGCTTTCCCAACAAGCACAGGAGATATGGAATTGGGCAATTCATCGCCAGATTCATCTCACTGCCATACATGTGCCGGGTGTTTCCAATGTTCTGGCGGACACTCAGCAGGTCTTTCTCGGACAACCACGAGTGGGAACTCAATCAACCAACTCTGGAGTTCATTTTCCGCCAGTGGGGCCTTCCGCAGATATATCTTTTTGCGACTATCACCAGCAAGAAATGCCAACGCTTTGCAAGTCTTCATCCCCACAGAGAGTCAAGCGGAAATGCAATTTCGATCAGCTGGTTGAACGCATTCAGCTACGCTTTTCCTCCGCTTCCTCTGATTCCACGCTTGTTGCACAGGTTGAAGCTTCAACCCTGTCAAGTCCTCTTGATCGCACCCAAGTGGCCGAGGCGCCCATGGTTCCCGGACCTTCTCTTGTTCTCCCAGAGCGAGCCAATTCCGCTTCATCCGTTGCCTTACCTCCTCACGATGCAGCAGGGGCAGATTTGCCATCCGGATCCAGCATACCTCCAACTCCCTGCCTGGAACCTGAGCACCATGAATTTGCGCGTCTGACCATCGACGCAGACTGTAGAAAGATGTTAGCGCACGCCCGTGCTCCTTCCACCATTAAAACCTATCAGTTGAAGTGCAAGCGTTTCTGTGTCTGGTGCCACACAAGGTCCTTGGATCCGATGACCGCTAAACCAGAACAGATTCTGCCTTTCTTCTTATCCCTTGCAAAGTCAGGACTTTCCCACTCCACTCTGAAGGTATTTCTAGCGGCTCTTTCCCGCTTCCATCATGATGGGTCTACCTCACTGTATTCGTCTAGAATTATTCAACAGTTTTTCAAAGGTCTCTTCCGAATGTTTCCACACATTCGACGTTCTCTGCCTACTTGGCGCTTAAACCTGGTCTTGTCTCGGCTCCTCCTACCTCCTTTTGAACCCATCCATTCAGCAAGCTTAAAATTCCTCGTGCGGAAAGTTGCCATATTGCTCGCCTTGACGTCATCTAGGCGTGTCGGTGACATTAAGGCATTCACAATTCAGCCTCCTTTTCTCCAGTTCTCAAGAGGCTGTTACACTACGTACTAATCCTACATTTATTCCGAATGTTCCCAGTGATTTTCATCTCAATGAACCGGTCATTTTAAAGACTTTCTTTCTGGATCCACAAACTCCTGCGGAACGTTCATTACATTCCCTGGATATAAAACGTTGCCTCAAGTTTTATATTCAGTGCACTGCATCCTTCAGGAAATCTGATCAACTGTTCGTGGCCTATGGCCCGGTCTCTAAAGGACAACCTGTTACCAAACAAACTGTTACTAGGTGGATTTCTTCCACTATTACCTTTTGTCATCAGCGGGCTGGCAAGCCTCTTCCAGCTCCAGTACGTGCTCAATCAACTAGAGCTGTGTCCGCTTCTATTGCCCTCTTTGCGGGGGTACCTCTGCGACATATCTGCAGAGCTGCTACGTGGTCGAGCAGCCATACTTTTACGAAGCACTACTGTCTGCAGTCAACAGATGCCGCAGATGCAGCAGTAGGACAAGCGGTGCTGCGGAATCTTTTCCATTAAAGGTGAGCCTCTGTTGCTACCCGCCTCCTGTCATAAAGGTTTTTTCTCTTTAATATATGTCTATTATATGCTTGAAATTACTGTTACCTTTATGACTTATATGATGATTACTGCTTTCTACTCTTATTCAAGCATGTGAATCTATGAAAGACACCCCTAATACTGGAGAAGAACATAAGTTACTTACCTGTAAACTGTGGTTCTCCAGTATTGGTGTCTTTCATAGATTCACATGCAACCCTCCCGTCCTCCCCTCAGAGGCTCTCCTCTCCTCAGTCACTTTTGGTTACTCTGTGCTACGAAAATCTGAGGTCTTGGGCTTCTGAGGAGAAGGTTCTAGAGGGAACTACAGCCTGATTGGCTGGAATTTGGACCAAAACATAATGACACTGATATGTTGCCAAGTTGAGTTTCTCCCTTAGGCTTTCTATGGGCCTATTCTGTTCTATGGTACTTTTGAGTTTTCTGGATATTTTACTGTATTTTATATATGTATATGTATTTTTATAATTATAATAATTTTACTTAAAATAGCAGTAATATATGCATATATATGTACCGTGGGATTCCCACTTCGACGACGGGGAATATTCAAGCATGTGAATCTATGAAAGACACCAATACTGGAGAACCACAGTTTACAGGTAAGTAACTTATTTTCTTCTGTTCAGTCTTTTCATTGTAAGGGACAGTCCCATGATAAGGAATGTAAAATTACTAACTTGTAATTCTAGTTCTGCTCATGGGAGTCTTCATTGAGGCCCTAAGCAAACACGTTTTAATTCAGATTTGGCAGTACATTCACAAAAGAATCACCGTTGCAATGGTTAGTGAAGACGTTCTGCCACAACTACAGTAATATTCATTTACCGGTTACGACCGAGTAAAGATGATGACTGTAACATTGAGCATTTGATACTTTTGGCTATGTATTCCCATGAGTATAGGAACAAGAGCATGAAAGAAACCGCCCGTCTCTTCTCCCCTTCCCATTTGGGGCCCTGCCGCAAAGTAGGAGTTAGAGGACCTCTGAACGTCACCTCTATTATAATGAGCAAATGATGTAGTAAAAGCAACAAACAAATTATTATATAACAAAAGCATATGAGGTAAAAGTATATGAGGGAATGGGAAGCCATGAATCAAACAGGTAAGTAAGGCCATAGTAATGTGTGCTCACAAGTCAAGGAATCCTTCTTGTGTTCATGGGGGAAGGTTGCATGAGTTTTTCCAGTATACATTTGCTCGTGACTAAGGACGCCTTGTATCATCTCAGGCGCATTTTATTAAATTGAGTAATGCGCCCTAGTATTCTACAATTAGTCTGTTTCCTGGACCCCTTATCTCCCTGTGGATTACAGTGCTTTCCGCCCAGGCCATTTTAATGACTTCACCTCTTCGGTGGGCCAGTAGTGAAGAAAGTTGGGACTACCAGTTCCATGTAGGTGCCTCTTTTAGCCAATATCAGTGAACGGTCCTTAAACTTGGTGGTGACTTTTTTTCTCCTTCGTTTTGGGTAACTTATATGGGCGTTCTTTTATAGTTGGTGTCTGCGATTACCTCTGACCAAAACAGCTGTACCAAAAGGCAAATATAAAATATATACATAATATCAGCCTGTGCCTCATGGCTTCGGTGGAGGCATCTGGCTTTCCAGGTGTATCTTATGAAACCTACATGGAATTAGAAAAGCTCTACGCAGAATATGAAGTTAGATGACTTTAAGTGAGCCATTTTGTGAAACGGTTTGGGGGTATTCTGGGATATTTAACCAGTCTGTGTCAAAGGACTGTCCATCTATCTCCTCCCATTTGTCTCTTTAAGAGGAGTAAACTAGTTCCCATGCATTGTTGAATTGTTTTTATGAAACCAGGTGACCAGTCAAATGTCCAATGGTATGCAGCGTTTGTAGGATATCACCGGTCACACTTGATGCAGTTGGATAAAACTTTAAGCTTCAAGCCAGGAAATAATCCACCTAAAGACCCAGTTAAAAACTAATGTATTTGAACAAATCCACTGTATAAAGACAGGACATTTGGGCATGAGCTGGGAAAGGGGATATTTGGTGATGCTGCAGCCAGTTTGAGAGCTATTATCGTTTTGGGAGCTGTAGAGCTGGATTTCGTGGTAGTCAGAGGAGAATGGTGGTTTTTATCCACTCCGATTAGTGCAGTGTATGAGCAAGTGAACCACTGCGCAAGAAGCTGTGTCACAATTGAGTGTTGCTTTTCATTGATGCTATTGCTTTTAGCTTGTAAAGTATATGTACAATGTGTACTAGTTATGTGTGCGATAGGTGATATAAAGGTGCCTGAACATACTTGCAATAGTTTTAGTGTGGAAAGTATTTTAAACCCACAATGCAAATAAGTCTCAGGATAAAGTTAAATTAATAATAAAGGCCCCTTTTAGAAGTTATAGCATTAATTGTACTTAAGACCGTCCTCAGTCCAGAGAAAAAAGAGCAGTCATCCAGAAGCAGTTGGAATAAAACCAGCAATTGCAAAACCCTGACGGTCTGCGTTTCTCTTCTTTTCACTGCCCAGGTGGTAGCAGCAGCTGCTATAATCTTTGTACTTGGCAAATGAGAAGTGGGTGCTGTAAATTGTACGAACTGTGATGTTAAATTCGAAAAACCCTCTTCAAAATAACCTGAAATAAAGATGGGCCAAACCAAGTGACTTCAACTTTGGGTTCTCCTTTTAGACTGGGATTCCCTATTATCTGATGCTGCAATGCACCCAAATTATTTATTTAAATGGTGGCAATTGGGATAATCCACCTAGACCCTCCTGTCATTTCCTCTTTTGTAACATTCAGGAGTCCTATTGCAGACCAGTTACGTGAGACACCACATTTAGATAATCAGGAGACTGAAAGTCTATGATCTCAATCTAAACAGTCTATGTAGCTCCATGGGGTTGGAGGGGATCAAAATGCTGCTTCAGACACCTTAAGTAGTTATTTTTCAGATCACTGGAAATTTGTCATCAACCACTATCTTTTGGCAAATATCTTGAGCTAACGGGCAAACCTATATGTCGGTTTGAAAAATCCAAGGCTTTGTGTCAATCTATCCAGAACTTCACTTCACGTGAATTAATCTTCATATCATAGTTGGAGAGGGTTCATTTTTGTTTCCTTCTATTTTCTCCATACTGTACCTGAAACAAGCCTTGGTGATTCGGATGTGACTGCATCTGTGATGTTATCTGAGAAAGTAAGAGCAGGCCTTACATACTGGCTCTACCATGGCTGACCTTAAGTACCTGGCTCTTGACTACAAAAGAATGATGGATTAAACCCAGATCGGGGGGTGAATGTAAGCATTGTCCAGCATTCCTTCCATCAATTGTTTCTTTTGCTCTTGACTACATGTATCAGACATTTAGACCTTTTTAACTCTTAAGAACATTCTTAAAAATGCCAAACCTGCCAAAGTGTCTGCAAGCGGAAGAGATTCAAATTTGGTTCTGGGGCATGCATAGATACATAGCTGCAGTTTTCTTCTTTTACGGTCCATTTGACTGCTATTACAGTTTGAGGACAATTTCCTAATTTTTAACTGTTTTTATGAGTCCTGAAATTTGCTTAAAGCAATTAGCAATTTCTTCCTTTATTGAAGTTTTCTGATTTCAGGCATTTTAATGAAGCCTTCACTTTGATTATACTGAATGTCCTTTGAAATATTTTTATCTTAACTGTATGTCACTTACGTTTTGGGCATTGGGAAGAGTAGAGTCTATGGGAAAAGGGTTTGTCCTCCATCAGTGAGGTTTTATGCTTTGACCCTATAAGTAGACTGGTCTCAGGGGCTTTTGAGATTTTTCTGAGACAACATAGCACCATTTTAGATAAGTTTCTCTGTTGTCTGATCTCCTTTTATGCTTTCTCTTAACTACCCTTTCACTATTAAGGTTTGCTTCTGGGCTTGGTGTTTAAAACACACTATATTTGCCCTTTTTGTATTTTCATTGTATGAACACAAGCTCTGAAGGGATACAGTTTTGGTCTAAAAGTCTGCTGTGGACTGAGCAGCTTGGTAGTGGAATGACCTGCCCATCATTCCAAACGGCAAATGCTCTGATCTTTTGTTACCAGAGTACATTTGGTTGGTAAACTCCACTACTTCATTTAAATTAAAAATATACTTTCATATTGCCACTTTATGTTGACTAGTTCATTCATGTCCATGAAGTACCTAAGGAATCTGAAATGGGTTACTCAATCTATCATACCCGCTCTCTGGTATAGGCCTGGATTTCTAGGCATTGATTTTTGGGAAGGCAGGTTGCAGTTGCGCTGGTAAACTCTGCCCAAAGGTGTCCTTTGTTTTCTGAGCAATCACCAGTGGCTGCAATGATAACTCCTACTCAAGACTGTTTATGTGAATAATTCTCCTGAGACTGACTCGTGTTGCAGGTAAGTGTTCCTTCCTTCAGTAATTCTGGGAAGCATTGTGAACGCAACACTGATGCGATTCAGAACTAAGCAATTGTACAAATGTCTCAAAACAAATCTTTGATGTATATACATTTTATGTTGGAGCTGCATTTCTTCGGATTGAAACAGTTTTAAGGTTCTAAAATCGCCTTCAACATGTTTATTTCTATAATTTATTAGTGTGTAGCAGTACTTCAAGAAATTCACTACGTTTAGCATCATGCAGAAGTAAAATCTGTTATCTCCTCTTATCTTCAAAAGTCTTACTCTGAGGTGCTCAGCATTTCATATGCCACCGTGTTGGTCTTGTTAGTTTGCTACCAATCATGCTGAAGGTAGGTCTTCTAATATTTCCTGCCCTATACAGACCTATAAATTGGATCTAGATAAACATTTAATATTAAATAAAGAATTTAGTATTAGGATAGCAAAGCAATAATACATTTCTGAAAAGCTTAAGTGATTAATTTTATTCCAAGTGTATTTATCTATTTTTGATGGTTATGGGGGTACTTCAATAATTTTCACTATGTACTTTGATCATCTTGATTTTGCTGTTACAAGAGAAATTGATCCTTGGGAAACCGTCGATGTGTTTGAGGCACAAGCAGGGAATTGAGATTCCGAAAAAGCTTTTCCGATCAACTAAAACTGATTTTTCTGTAACATTACATTTTAGCACCTTGCTGATCTCACTGATGTTTCTGCCTATCAATTTAAGGGTTTGCCAGAATTGAACTAAATTCAACATTAATGTGGAATCTTCACTGAATTGACTCGTCTTGTTAGCAGGATCTGAAAACAGTCTGCAAAAGTACTTGACACTTCTTTTCCAAAATGCTTACCTAAAGTTTGTTATAGATGAATCTGCTTTGCTCGTTTTGTTTAAGACTAAATTTGCCTTGGGAGAGGTACTATACAAAGTTTGATCTTGTAATTCCCATGATTGCAAGTAGCATAAGTCATCTTTTTGTCAGAAAACGGCATATCCTGTTGTAATTCATAAGCATTACAATAACTTCTCAGAGGTCTTCAGGAAATAATTTCCCTAAATACAATCCTATATATCATTTTTTTAAATTGATCTAAATACTTGCTGGTGGGAGGCACAGTTCTTCCTTTTGTAAATCTACTTTACCGTTTGTACTAATGTGTCTCTTGCTGAAATACCCTCTTACTCGATGCTTCTGCAAAAAGAAAGGCATGAAAGGTTTGTACAGGGCTATTTTCTGCACTGCATCTTTAGGAAATCCTCTAACTTTTGTCGTCTTATGCCCACTGGTGTCTGGCAGCTTTTCCACTCTGGAGCAAAGGTCCATAAACATTGTCTACAATTTTACTTGTATTCATTTTCAATAGAATTAGAATTCACAGCTTGGACCAATCAATCGGGTTTATAAAGTGCACTACTCACCCGTGAGGGTCTCAAGGTGCTAGGGGAGGGGGGAGGGAGTAGAGCAGCTCCGGATCAGTCTAAGAGCCAGGTCTTGAGGTCCTTCCTGAACGTGTGCAGGGGTCTGGGAGGGTCTGATATTCACAGGGAGCTCGTTCCAGGGATTGGCTGCGATGTAGGAGAAGGTTTTCCCACCTGTTCTGCAGATGCGGGGGACCTCTGCCAGGGCGAGGTGAGCGGAGGTTACTCTTGGGTACGTGGAAGGATACTCTCTATTTGGGTCCGATGTTGTTGAGGTATTTGTAGGCGTGGCTGAGGAGTTTGAAAATGCTTTGTCTTTTTCTGAGACCAGTGATGAGTGTTCTACCAAGAGCTTGATGGAACACTCAGCAATTGGCCATTGTTCTTGTTTTGAGGTGTTGAGCCTGCCTTCTTATTCAATGAGAATTCAGTATCCCACTTTTTTTAATTTCAAATGTTTTTGATTTAGGGTTCAAAAAACACAAAATTGCAAAAAGGATAGGCATACACTAAATGGCTCACAGATGAGGTACGTTCAGCAGTGCATAGAATAGTACAATTGATGCAGTCGGGGGAAAATATTAAACGGTCAATGATACATCATATCTGTAATAAACGAAAAGGACCATACATGCAATAATCACATGAGAGCATTGAATAAAACGTCCATGCATAAAGTCTCGATCCGCTGGAGCGCATGTGAGGAGGAGGGGAGAGAAGAAAGAAGAGGGGAAGAGGCAGAGACAAAGGAGGACTGGTGAGGGAGAACAGAGGAAGATGAGGAGGAGGGGTAGGACCAGCAGCAACAGGACTAGAAGAACATAGTTTGTTTCCGGACACCCATCATACATTACTGGGGGTAATGCCCGGTGTGCCATCAAAGACCAGGCGAGGGACATGATGCATGTTATTCAGTGCGCCTAAGGTGGGTCATAACAGAGTTCCAGTGAGTCAAGCAAACTCTAGAGTTTGGCGTGAGGTTTTTGCCAAGGAAGCCAGCCATTCCTGCCAATGTGTGAAGGAGACATCAGAAGCACTCTTCCACTTGCTCAGAATAATTTTGCATGCCAGTGTGAGCATAAGGTCCATGAGATGTCTGTCATGTTCTCTAGAAATGCTTGGGTTACTCGCCCCTAGCAGAATATATGTGAAGTCCCTGGGTGGTCGAAAATGGAAGGTGTGTTGGATGTAAGAAAAGATCTTAACCCAAAAAGTTTGGAGTAACGGACAGAGAAAGAACATATGTGCCATCTCACCCACGTGTGTTTTGCAGTTCCAGCAAAGGGGACTATCCAGAAGTTTGAGTTTGAATAGTTTCTCAGGTGTCCAGTAAGATCGGTTTATCAGCATGAGTTTTGTCTGGGAGAATATCGGGGATATTTTATTATAGAAAGGAGTGAGGTGAATCTTGTCCCAATCCAAAGTCAGATTAGAGGGGTTCTGTTCATTTTCCCAATCTCGCTCACACTTTCTATGTGCTTTCTGAGGTAGAGGTGATATGAATTTGTAAATTTTTGATACCATGTGACCTTGCTTCATGAGGTGTATTAGTCTAGTCCATAGAGTAGGTTGTTGTGGTACGATTGCTCTGGCAGAGACAAGGGCTTTGAGGAGTAGAAACTTGTAAAAGTCAAGTGGTTGGAGATCATACCGCAGTTGTCGGGTGACAAAGAGGAGAGGTTCCGTCGTAAATGTCCTGCACTGAGTTCAAACCCTTTTTAGCCCAATTTTCCCAAAAAAGGAGTCCGCCATCGTCCTTCAGAGCCGGATTAAACCAGAACGATGATAGATTTGACTTGGAGAACCTGTTTAGTGTTGAGGAATATATATTTGGATTGAGTAAAGGCAGAGGCATCCATAGTCATTATGGACGAGAGCGGCAAATTATTAATGATGTATTTTTCTACGTGAACCCACACAGGAGTATATTCCTGCTGAGTATGGAACCAGTTTGCTCCTTGCTTGCATAAGAAGGCTGTCTGATAGCATTTGAAGTTAAGAAGACCTACACCCCCTTTGTCTTTCTGTAATTGGAGCTTCTTCAGGGAGATTCTCGGCTTCTTGTCCTGCCAAATAAAACCATTGAAAAGCTTATGTATCTTGGCAAGGAAGTCATCCTAGAGTAGCATGTGTAACATTAAATAATTGAAAATGGGAGTGATCATCAATTTCAGAGTTTCCACTCTGCCCCACCAGGGTAAAAACTTCGGGGACCAACCTTCCAGGAGTGTGGATATCTTCTTAAATAATGAAGTCTCATTCATTTTTAGAGTACTGATTAAGTCTTTTCTCGAAGTCAATCCCTAGATATTTAAAGCTCTTCTGTTGCCAGCAAAGACCTGCATCACCCAAGATGCTCTTATCACCGATGTTACTAAGCAACTTTACTTTGGTCTTGTCTTTATTGAGTTTATATCCAGACACTTCCGAGAAATCAGCAAGAGTAGACATTAGTGCCAGGATAGCCAAGTCCGCATTTTCGGACACCACCAGGACATCATCTGCATATGCTGAAATTTTGACTATGGTGCCTTTGCAATCTATACCTTTAATCAGTTTGTTGTATTTTAAAGAATATAGGAAGGGTTCAATTGCAAAAAGAGAGTGATGGAGAAAGGGGGCAGCCTTGCCTCGTACCTTGTTGCAAAGGGAAAGAGTCAGAGAGACATCCACCAGCTCTAACTCGTGCAGAAGGATTAGAGTATAAGGCCATCACCATGAGTATAAAATTCGTACCCAGATTAAATTTATGTAGAGTGGCTTCCAAGTAGGCCCAATCAACCTTGTCGAACGCCTTCTCGGCGCCTAGGTTCTCTTCCAGGGGATCCTCATCAATAGTCGATTGAATCCTTTTTGCCAAAACCATGGCATAGGTCTTGCAATTGAGGTTGATCAGGGATATCGGTCTGTAATTCCTAGGGGCGGACGGGTCCTTCCCATCTTTTGGTAGAACCGCAATAATGGCTTCTGCCGGCGTGCCATGGACCTGGCCACTTTTGCTAAAATGCTCAAAAGGTCCTTAAGTGGTTCCGTCAATACAGACTAAAAGCTCTTATAAAACGTAGCATTGAACCAGTCAGGACCCAGAGCTTTCTCCTGTTTTGAGGGATTTAACGGCCTGTACAATGTCTGCTTCGGAAATGGGGCGGTTAAGTGCGATTTGGTCTTGGTCTGTAAGAGCAGGGAGTTTACATTTATCAAGGTATGTCCCCACTTTGGAGCCGTCAATATCTTTGTTTTTTCTATATAGGTCATTGTAGAAATCCTTAAATAAATCGGCAATTTTTTTGGGATCCGAATGGGATGTTCCTAATTTGTCAACTATGCATTTGATAGTTGATTGTTGTCGTTTAAATTTCTGATAGATACTGCCAGTGGATTCCTCACCTTGTGAATATCCCCCTGCGTAAGCAGCATTCGGAAATTCTTTTTGTAGCTTCGTGCCAACGTCACAGAGGCACGTGCGCGACTCCGCTGACTTCGACACCATATTAGGCCCACGCCGGCGTGATGACATTAGTTCCCTTTTTCCACGTAATCTACGCTAACGGTTTTCTGGGATTGTACAGTAGCTTTCTAGTAACTTTGTTACTCTGTGATTATTTTCACTGTATCGTTCTGTCGAGATGTCTTCGAAGAAGACTGGTTTTAAGGCTTGCGGGGAAAGTGGCAAGACTATGTCTATAACTGACCCGCATGAGTGCTGCGTCTGGTGTCTAAGCTCCGACCATGACGTCGAGGATTGCCCATCGTGCAAGAAGATTACTCCGAAGGCCCTTCGTGGGAGGGAGACAAAGCTTCTCGTTGCAAAGCTAAAAAACAAGAAAGATAAGAAGATAAGAAGACTTCGAAGTCTGTCTCGACGGTCGAGCTCTCGATCGAGGTCGCAATCAGAGTCGTCATCTGCACATGCTTCATAGTCTTCCAGAAAAGAGTCATGAGTCACATCATCAGTCAGGAAAGGACTAGAGTTCGAGGCCGACGTCGCAAGTGAGGCTACTTCGTAAGGAAGTGGAGGTTTCGGTGTCAGAAGCTCAGGACACTGATGGTGAGGCTTTGCGTCCGAATTCGCCGAAGCAGCATGCAAACCCTTCTCCGGATCCGTCTAATACTTGTGGTCGGGAGGATGAAGGTGAGGTGGAGTAGGTTGTTGAAGATGAGATGTTGGTGCCAGCGGGTTCGTCGACCCCGGTGCCACAGTCCAAGGAGGAGATCGACGTCGTGACGACTGCCTCCTCGAGAGCAACCAGGGGGTCCATATCCAGCCTTTCCCGCTCCAGGTCAGGATCCATCCCAGTTCCTGAATGCAATGTTCGGAGTTTACTCCAGGGGGCGATGTACCCCTCTGGTGCACCTGTTGGTCCCACGGTCCTATGGCATTTAACTTGGGCTTCCCCCAGGCTTATTCTCTTGCTCCCTTCATGCCTCTCATGCCGGCTCTAGCACCGCGGTGGCATTTTCCGACGCCGGCGAAGCTGTCGACGCCGATTCCATCGACGCCGGTGCCCACGACTCCGTTATTAAGCCAATGCTGCCATTTAATGATGCTTTGGCTGAACCAGTTTATGAGGTCTGGAAGAAGCCTTTAACAGCTCCTGCGGTTTCAAGGTCTGTGGCGAGGAGGTATAGAGTTGCACCTGGTGACCCGGACTTTTTATCAACACACCCTCTGCCTGAGACTCTGGTTGTGCAGGCTGCCTGCTCAAAGACGTCTGTGGGGGCTTTTCCGCAGGTTCTTGGGGAAAAGGAGTCCAGAAAGCAAGATCAGGCGGCCAAAAAGGTCTTCTCTTCAGCTAGTATGGCATTAAAATCTACCAACGCAACTTGTCTTATGTGACGGTACATCCATGCCTTAATGGATTCAGTGAAGTAGTTAGTGCCGAAAATTCCTGAAGTGGATAGAAAGGATTTTCAGGAAGTAAATTCGGACACTCAGGCTGCTGCGAGACAGGTGATTCAGAGTGGGCTGGACACGGCTGATTCGGTGGCAAGAGTCATGGGTTCCTCGGTGGCCGCTAGAAGAGCAGCGTGGCTAAAAACATCGGAGTTCTCTGCGGATGTTCAGTCTGCTCTGATGGACTTGCCATTTGATGGTTCTGGATTGTTTGGCAAGAAGGCTGACACTGCCTTGGAACGTTTCAAAGATATTAGGGCCACAGCTAAATCTTTGGGACTTTAAACCAGGGGTACTACTGGAAGGCGCTTCAGAGGATTTGGCAGGTCTTCCTTTTGTTCCTATAAAACATCGCAACAGCAGCAGAATACGCAGTATAAATCATACAGAGGAAGACAACAAGCTCGTCCTAGAGGTCGTCAAGCCTCCTCCTCCTACTCTTCCCCTTCCCAGCCCCCTGCCACCGCAGCAAAGCAGCCCTAGATACGCCATTCCGGATCATGTGGGCCCAGTTGGGGGTCGGCTTACCCATTTTCTACGAGATTGGGAGTTGATTACCTCAGATCTTTGGGTTCTCAATCTCGTGGAGAATAGGTATGCTCTTACCTTTCGGGAGTTTCCCCCAAATTACCCTCCTTGCCAGGGTTTTTGTTCGGAGGACCAAAGAAGGATTTTTTTCAATGCAAAATCTCAACCTTCTATTGGGAATAACTTTGGCGCCGGTTGAGGAATCTGCCTGAAAATTTCCTCAGATTTGCCTCACGGCGCTTCGGTCCTTCCCTGAAAGTTTGGGGGGGATTTGTCAAGCGGGGGCCAAGATAAAAGGGGGGTCTCAAAACGTGTTTTCCCCATGTTAATTTCCATAGGGCGGTTGACCTCACTTTTAGCTCGAACGGCTGAATGGATTTCCACCAAACTTGGCAAAATTGTAGGGACTGGTAGCCCGATGTGCCTTTGCTATGTCTCAAGATATGTGCTCCAGTGGATTTTGAGTAATTTAGGTTAAAAAATATATATCTATGGCCGCGCTCCGGTACGCGCACCGGGGAGCGCTCCGGGCGCGCTACGCGACTTGCGTGCGGAAAGCTGATTGGCTCTCGGGTGTCTGTAAACATTTCAAACAGTCAGGAGCGGCCGCCATCTTGTGTCTCGGTAGGATCGAGACACAAGAGGTGGCAAAAACAAAGGGGGAATTGACCATAAGGGGGCAGAGTAGACCCCCCCCCCCCCCCCGACCCCCTAGGTTTGATGTGGGGGCTATAGAAGGGGCCCGCGGGGGGGAGGGAGGGGGGCGTCCGGTACGCGCACCGGGGAGCGTACCATGGTGAAAAACCAGTGAAACAGTAAAATAATAAGTGCTTAGAGGTAGTGATGCATTGCTGGAGTGTGCCACAAAAGTGATGCAATTCCAGTAATGCATCCTTTCACATGGGGCCAGCCCCATGTGAAAGGGCCTGCGCCAGTCTTACGCCTGCTGTGAGGCAGGTGCAAGATTTTGACGCAATGGTGTCCTAAAAGTGACGCAGTGAAATCTTATAGATTTCACTGCGTCACTTCTACGACCCTTTCTTGCGTCAATACGCCCCCTTTGCATACATTACACCTGGCGCAGGTATAATGTGAAAGGGCTTGCGTCAGTCTTTTCTTACCCTTCCACACCACCGTTCTTTTACTACATTTTCTTCACTTATCCACATTCCCCATGTTCACTCCTTCTCCTCACTCTCGTTCCCCACACTCGCCTTCTTTCAGTCCCCCCTACTTCACTTCCCTTCCCCTCTCGTCCCTTTCTTTGCTTTCTCACTCATTTTCATTTCCTCTCCTCTCACTGCACTGCACTTCAGTTACTCATTTTGAATTTGATAAGAATATAGCTCTTTTTAGGTTTTGCCTGGCGAAAGCTGCGCACTGCGCAGCTTTTTCGCGCAGGCGAAAACCTAATGACTATGGTATGGGGCTTGGAATCCGCCCCCGTCTTCCATTGGCTAGCTCCATAAATGGAGGCTAGC
This sequence comes from Lissotriton vulgaris, assembly GCF_964263255.1. Taxonomy (NCBI): domain Eukaryota; kingdom Metazoa; phylum Chordata; class Amphibia; order Caudata; family Salamandridae; genus Lissotriton; species Lissotriton vulgaris. Next base: position 673,249,056 of record NC_141687.1, on the reverse strand, counting down.
CATTGGAAGACAGGTTTGTCCGTCAATGCAGGACCAGATTCGGGGGAGTTCCCTAGACTTTTTGGCTACGTCACACTACCTCAGCCGAAAGCCAATTCTCGGGAACGCCCCTGAATCTGGTCCGGCATTGCCGGCACCTGCCTTCCTGCTCGGGACGCGCCGCTATTGGCGGAATTTTGATCCTGCCGTGACTTATTCAGGTAAGTGCGAACAAGCGCTACTCACAGCAGACATTTAAACGAAGTGTTTTGGACAGGTCCATTACCACTACAAGTGGTCGCACTCAGTCATTCAAAGGTCTAGGAGGAAATGAAAAAGAAGGAAAATAATTTTCCTCTGCCATGTAGTATGGTAAGTAATTTAAGCATATTGGATTACAAAAGATGGAAACGCAAGGGATATAGAAGGGAGGCATATGAGTGAAGACGCGGAGGCAATAAGGGACAAATCACAAATGGGCGGGAGAAAGTGCCCAGGCTCTACGGAATGGGTGTACAGTAAGAGGTGAAGTAGAGGACAGAGAAATAAAGAGAAGAAACCTAGCCTGGACAAGCTAAGCTGGTGGTGGAAAAGGAGAAAGTAAGGTCATACAGACAGGGAAAGGATAAGAAAGAGAAAGGACGGAATTAGGTTATAACGGGAACGGAGGTAAAAATTTACTGGCGATCAATGTTAAGTCCAGCGTGGTGGCTTTATGTGACGAAGAAATGAGTAGGGGGCGTGCACGTCGTGTAGCTAGGACCCTGGTTGGCCGAAGGTGTGGAGCTCTTCATGTCTCACTGATTAAGCGTGAGGGTGACGCTTCCGATAGATGGAGGCACTTCCTGTTTGCTTTCGGTGCGCGTGTCCGTTGTTAAAGTCTGAGGCGACCTCCGACAAACTGAAGAGTAGCATCGCTGTTTCTCCGCCGCCCGAGTAGGCGAACGAGCTGTCGGTGCCACAGTGGGCTCGACACGGCGTTCCTGGCCCTGTCTACTTGGGGGAGGGCATCGCAACACCGAGGTACTTGCAGCACGAGCTGCGAACTGAGGGAGGATACTCTCCTTAGAGTGGGCGTTGCACTGAAAGTCTACGCAGGTGTCGGGGGTGCACCGAGGCCCCACAGCGCTGGAAGAAGTTGTGGGCACCACCTAGTGTCTTTTAACACAGGACTGCTACTCTGGGGGGCTTTCAGTACTCGGGGTGCTGCACCACTTCACTGGACAGTCTCAGCTGCGCGACCCGCCGCCCCTGGGCTGGTGTGTGAGTATCTCATTCTTTCTCTCTTTGTGATCGATAATACAGAACCGATACCGAAACAGTTGTGTTTTGAAGAAATAGAGGATTTGACTATACTTGCACATTTTATCATGCAAGTTAAGCAGTGCTGTATTACATAACTGCTTTTTACAATTTAATAGTGCAGTTATGCTTTTTTTGCTAAATCTATTCTTACAAGTAGTGCCGAAGTAAGTTTTTATAAATATCATTGCTTTAAGTTTCTGTACATACTTGAAGAAAGAGAAGGCACTTATCTACTGTTGTGCAGCACAGATATGTTGTAAAGAACTTCAAGTCTGGGCACAATGTGTCTTTGCATAGAATCACACACCGAGCATCTAACAGAGGATGCTGACAGACTGATCTGATATTGTAGCCTGTTATAAACCGGTAAGAATGTCTTGCTTTTGACTGATGGGCATAGACTACTGTTGAGGTGGTTCATACTTAAGCTGCTGCTGTCAGGCTAGGACAGGGTGCTGATGAAAGATCTAGGCTGCTGTCAGGGTAGGACTGCGACAGAAAATGGACTAAAATAAGTGCCCACCATTAGTAAATTAGAAAGCTTAAAAAGTGTGCCGTGTTTGCAAAATGCGACAGGTTTGATCGTGTGGAGGCACGCTGTATAAGTGTTTTGCAAGGCACAGGAGATTGTGTGGATTTGAGCTTGCTGAAGGCAATGTTTTTTTTTTAAATATTCGGGAAATCCACAGTAAAAACTGGACCTACGCTCTGAATACAGTTTTGTAGATTTTCATTTTTTTGCATTAATTTAGAACTTGCATCAAGTTTTGTGGTTTCTGACAGCTCCTTTTTGGAACAGGGTCACTCTGGTCTCTTCCTGTGATCTGAAAACTAGTCCGGTCATTAAAGTCCTTACGGGGATCCACTCTAAATGGAGCAATTTTACTGTAAAAGGTGAAGTTCATCCTGCAAGCCACATAAAACCAGCTACCGTACCCAGCAGCTAGTTGACGCTGTAATGCATCATTATTCCGAAATTGCATGGATACTATTTTCCTAGCCCATGAATCTCCCCTGAATGATATAATCCCCATATTATCGTCCCATCCCATGGACGCCGTTTCTTGTCACATCAAAGATCAATGGATGCCCTCTTGGTCTTTTTCCTCAGACACGTTGTATTTCTCTCACCAGTGATATTTATGCATGCCATCTACCTCCTGGGTCCCTCAAGGGTCAGCGCTTAGTCCTACCCTTTTTAATATCTATGTGACCCCCCTTGCCAGACTTATTAGATCTTTTGGGATGGAGGTAGTTTCCTATGCGGACGACACCCAGATCCTAGTCTCTCTCTCCCAGTCAGTTACGTCGACTGCCGCCAATTTTAGATCTTGTATGGAGGCAGTCGGCCAGTGGATGATTCACAATTCACTAAAACTGAATGGGGAGAAGACGGAGGTGATGGTATTCGGAGGAAAGGAAAAGATCTGGTCTGCTGAGTGGTGGCCGAACTCGCTGGGCGCATGTCCCGATCCTACCTCCTCAGCAAAAAATCTGGGGGTTATGATCGACCCCACCCTTAGTATGTGCCAACAGGACTGTATCGACCTGTTGGGGGATTATCCACATTCTAAGGAAAATCAGGCACTATTTGTCACTCCAGGCAAGAAAGCAACTTGCTGTCGCACTTCTGGGCTCCCGGCTGGACTATTGCAATGCGCTGTACGCAGGACTGAATAAGAGTCAGCTACAGCGCTTGCAGGTGGTCCAGAATGCGGCAGTGAGATTTGTTCTTGACCTACCTAAACGTGCCTCGGCTACCCTAGCCCGGAAGCAGCTCCACTGGCTCCCCGTTGGGGACCGTATCCTTTTTAAAGCCATGTGTATGGTGTACAAAGCCTTAGCTAAAACTAGCCCGACAGGCATTGGATCGATCCTGTCTCAGTATAATCCTGGCAGGAATCTTCAATCCACTCATAAACTTCTTCTTTCTGTGCCTCGGGTTAGGAAAACAAGATGGGGAGGCAAGGCCTTTTCTAACTTGGCCCCTAAATGGTGGAATGCTCTCCCTTTGGAAGTAAGGTCCCGCCCCACTCTACAAGCTTTTAGATCTGCTTTAACACCTTCAATGCTATGGGAATTCCCCTGCTGCGCTGGCTTACTCTTATTTCCATTAGTTCATGCCGAGCTCAGCTCGTCATGAGTGTAGCAGCAGGCTACTGCATGACGAGCTGGGCTCGTCATGAGTGTGGAAGGAGTTAAAGACCCACCTTTTTACATGTGCATACCTTTAGTGGTGCTCTGCAAACTTTTTGATCTGTTTTGGTAGGCGCCTTGACACCTTCGGGTTTAGTTTGCGCGATACAAGTTGCTTAATAATAATAATAGTAATAATAATAATGGGTGCCACAGTCCTCTATAACAGTGACCCTTGGATGGTCTTTTTTCCAATAATAATGTCCATGGACGTCATTGTCATCACATACCAGAGTGTTTTGTGTGTTATCTTAGTCCAATACTAATTTCCCAGGGTTGGCATAATCTCTAACTCCAGTGTCTGAAGGATGCATCTCCTCTATTATTGCATGAATGTTACTACCCGCTCCTAAATCTTTGAATCTTAGGAAAGACATCACATTCTTATACCAATATCCATGGTTGATGGAACTATGGCTACAGACCATTCAGAACTGAACGGCTAGAATCACTCGCAAGCTCCCTTGCCACACTCACCTCACCTGAATGAGATCCACTGGCTCCCCATTCACAAATGAGCACAAGTCGGACTTCTCACCCACATTTTCAAGGCTCTACATAACACTGACCAAGTATAACTTAGCAATCACAGCTGCTTTCACAAACCTTCCATACACACACACTTGCCTGGACTCCTACTTGCACCAATCCCACGCGTATGGAAAACTAGATCTGGCTGTCAAGCCTTCTGCTACATCGTTCCTGAAGTGTGGGCATTGCAAATGACAATGCCATTTATTTATGTAAAAAAAAAAAAAGTCAAGAGCATTGCCAATAGCTCAAACTTTTTATGTTTTTTTTCAGAACAAAACAAGAACAGAATGCAAAACTGCTCAACAGGAGCAATAAAAAGGGGAAAAATTAGGGCTGGGGAAGGCAGCGGTGTTCTTGCCTCTTACGTGCAATGAGCTTGATGCTCTGCTCACCATAGCAAAGCAGTTCATCGCATTGCTTGCACTTTATAGTAATGTCACTAAAAACAGGTTGAATGTTCGGAATCATCTCCAATCCCGCTGCACATCCTCTCCCTGATGTTGTGGCTCCTCCTGTAGATGTTGAGGCACCATCCCTTGGGGGATTACGTGCCAGGTCTCGGACACTCTCCCGGGCATAGTTCTGGGGGTGCCTGCGTTGGACGTGACTAATCATTGTCGAATTGCCAAAACTGTACTTCCTTTTTGGGTACCCTCGGGAAAGCACAGTTTGGCAGATTTTGCATTCTACTTTGGGAGCATTCACCTTCTTTAATCCTTCAGGAATTGAAAAAAAATTCCAAATAAAATGCTCCTTGATCTTCGGCTGAGGAGGCTCTTCCTCAATGAAGCCATCTGAGTCCTCACTACTGCTGGATGGTCTAGCTGCCATTCTTTGCACAAAATTGTAGGACCGAATAAAACAGGTCTTGCTGTCTCCAAAGTGAAAGAAGAAATGAAGGAAATGGGTGGGGTTTTCATTAGTTGTAAAAAAAAACTGATAACAACCAATGAAAAGTTATTTTAAGGTCACATGACCAGGGCTTTCATCATTTGGAAACCAAAACTGTCCTGAACCAATAAAAAGTGTTATTTTTAGGTCACATGACCCGATGCGCTTAGGCTACGCGCGTCACGTAAGCGCGTCGGATGGTTATGTAGCGCGATCGTATGCGCTCAAGTGCTTCCGGGTGCGCTTACGCCGTGCGTATCGTGCGGACGTGGCTACGCCACGATCTTTTCGTTCGCGGCAATAGCGCTAACGAGACGCTCACCGGAGCGCGCCCGGGGCGCGCCGGAAAACTGCGCTTTCCGGTAGTGCTCCAGGGCAAAAAAAAAAAAGACACACATTCACTGGATGGTGTCATCAGTGATGTCATGAGTGATGTCACTGACCATGTCATGAGTGATGTAAAATGTGACGTCATCAGCAGTGCATTGCACGCGCAAGTTATAGTGAGTCCAACTAACTATAAGCTGGGAATTTCAATGGTTTTATGAGAGTAAAACTTCCTGCTAACTATAACTGGTGTGAAACCTATGGTTTTTCAGTGAATTTAATAGGTTTTTTAAATGCTAATTCCTAACTATAGCTTGTGTGAAACCTATGGGTTTTTTCAGTGAAATATATATATATTCGAAGGAAAAGTTCATTACGTATTTAATTTCCTTCTTTGGTTACACGCTATGTGTGTTATTTTGACATTTGTGTATTGTGTATACTGTGTATATTTCTGCTGTCATCGGTCCGTCCGTGTGCCTCGAAGACACGGAAAAAAGGGCGGAACTGATGTCATCACTCCGGCGTGGGCCTAATAGGGCTTAATATGGTGTCGGTGACGTCAGCGGAGTCGCACACAATGCCGTGCCTCTGTGACGTCGGTCCACGTCGGCGCGAAGCTACAAAAAGAATTTCCGAATGCTGCTGACGCAGGGGGATATTCACAAGGTGAGGAATCCACCGGCAGATACTGTATCTACCAGAAAAATAGTTACCGAAGGTAAGTAACTTGTTATTTAGATATGAGGCAAGGTTTTTGCCCGCCTTGTTAGTATGGCACAACCTGAAGTTCTTATGATGTTGAAGCCATACTCCCGCCCTTTCACTAATGATTTTGTTATACTTGTACTTTTTGTTTATTAATTCAGTGAGGATCGAGGGGTCTTTAGAGATTATATGGCGTTTCTCAAGGTCAGCTATCTCCTCCTCCAGTCGTGATAGGGTGGAGTTGGCATCTCTGTTCATGGCTGCGCGTATTTGGATTAATACCCCTCTAATTGTCGTTTTAAGTGCTTCCCACCTTGTAAGATCTGTAGTGTCCCCTTATTTTTTGTGGCTAAGATAGTCAGTGATTGCTGTTTCTATAGCAGTCCTTCCCGAGTCGTTGAATCTCCACAAGGTCGTTTTCTTGCCCATTTTGTGCACCCCCAGAGTCATCGTAATGCATGAATGACCTGAGATCACATGCGCTTCAATGGATGTGGCTTCAATGTCCCCTTTGGAGTGAGCAGATGTGAGCAAGTAATCTATAAGTGAATACGATCCATGGGGTGGGGAATAAAAAAATATAATCTCTGCCTGTTGGGTTCATCAGCCTTCAAGAATCAACTAGATTGAAACGTGTACAGAGATTAAGAAGTGCTTTATGTGAGTTGGTCGGCCAAAACGGACACCGCGAGTCTGTCTAGAAGGGGATCCATGGGGAGATTTAAGTCACCACCCAGGATATGTGTTGCAGTATCTTGGATCGTGTCTATGTGGGAGCCAAGTTCCTTCCAAAAATCGTGGTCATCTTTGTTGGGGGCATATATATTGGTCACATAGAACTCCTTTCCGCCCTTTGCTAGTTTAGTAGAGACCCATCTGCCTTTGGTGTCCACACTGCTGTGTAAAACATCTATGTTGGCTCGCTTCGCAATAAGAGTGAGGACCCCATTCTTTTTGCCCAGGGCGTCAGACCCAATCGCCTCACTATAGAGTTTGTTTTTCATAGAATTGAATTGTGACGAGTCTATTTTAGTTCCTGGAGCAATATGTCTCCCTTCTGCTTGTATAGATAATCTAGAATTTTCCTCTTTTTAATTGGGTGATTGATACCCTTAACGTTGAGTGATACTATTTTTATAGTCTGCTTATCTGTTGTCATCAAAAGAGAAGGTGAGTTATCTAGTAGTCAACATGGTATGCATAGTGTGAGATCTGTATAACATTAGTACCCTTTCGTAGGTGCGACTTCGAACCCCTGGATAGTATGAACGGGCATGCATGTACACAGACAGAGCATACTCGTCATTACCGATGTGTAGTGTGTTGCTGCAGAAAGATGAGGTGAAGAGGGGATAGAAACAAGAGTGAAGACAAAAGGAATCGCACATAAAAAGAAAACCAAAAACACCACCCCACCCACAATCCCATCTCCCCCCAACCCCCACCCAAACAATGCACCAGGAGCGTGGCGACTAAGGAGACGCAACCACCGTGGCTACCCTCCCCCGTGGCAAAAACTAGGAACCTGCTTATAAATGTAGGAAAAACAGTGTTCACGTAAACAAATCTTATGAACTGACGAAACCGGTCTAGAACTTAACGGAGACATAGTGCCTCAAAATAGCATACATAGCTGACAATGCTTCGTAGATAGACCAATATGTGCTGAAACGAGGTTTATGGGCTTCATGAGCATGTAACGAACGAATCAATACCTAGTGCATTCTAATTGCATGGGTAATTAGTGCGACATATATATTTGTACTAACCCAACTTAAGGCAAATAACCACAGCCTTACCAAACATGTAGTAAAACCTTTGTAGATGAAAACCATAATATTAACGTTCTACAATATCAGCTGAAGAGATGGCATAAGTTGGATGCATGTTAGATATCTATGGCAAACATGATGTAGGAGCAACAGTCATTCCTCTAGGCATGAGCTTCCGTCCTCTTCCAGCGGAGTGTGAAAATTAGCGTAGCCAAACTGGCGAGCAAGTCTTATGTAGACATATAGTAAACACCATAGTTCAAAAACACCTAAATGTTCATGACCCTCCATCAAATTAGGTACCTGAGCGATCATAATCCCACAGCATAATAGGTGCATAAAATGTGACAATGGTAAACATTCTGTAGCAACAACATTCATTCCTATAGTCTTGATCCTCCATCCTACCCCAGAAGAGTTTAAATCCAGTTTATAGACATTCAGTGTACATCATAGTTCAAAGACACCTGAGCGTATATGGTCACCGGAACATGTTAATAAGGGACAGATCGTCCTACCACTCCTCCAGGCAAAACTCCAACTTGAGATAATGAGTACAATGGAGGTTATAACGCTACTAGAGGTATACCGGAGTGTTGAGCTAGCCCACGGCTCTCCAGTCCAGTGTGTGGTCAAGACAAGGATCGATAACCTCTAGTGGTGACCAGGCTAGCAAGAGGGCAGAAAGGGCAGGTATTGAAGAACATGGATGAGCATGTATGTACAGTACGTTCAGTGCATAGAACATGAGCTAATTGTCCTTTCCTTGTGGGATCGGCGCAGTGGCAGTATCCATCTTCGACTCCTCAGGTCCATCGAGAAACTTCTGCAGACGCAGGATACGAGAATACTTGAGGAACTCCTTGAATTGTTACCCGAAAGCGTGCAGGGCCCACAAAGCCATATTGATAGTCAAGTTGGCGAAGCCTCGGACGAAGGGCCAGGAAATTTTTCCTCAAGGTAACAGTTTCTTTGCAGTAATCCTGGGAAATGTACACCTTATTGGTCTTCCAAAGGATGTGATTGTGTTTACGCATGAACGTCCAGATTTGTTCTACGTGCTGATACCTAAGAGGCTTGCATACAATCAGCCTCGGACACCTTTGTTGATGAGTGAGACGAGTAGGAACTCTGTGAGCGCGATCAAATTCCAAATGTGTACCGAAGGAGAGGCTGGTGGCCTGAGGAAACCATGACTCCAAGAATGGTATACAATCTCCATCTTTCCCTTCGGTTCCTTCTGGAATACCAAAAATTCTCAGGTTTCCCCGCTGGTTTCTGTCTTCCAACTCCAAAATGCGACGTGACAGTGACGAAGTAGATCGGGAAAGATCTTTTAGTGATTTGCTCACTTTCACCTCCGAGCCTTCCAATTGGCTGATCCAATTTTCAGTTTCTGAGAGTCGCATATTGGTGTCTTTGATATCTTGCCTCACCGCTGCAATTTCTTCTCTGGTTGACTTCGTGATTTCATGTACCTCGGCGAGTTTAAGAAGAATTGTGTCTAAAGTGGTGTTCATGTCTCTTGCACCCTTAGGAGGCTAGACTGGATTAGGTGGGTCAGCTTGGAGTCTTTTAAGATTTTGGCCTCCTTTTCTCCCATGGTTGTTGGTTTGAGTTTAACAGCGCACAGGATTGACCCCAAGTAGTGCTGGCCCCACAGTTAAGATCGGCGTGACCTGTAACAGTGCCTATGAGTGAACGATTTGATAAAGATGTTTATCTTGTTTGAAGTTGCTGAGGGCCCTTATAGTGACATTGAGGGAATGGTTAGATTTGCAAGCAGAGGTCAATCTGCAGTCGCCACAGTAGAGATGCTGGCATTCCAAAATTTCAGTGCTGTAATGATCTTCCCCACCAGGAGGCAGCGCTACATCCAGGAGTTGTTACTACACAAATCATTCTCAGATGAATGTAAATGAGTGATCCCCTTTCTTCCAGGAGCTGGGGCGTGCATGAATTAGCAGAAAGGCATCAGCATCTGTCTGCCCTTAGGAGATATGCCATGTGTCGGCCATCTTAGGGTCAGGCATTGATGAAATAGGGACCCTTTTTCATTGAGCCAACAGGATACACAGGTACACAGGTAGGTTAAACTACCACAGAGAAAGAGCACAAATGCTTGTCTGGGGGTTACTTAATAAGCTTTAACACTTCCCCATGTTAGCCATGAATTGCAGGTATTGCCACGACATCGAGCTCATCACCATGCAGACATAGCAATGCAACCCTTAATGTTGACAACCCTCACGCATAGGATAGTCCCAGTATGCCCTCCAACCTTCAAAAAGTAGCTGCATTGCCCCGTGAATAAGCGCTGAGGAATCGGTAGTTAGATCGGCTCAGCACTGAGAACTGCAGCCGCCATTTTGTCCCTTGTAGCGCTGTACCTGTGAGTGTTTCTTCCTGTCCAGAGTCTCCCGTCTCTTACCGGCGCTCTCCTTTGCTCTTGATTTGCCGATCCGCTGTGTTACCAGAAGGCTCTCGGTTGTCAGGAGTGGTTGCGGAGAGCAGCGATACCGCAAGGTCAGTATTCGGCGATGTGGGCAGGGGCGCGCTCCGCACTCCATGCGGTCGCGGCCCGTGATTACCAATTCAGCTGACCCGGAAATCTTTTGCCAATTTTTGCAGTGGTTTAAAATTAAAGCCAGTGCACCAGCTTTGGTATCTACATTCTTAGGTCTTTCCAGATAATCCAGTACTTGATTTCAGTTCTATATACTGTTGGCAACAGCATAACCGTTGGAGGACAGGTACAGTTCAGTTCATAAGTGACACAAAAGTGCTTTCTTTGGACTACACGACTGTCTTCTGCCCACTAAAATGTCTAACATTGGAACAATTACTCGTCAACCGGCAGACAGTTCTATTTTCCGATGGATACTTCTACCTGAAGATTCCTCACCTATACAATAATTTTAGGCATCATACTGGACCCTTAAACTCATGTCTCCCGCAGGAGATGCTGACTTTGTATTGACACCAGATGTGATATCAAGTGATGTCACCAAGGCCGTATAGCGCCTGCCACTGCATAGCAGCACCCATTTTCATCAGTGTTTTCCAAACCTTCAAGAGAGCAGACAGACTGACATCAATAGACTATTGAAGGGCCAAAAATATATTCTTCTGGGACGATTAACAGAATTTGCAGGAAGATCGTGTCCACCAGAAAAATTGTGACTACAAGTAACTTTTCATCAAATGGATTTTTCAGTTTGTCATGGCGAGCAGCTTTTAATTAGTTGTCTTCTAGCCATAATCCTTATACTCTGTCCACCATAGTAAAGTTTCCTTAAGAACGCGTCCCATGTTCCATCACTCATCTAAGTCTTTCTCTCAGTGAGACTGGTTTGTTGCCATCTTTCTTTGCTAGTCTGACCTCCCAACCAGACTACCTCCCCAGCAGACCTCTTTTTATACCTTTGTTGTCAGTAGCCATGGGGGATATCATCTTGTTAAAACTGCTCAACTAAATATATATGCAAGGCTAGACAGTTACTACATTTTGTCAATCCATACTGGCTTGGCAACCTTAAAGCAGTTGATAACCATATTGATACTACTAGGTATAATTATGTCTTTAAATGGTATATAGAACATTCATGGAAATCCCAGGGCTGTTTAACAGGAGAAGTGGTAGCTGCTACCCACTTGGGAAATGGCACAATCACTTCCTGGTGCCCTGGATGGATAATACATGATGGCTGTAATGCAGGGACAGTAGTCCCTTTGTACCACTGGCTGCTGAGTCACTGTACTGTTAATAGCTGCACTTCTATAATTTCATGCCATTTTTAGTATATTTGGATATGCTCTGTAATTTGTTCTATACTTCGGAGTTTACTTCATCCATAATTTAGTAGTAGTCTCACTAAATCAGAAGGTCACATTAATGCAGAAGAAAGTTAACGGAATCCTATTCCTTCATGGATACCTACAAATATGAACATCTTCCACATTTACGCAGTTAAAATAATTTGACTGATTTAATTGGATCTTTATTCATCCCTTTCCTTCATTATAAGCTGCTTAAATGAGGCTGCTGGGGCAGTTGTCCTAGGCTTCTCAAATATATCCTTCATAATGAGTACATTTCAATTTTTCATTATCTTGTTTTTTTGATGGAGTATTGAAGTGGGGATTTCTGCCTTATTATGCAAAAACTAAATATTTTTGACTCAATTTATAATTTTCTTCTAGTAGCATGTTTTCTTTCATACATAAGAGTTTTCAGTGCTTTTGGATCCTGTACACAGGCAGAGATAGACTGATGCACTATGATTTCCAAGAATACATCCTTTATGAAGAAGAAGGGTTACAAGTAAGTATATTTTTATTTGTTGTGTTTCACTTGTGTCCCTTTAGTTTGGTTTTAATAATCATTTTCTATTATTAGGTGTCTTCTTACTTGTGCTGTATCTACTTCAGAAGCGGTGTTGTGAATGGTGCTTTGCCTGCTTACTGACTCTGGGCCTAGTTGCAAGTTTTGGCAGTGCTGGAGCAGACTGGGTGACACCGCCACTCTTGCACTGCTGATACTCTCCCCCGCCCACCAGATTATGACGTAAATGTGGGCTGTTGATGCAGCGGTCCTGTGATGGTGCCTATTTCGAAGGCACCGCTATGGTAACGCCACATACGGTTCCTGTCCATCACAGCATGTGCAGGAACTGCTCTGCATGTATGCAGGGGGGCACATGTTATGCCCCCTTGTGTGCAGCCACATGCTGTGAAGCACAGCTTCCTCTCTGCCACGATTTTCACAGCGGTGGAACCGCCATGAAAACCATGGTGAAGAGGAAACTCGTAATATGCTTTGTGGGACCGCAAAAGTCCCGCCAAGCATATTGCGGTCTCAGGACTGCCGCACTGCCGTCTGGGTAGGGCAGTTACCAGTGAGCGGTCCAAGGTTGGTCTGCCATCCCACAACTCTTAATGGGGCGATTGGACCGGTGTTGTGGCGGTGACTCTACCAACACCCCCTAACCACCTCGTGTCTGCTCTTAATTAGGCCCTGAGATCCGAGTACGTGTTAATGTTTGGGAGCTTTTCATGACGGACTCTATATCCAGAAAAGTGAAGCCAAGCAACCTTTGCCAATTCAAAGTATAATCCTCTTTTAATATCCACAAAGAAGAGTTTGGTGGTTTAGTGGCTGTGCCCTTTTAGGCCCCTATGTGTTACACTTTTTAGAACTTGATTTTTTCCTTACTGCAACTGGCCTTTTTCAAAATGTTTTATTCATAAAATGTTCTGCAGCTAGAACTGACACCTTTTATGGGGAACCAGGTTCAAATCACTGGTATTTCTCTGTTTTTTGGCCTTCAGCAGCACCCTGAGGGAAGCACACGGTCAGTGCAAAATTTCAATTTTTTTCCATTTAGTAATTAATCTGTCTGCCCTTAAAGGGATAATTTTTTTCTTTGCCTGGTTTTGCTGTTGTAAAGCCCTTTAATTTGCTAAAGCCAGGTTTGCACTAATAAAAAAAAAAAAAAACTTCAAAAAAGAAAGACTCAAAATAAGCTGAACATGATGGCGAATAGAAAACTGTGTGGCCCAAGTTCCTAATCTTGTGATGAGGGGCAGCCTTCCTGCTTTGTTAGTTGCCAGTACAGTGCCTCATATTCTTAAAAGTCATTTCTTACTGTAGCCCCCCCCCCCTAAAAAAATCAGGCATTGCATCAGATTGAAGATGGGTGGAAGGAGCATCAAATTCACAATAAAATACTCAGTCCATTTCTGTAGTCCATGATTTTATTATCAAAATCTTTTTCAAAATCAAAGAATTTCCAACAGAAAAAATGTCCAATCCAATGTAAATTACAAGAAATGTTCCATCCAAATCAGTGCATCCTTGTCCGAGAATAATCACAACTTAAACAGCCTACGCGTTTCGTCCTTCTAGGACATCATCAGGGCTCATCAAAATTTACAGCTCAAATCTGCTGTTGACTGAATCCTACTTTAATTCAAAGGATGTCTATTCATCACCGCACTCTCCAAATACCGGGATCTTTCTATTCAAATCACCAAACAATGATTTTGAATAAGATTTTGAATAATAAAAATCATGGACTACAGTACTGGACTGACTATTTTATTGTGAATTTGACGCTCCTTCCACCCATCTTCATATTTATGGAACTGTTTGGCCTTGAAGGTAGACCATTGGAAGAAGAGCGCCTGAATCATTACTTCTAAATTGGAATTGTTTGTGGAATATCTCCCGGTGCATACCTGATATAACCCTTACCTTTTGATTGATTTATAGCATCAGATTGGTAGATGCTTTTTTAGAGATCCTTTTACCATTTAATTAGAAAACAATACAGTTATCTGAATGCAGATGGCTTGAAACAATTTAATGTTCAGGCCGTCCAAAGGTAGGATAGGAAATTGTCGAATTTTTTAGAGGTGAACTAAAAAACTGTCTACATAGGCACAGGCTTCGGGGCATCTATAATGGAACCATTTGTGAGACCTTGTCCAGATTCTTCATGCCTGTTAATTTACATCTCTTAATAAAATCCTTAGTTTCTAACATGTGTTGCTGTAAATATATATGCGCTACATACGGTTGCAATCTAGTGTTTTGCTCGGATGTCTGCAAGTTGTTTTTCTTTGCAGAAGGCTTTTGTGTCATGAGATATGGTGACTCCTCTCTAGCTGTAAAAGGCCCAAGGGCATAAACTCCTTGTTAGATTGTTTACTGCTATCTGGTTCGGATGTACACCGTTGGGACCCTGTGTTTGACCGTGGTGGCACTTCCTTTCGGGCTCACTTAGTCTATCTTCGACTCCAGTAGCACCAGAAAATATTCTGCATGGTGATCGGTCTGTTCTTTGGCTGTGTAGCAGATGCTGATTCCATATGACTCCTCACTGTCTGGGCCCTCAGGTGCCTTTGAGCTCTCGTGCCCCTCGACTTGAGAGTTTAGTTGACGCATAGTTGACGTATGCAACAACAGTAATGAGAGAATGCTCTTCCAATACTGCCAGAGTTCCACTCCAAATTTCTATGGCCGATCACCATCCAGGTCTGCATTCTTTGTCTCTACCCTGAAATAATGATACCACGTAAGAGGCCTGTCCCTCCATTAGTACGAAAAGACACTGTGGTACAGACTCATGCAGAAGGGGGCCTAGCTGAGAATGTGGAGCCACAAGACACTTTTGGTACAGACTTAAGCTGAGGGGGGCCCCGTTGGAGAATGTGGCATGAGAAGACACCCCCAATATCTTCTGGGAGCATGGCGTCTGGTCAGAAGAGGAAGAAGCCAGACCTTTGAGAGCGCTGCTCCTCCAGTCATTTTCTAGCCCAGCAGCTGTATTTTTCTCAAATATGTGGAGGAGAGGAGCGGGACAAAGGTACCTTTCAGGCAAGAGTCACAGAGAGGGTCTGGCGACGAGTCCAGTATCTGTATCAATTAAACCATGGCCAGACTGTGGAGCAGTCCGGGCTGCATCTTTCAGGCTCCAACCCCAGCCATCAGTGTCTGCACCAAAACATGCCGGTGTGCCAAAACCATGCTCAATGTCCAAACTGCTTATGGCTTGGAGAGCCCACTCTACACTGAAAATACCCTCTAGTGGTGGACTCTGAGTGCTCAGAGCAACCTAACCTCCAGCGTCTCCAAAAACAGTTGAAAGCTCAACAAAAACATCTGTTTATACATTCCCAAATCAGTAAGATCACTGAAGCTTTCGTTGCAACTGACTGACTTTACCATGGAAGAGGAAGTTCACTTTTGAGGAGGACATTGTTTGTTTGGAGCCTTCCCCTACTTCCTAAGCCTAAGGCACAAGGACCAAAACACCAGCCCTGTCCATTGTCCACCACCTTTCTCCACCTTCACCACCTCCCCTGTTCCCCACTCTGCAGAAGGGTAACCTCATTCATCCCAAGGGGAAGGTAGTCCAATGCATCCTGCAGACACCTATAACCCTGTGCCTACGGACGACCTGTGGGAAGATTACAATGTTGATTCCTACAGGCGACACAGGCCACAATCTGTATCCAGCTAGGCCATCTTCTCCAGATGACACTACCTCCTACCACAAGGTAATTCAGAGGACAGTTACCATAAAGTGGATGTGTTTGTCCTCTAGGAAGAGGGCAACCTCATGGTAGAAAAGCTATCCATAGCCTTGCGCCCAGTGCAATTCCTCCTGATGCTTAAGACCACCACAGACCCCTTTTAAGGAGCCTGTGAAAGCTATGGTCTTCACCCCACGAGTTGATTTATATTTTTTTAATTTTATTTAAATACAAAGCCTTCCCCCAAAGTATGCCATGATTCCCTGTTAGTGCACACCACGCAGGCCACAGAAGATGCTGCACCTCCAAATAAGGAGAAGAAATAGACGTGGCAAATGAGCTTAAACTTCCTCTGACACTAGGAAGTCAGATATGGCTCAGATATGGCTGTGGGAGCTATCTGTTTTGATTAGTGAGCCAGTAATGTAGTCCCCCAGAGAGCACTGGTAGGGATCTACTGATTGATTGTATTTCTGAAGATGCCTTATCTTGAGTTGTGCCACAGGGACATTAAAGATGTAGGAATATCTGAATAGAAGTGTCTTAATTAATGTTTTCACTGCCAGGACATGTGCAAAACATTGTTGGCTTTTAAGAAATGGCTTTCCCCATGGAGTAACATTTAGTATGTATAGGTAAATCAAATATGCGGATCCGAGATAGAGGATTTATTTTCTACTTCATCTTGAACTCCAGTCGCTACAAAAGGTCTTTTACATTTGGATACACCCACTTTAATTTTGGACATGAGGCTGCAAAATATTTTATGAAATACGTAAGGAGTCTCCTTGTTTCGGAAGGGATACATTCAACCTGGAAGTGCTGGTCTTCTAGCATAAACATGAAATGTATGTAACCTAGCTCTCTCTTACTGGGTCTTTGCTAATATAAAGTTTTTAATTAATTGCTAATCCACTGTGTTACGTCATTCATCACAATTCCGTTTTTTTTTTTTTTTTTACGTAAACTATCATTTTGTTTCATTGAGCTTGGGAAATTCCTCAGCCATCTAATGGCAGTAATCTCTAGGTCTCGGTTGCCTGTTGAAAGACCATAAACTGTGGCTTGAAGACTTATTCTTTTTTTTTTTTTGTCTGTACAGCGGTAGTAAAGGAGATTTTTATTGGATGGCATATTGTTTCCTCTGTAGGTTTTTAGTAATCCTTCCTGATTATGAGCCCTCCACATCAAAATAGTGATCGGGCTGGTACCAAACAGGTTGAAAGATATTGCTTTCATTACCTTATGTAATGGTAGTTTTTTTTATTTGTAAGGAATGATTATGACTTACATTTTTGACCAAATCTGAGACATAGACCAAAGTAAATGAGGGTGCAGAGGATGTAGAATTCCTAATAAAGCATTTCAAATTTCTATGGGTTCAAATCACCTCTAAGAATCAAGATAGCTTTTTTTTCCTACGCAGGATAAAGGATGTTAAACTTTTACCTGGCTGCTAAATATAAATTAAAGGAGCCCTACATGAATGTTTGAATGAAAAGTCTTTCTTTTCAGAACCACCTTTAGTTCCTCCTATGTCACTCTAGTAGTCCTATTAACACAACATATGAGTGAAACGTTTGCCCTTTGCCCACCCAATCGCATGGTTTTTGCTTGCCATTACGATTTTGCCTGTCTTTGTTGAGCAAATGCTGCAAAACAGGAATGAACTTGCTCTTTTAGGACCTATAAGTAAGTGGGTGGGGGAAATCTCAGGAAATCTAAGAAATGTGGGTTGAGCTTATTTATCCAGATATATAAAGAGTACTAGACACTACCCAAACAAGCACTGGAAATGCAATAAGTCTCGCATTAGGAAAGTTTGAGTTATTTGTCATGTAAATGACAATTTTTTTATTTGTGTTGGTTTTGAAAATAGCTAAATTAATAGCTTTGTCATTTACAATGCCAATAGTTATAACTTTCGCAAATGTGACACCAATAGCATTTGTAATGCAATATGTGTTGTTTTTATGTGACTTACATGTATTGATATTACAAATAACAAAGGCTTTTAATTTTTTTAATTAATTAATACTTAAATAAGTTATTGTAATTTCTAATAGCAATAGCTTAAACTTTTGTAAATAACCTTTGTTAAGATTACGTTCAGTGTATTTTATTGTGACGAAAATCCAAGAACAGAAGTGAAATATTAACATCTTTTTGTTACATTTGTAATAAAGCTTGAAACATTGAGAGAACATATTTGAACCAGTTGTTGTTGAATGGTTGCACAGATTGATGCTGTGGTGGCGCTGAGTGATGTTGTGATGGCGAACGAGTGATGCTGTGGCGTTCAGTGATGCTGTGGTAGCGCATAGTGATGTTGTGGTGCCCCTGAGTGATGCTGTGGTGGTGCTGCGTGATGCTGTATGCTATGCTATGTTTTGTTTTCCTATGTTTTGTTTTGTTATGCTATACTATGTTTTGCTATCCTATGCTTTTGATTTGTTATGCTATGTTTTGTTATGCTATGTTTTGTTATGCTATGCTATGCTATGTTTTGTTATGCTATGCTATGCTTTGTTATGCTATGCTATGTTTTGTTATGCTATGCTTTGTTGTGTTTGGTATGCTATGCTTTGCTATGCTATTATGTTTTGCTATGCTATGTTTTGGTGTGTTTTGTTAACCCCTTCCATGCTGATGACGGCCCCCATCCGTCATGCATTACGGTGCTCGTGTGCTCATGACGGCTGGGGGCCGTCAAAAGGCCATTGATTCTTTAAAAGCCTAGCACACGAGCAAAATCGGCCCAACATGGAAGGGGTTAAGCTATGCTATGTTTTGCTATGCTGTGTTGTGTTTTATTATGCTATGTTTTGTTATGCTATGCTATGTTTTGTTATGCTATGATATGTTTTGTTATGCTATGCTGTTTTGTTATGCTATGTTTTGTTATGTTATGCTATGTTTTGTTATGTTATGCTATGTTTTGTTATGTTATGCTATGTTTTGTTATGTTATGCTATGCTTTGTTATGTTATGCTAGGTTTTGTTATGTTATTTTATGCTATGTTTTGTTATGCTTTGTTTTGTTATGTTATGCTTTGTTTTGTTATGTTATGCCATGTTTTGTTATGTTATGCTATGTTTTGTTATGCTATGTTTTGTTATGTTATGTTTTGTTGTGTTTTGTTATGCTATGCTATGCTATGTTATGTTTTGCTATGCTATGTTTTTTTATTATGCTATCGTTTGTTTTGCTGTCCTATGCTTTGTTTTGTTATCCTATGCTTTGTTTTGTTATACTATGTTTTGCTATTCTATGCTTTGTTTTGTTATGCTATGCTGGTGAGGGTGTGTGAGGGTGAGTGAGGGAGAGGGTGAGGGAGAGGGTGAGGGAGAGGGTGAGTGAGAGTGGGGGTGAGGGAGGGTGTGTGAGAGTGAGTGTGTGTGAGAGTGAGGGTGTGTGAGGGTGATAGGGGGTGTGTGAGGGTGATAGGGGGTGTGTGAGGGTGGGAGGGGGTGTGTGAGGATGAGCGGGGGTGTGGGAGGGTGAGGGGGTGTGAGCTTGTGGGGATGTGAGGGTGAGGGGGTGTGAAAGCCAGCGGCTCATTTACTTTCTAATTAAGCACCCTCAAGTAGAGAATCTCACAGGATTGCTGGTGAACATCAAGTAAATTGATTGTCCCATTACTAAAATATATATGTGCAAGCCTTCTTTATACAAATACCAGAAAATGCTTGAATAGAGATGTAATATTTAATGTTGCATCGAAGATAGTAACTCACTCCGGCAGTTAAATAGAGAGGTACAACAAGAGAACCGAGTTAGAACAACACACAAACATCGCAGGTAAAGAGTTTCATCGGGGGGAAGATCATGCACGGGAAAAAACATCCTTCCTCTAAAAACTCTTCACTTCTTTAACGCTGCGATTAATCTTTGTTCGGCATCGTTAAAAAGATATTAACAGCATCTGGAGAACGGCACTTGGACGCCTGGATAGAGTACCTGTGTCTAATTTGCGTGCCAACACCGAATGCAGTGAGGCTTCACTTGTTCAACTAAGCAATAAACATGTTAAGCTCATGAGGTATGCCAGGCATCCAAGGGTTACGAGGAAGCTGGTGAGCCTAACAGTAGTGGTAGTACCCACACACGTCCGCTTAACCAGTGCAGATTGCTGCTTAAAGCGTGTGTTTTAAAGAGAGCCCTGGCGCGGCCAGTGAAGTGAGGAAACGAGGAACACCCCACTGACATTTAGGCTATTGAAGGGAAATGAGTGACACTTTGTATGAGACTATTGCAATGCGAATGAGGGACACAAGTATTTGAGGTGAGCGAGCGAGAGTAAGTGAAAAAATAGCGCTGCAAGAGACCACCGCTGTGGAGAGTGAGAGAGACCCAGCTGAGCTATTTTAATTGAATGACGGACAATGAGTGCGACAGGTGCCGCGTAAGGGACCACTCCTTTGGAGAGTGAGGGGGACTCCCGTTTACGGGTATGCAACAAGTGAAATGGACTCAGCGAGACTCCTGTGGTCCCAATGAGACCTACGGTAGGGACTGAGAGACTCCTTACAGTCGGAGGAGAGAGGTGGTTTAAGGGGGAGACTGCATTCAACCATGGATCTGTATGAGGAGTGAGGGACACTCTGGCGTCTATGACGTAGGTGATGGAGTGAGACCGAGACCCCATTAAACTATAGGAGGTGCTTGATGATGACTGAGCGAGACGTGCACTGCCTGAGGTGAGTGATGGGGCGCGTGAGAGGGAGACCCCAATGATGTGAGTGACGTATAACTAGCGAGACTCCATTGAAGCGTGACACCTCTGACGAGGATTTGGGTGGGACTCCTCAGCAGTTTTGACGAAGCTATGGAGTTTGCTCACTTGAACCACATGTGCACAACGATGGGGAACCAGTGACACTCTTGATGAGTTTGAGGTGAGTGATAGGTAATGGGTGAGACTTCACAACAGTATAAGAAACGACTGGTTTAGGAAGTGACTGAGATTTTACCAGGGTGCGTGTGGCAGTAGCGCCCGACAGTCAGTCTCGTGGACGGATATGAAGTCACTGCAAGTGTTTATTCTACAGAGGTCGATAAATCGAGCCGCCGCTCTAATTGTGAGTCAAAAGCGTGTGTCACCTGCTTAAGGAAATGAAGCGCTTTGAAAGTACTGCATGCTAATTACAGCATGTGTCCGCAATTAGTTTAACACAAGGCTGCTGTAATCTCACATTGATCCGTGACTGCCCTCTGCAACTATTCCGATCGTGCAAGTCGGAAACATGACGGTGCATCACCGCAACTCGGGACCTTGACACCAGTGACCAGGTGCTCATCTTGTTTTTGTTGCAGATTTTATATAGCGCGAACTCGACCCAAAGGTATTGGAGCGCTTTACATAAGCACCGATTACGTTACACACAGGGCATAAGTCCTAACAAGGAAGCAAAGCAAACAGCTGGAGAAGAGAGAAAACGGCAGGAATCGAAGTAAAGAGGAGGATGCAAGGAGAGGTATCATAGGGAGTTAATGATAGTAACGTTGAAAGTACACCCAGACCAGCGGGAGGAAAGGAGAGACGAGGTGGAGATTGAGGAGAGGGACAAGGCTGCGTCGGAGGGGGAGCAAAGGGAAACACGAGAAGAGAAATGCAAACCAAAGTAAATGAATAAAAGGAGACGAGGCCGTGAATAATTAGGGGATGAGCGCACACTGATAAACTTGTGGAAGGGAGGCTGGGCTGCCTTTGATGTGGTAATGCGAGGCAGGCAGGTGGCTGCTGGCATTGTGCATGCGCTTTTTAGGGCTTGCGCTTGCGCAATGACCTAAAAAGCACATGCACTGCATGGAATCGCCAGTGGAATCGTGCTTGGATAAACGCTGTTTAAGCCCCTATAGAGCTTCGCCAGCTATGCGCATGTGCACAGCAGGCGAGCCCTAAAAATGGAATATAGATGTTCGGAGGCATGTGTGGCTGTAGATGTATGTTCTGCATACTCCTGCCATCTAGTGTTGGGTTCGGAGTTGTGCAGCTCGTTTTTCTTGGAAGAAGGCTTTCGAGTCGGAGGGACTCTTCCTCTTGGTAATACTGCGCATGGGCATAGCCTCCTTTGTTAGATTTTTTTCTCTCCATTCGGTACGAGTCTCGGTTCTATCCTGTCTTCGACGGTATAATGTATTTCAATCGTGCTCCCACTCTTTTCAATATACATAAACGGGGTGGTACAATACTTCAAGGATATCCCTACTGATGCTCCAACTCTAGGATCCCGCTATTAATGTTCGCGGACGACACCCTTATCCTCTCTAAAACCAGACAGGGCCTTCAGTGTGCCCTGTCCAGATTCGAGCAGTTCTGTCAGGACCATGATCTTGTTGTCAATGTTGACAAGACCAAGTACATGGTCCTGACAGACTCCACAAAGGCTATTGGTATTGCCTGGATGAACAAGGGAATTCATGAACAAACTGAGACATTTTCTTACCTGGGCGTTCTAATGGATAGAAGGATAAGCTGGAAGCTGCAGGTTAACTGTCAAGCCGTTAGGCATGCCAAATTCGCAGGAGCTTTGTTGAAGAACACATGCAGTCCCATACAAAATCTATAGCACCAGTGCTACCGCTCTGTAACTCCAAAATTGGTGCCTCGTTACTTTATGGGGCTGAGCTGAGAGGTTATGCGAATGTGGACTGCCTAGTTATGGCACAGAACAAATTCCTACGTTCAATAATTGGTCTCCCCCAATCTACCCCTTTAGTCCCCCTGTTTCTGGATCTAGGGTGCCAAACAATAAGGGAAGTGGCACACTACATGTTGGTTGCCTACTGGAGAAGACTATGGGTGACCCCAGAACTCGCCCATTATGCCCGGGCTCTGATGGAAGTCGGGGATTTGGACGATAACAGGAAATTGGGGTGGTTCAGGAGCGCCAAAAATATACTTGCGGATATGGGGCTGGCCCACTTGTGGATTTCCCTAACTGAAAGTAGATTTCCATCCGAACCCAAGTTCAAAGCCGCCTACTGGACTATGGTTAATACGAAATGTATTTTGGCCTCCCCTAGCTCTTCTCTGTCTGGTGTTTTCCTGGACTTCAAGCAGGAGCCAAAATACAAGGGGTACTGGGATATCATTTCATCAACCCGCAATAGGAAGCTATTCCATCAGTTCAGGGTGGGCGAGCTCCCCATCAATAACTTTGTATCTAAGTGGGGTAACACTCAAATCAGCAACTACCCATTTTGTGTGGACCTGACAGAAGCAATAGGTCATATCTTTTTTGTCTGTCCCACATACAGCAAACCAAGATCTAGGTGGCGGAAACCCATCTGTGCTAATATAGGTATTAGGTCCAGCCTTGAGGCTCTCCGAATCCTCAAAACATCAGTGGCTGGACCGGTTGTGGTTACAGTAGCCAAGTATCTAGGCTGGGTATGGGTGCTTCGCTGGAAAGCGAAGAGAAGAGGCAGAGGCATTGATCCACCCCCCCCACCCCCGATAGGCCTCCTTATATTTTGAAACCTCTATTATGTATTACCCCACTTAGATAAAATGTACTCCCTGTAAATGCAGAGCACCAATTTCAGGACATCCGTCATGGGTTTTTTACAGTTTTTTTTATTGTTTTAAAGTTTTTATACATATTTATAAATAACTTTTAATGATTAGGTAAGGTGATTGATTGGATATATTGTATTCGTTTTCTCAACTTTAATGTGCAGCTCTATTTTCCTTTTAATACATACTATGCACATGTGTTTTAACTTTTGTGATTTCATGTACATCGAAATAGTTATAAATGAAATAATAAATGTATTTCAATCGTGCTTTTCCAAACTTTTTCGCTCGATAATCTTTGACGGGTCAGATATCCATCTATCACCCTTTTGGAGCACCTCCCGTCTCGGGCCTACCTTTCCATGTGCACTACCAGTACAGAAGATGTGTTCCTGATGGAATCAAGCACCTATTTATGTCTCGCCTGAGCCAGCGAATGCGCTGCTTTGATGAGACATTTAGTGAGTGAGCACAGTTACGAGCAGAGGCGCCATCTGGCTTTCCTTTCGCTCTCCCTAGCGCCTCGCCCCGCCTCTGTCTTGCTCACGCTTAAACGCCACAGAGTGCGCGTCAAGCCGGTCTTGTTTCTTCCAGCTTTCTCTCTATTGTAAGTTGATGGGGTGTTTTTTTCATTTTCCTTTTGTCAATACATTTCAAGTATGTAAAACAATTGTGCAAATAAGATTCTATTTTGGAATGATGCATTTGCTCAATAATATTGTGTATTTGAAGCGATACTCGTTGGAAGAGCTGTGCATGTTTTGGGTGCTGAATTCCACGCATTTGCGGTCTATCCTGCATGATGCCTGCGCAAAGTAAATGAACGTTGCTGAATATTTTCTAACTTCTGTATAAGTAACGGAAGCTTACCTGCGCAAATACCATTGCATTATTCTTCCGCTGGTTATGTATTGAGTACAGTTTGATATACGTCGTTGATAAATCATAAGGCAATAGACAAGTGTTGCCTTGCCGTTGTTGACGCTCGATGTGCTCTGTGTTTCACAGCACGTTAAGACAGGCTGCAGTAACAGTTCACTCTCTGTGGCATTAATAAATAACACCTTGTGGTGATCGCCGCCCTGCTGCTATTGGTCCGTTTTAGCTAAATACACCTAATTCACATCTTTTCCTAAACATTTGTAACCTACTGACGTTCTGTTTGTGATACTGTTCTGATATAATCACTGTTTCATGTGCTTTAAATGTGGGGTGACTGTGTTGTTGAGCCGCTCTAGTTATTTCTAACAGTATACCATAACTTGAATGTACAGCAGCCTCTAAGCGCATCTGTACATTATGGAAACATTTTTTGGGGGTTCACCTATGGACAAGCGAAATACCTCTTGTGGGTCATACCAAAAACGTAGTCCGCTTTGATGGTTTGCTTTCCAATTCTTCTTGTCCTTTAACTGGATCATAGCTTGTTTTGCATAATTTGCATTGACTGACTCAACCTTCCACTGCTTCACATTTAGGGACCTACTTAGTTCTTTTCGGTAACACTCATTAAGAGTGCATATGTTTCCCTCTCTCTCTCACGTGTTGCTTCTACATAACCACTCCCGCTTGTTTCGTCCTTGTGAGAAAGTGCCATCTTTCTTGCATGGTATGCCCCTACTTTTTGCTGAATTGCTGATGTGCTTTGACTGAGTGTGTCCTGAGCTCCTGCCAATCAGGTGCCCAGGGCCTATGTTCCTTCCCTAAAACTGTATTGAAGCTAAAACCCAATTGGCATCTCTGGCTCCATGTCAGCCCCTGGTAAATGGTACCACGGGTACCAAGGGCTTTGTGACCAGAGAAGACCCCTAACGGCTGCAGCACTTATTGTGCCACCCTTAGGGGCCCTGCACCCTGACACACACACACACACACACTGCCTTTGCAGGCTGGGTGTCCTGGTGTAGAACTAAACAAAGAGTCGATATGGAACACATCTCTGTGTGCCATGCCCACAACCCCACTGCCCTGGCATACCCCTCTAGCTGGGTGCCCTATGCCGGTGGAGTGGGCACAGGTGCATGAGCCCCTGCGCCCCTACAGTACCCAGGGCCGGACTGGGCACTGCAAGTGCAATGATGCCATTAAGAGTATATGGTGCTGAGAGGTTGTCATTACGAACTCCACAATACCACAATGGCTACACTGGAGACAGACAAGTTTGATATCAAACTTCTCAGCACATTAACCCCACACTGATGCCAGTGTGGGATTCAGTGTAAAATGCACTACAACGGGCATCTCTGGTCTTGTCTTGATGGAGACCCCTCCCCGCTCTCCTGGGCCTACAACAATGCACATCCTGGATGAGGTTCTAGGTCTCCTCACCCAGGATGGACAGGGGTTAGCTTCAAAGGCATGCCACCTTTGTGAGCTTCTCCAGGCCACTTGCTGTACTCAGCAACTGGCCCCCACCAGTTCTGACCCCCCACTCTGGCGGGAAACCCTACGTCAGGAAAGGGGGTGTAGCCTCCCCCCTTCTTCCTCAGGTGGAGGAGGTGAGGTGAAGCACGACTCTGGGCTACTGGCATCTTGAGGACGGGGAGCCCTTTCCCACTCACAGCTAGGCTCCTGCCCCCCTCTCACAGGAGAGGAGCAGGTTAAGTGGTGTACCCACCCCAGGACAGGTACCTATAGGTCCCTGCCCTCACCCTACCTGTAACTCCCCTAAATTTAGTATTTAGGGGCACCCTGAACCTTCCTTCCTCAGATCCCGATACGAAAACAAGAAAGAAGATCAAGAAGAAGACCCGCTGTGCAGCTGCTAACAAAAGGACAAAACCAACTGACTTGGCCCCAGCCCTACAGGCCTGTCGATCCTTGAACCTGCTCCAGCTAAATCCCGGCGACTCGTGCGAGCAGCAACCTTGAAAATTCCGCAGGACCTGTCTGCCTTGACCCTCTGAAAGACTGGGACTCCCATGAGCAGTGGTTCTGCTCCAACAGCCATACCCCTGGTGCCAGACAGGAACTGCGACTCCATCACACTTTGCTCCCGGCCCGTGACCCAAGACCACGAGGACGTGCCCCCGGCAACTGGGACCCGAAGTCCAGTGCCCAAGGACCCTCCTCGACGAACCAGACTACGCCTGCAGCCTCACAACCAGGGACCCCTCCAACCGCGACCTGCTGAGGGTAAGGTTTCCCAACGTCAAGACACCCCTGCACCCGGCGCACCACGCCCCTATGCCCAACTCCTGGGTGCCTACCTATCATCCAAGACCCCAACTATCCTCTTTAAGTGCTCCTGAAGAATCTCCGTCCCCGAGCCTGCAGCCTTTTTCCACTTTCTAAGATCTCTATTAAATAACATTGAGCGCCAGACGGCTCAAAAGCACCCTGCACCCAGCCGGCCGAGTGCCCCTGGCAGTGCAACCTTTGCCCTATTCTAGTTCCCCATTTGCCCTGAGCAAGTGACCAGGAGCCCAGCTCCCACAGCCGCGTGGTCTGCTAGCCAGCAGCCACCACCCAAAGGCCTCCTGCCTCTCATTGGATAACATTGGGCCTAACTACCTCTGCACCTGGCTGCCCCTGTGCCGCTGAGGGTGTACCAACTGTACCTACCTGACCCTGGGAGACCCCCGAGTCTATGCCCAGAACCTTAAGTCTGCCAGTCGAGTACTTAACTGAAAGCAGATAACTCACTTTTCTTCCATAGGCTAACATAGATTGGTTTCACGTGTGGAGTTTTCGAATTTTAAAATGTTCACCTAAAATCAGCCGAACAATGAATTCCGATTTACTCACCTGTTATCAGAAGAGACCTCAGTGCCTCCTATTTTAGCCCAGTACAAACCCTACAAAGTAATTTTTACAGTGCTTACCAGTTACCTGAATGTTTTTCCATAGGAAGCTATTGACTGTTTTTCTGTGAAATTTCTACCAAGTGTC
Source organism: Lissotriton vulgaris (assembly GCF_964263255.1). Lineage (NCBI taxonomy): Eukaryota > Metazoa > Chordata > Amphibia > Caudata > Salamandridae > Lissotriton > Lissotriton vulgaris. Next base: position 673,221,890 of record NC_141687.1, on the reverse strand, counting down.
GATTTTTGCAGACTACAAATATTCTTTAAAAATCGTACCATCGCATTATTTATTTAAAGAAACTCATTGCAGAGTTAAGGAGTGGCGAACACAGGGCTTGTCCCTGTGTAGTCCCGAAGAAGGGCTTGGGGTATGCACGAAACATGTTGACAGGAGTTGATCGGTACACCTTAACACATTATGTTTAGGGATCCTATTTTTCCACCCCATTTTTAATGTTACCACCTGGAAGCAGGAATAAAGTTTATTGAAAGCTTACTAGGCAGGTATTTTTAAACATATCACTTAGACCACTCCACTATCACACCCGCACCACACATAGTCAATTATAAGTGCTCCTACGTAATTCGCAAGTCGCAGCATGCCCCAGCCCGTAGAGGACTGGGATGGGCCCCTATAATGAAGCATGTCACCATGGGGCAACCCTGGTGAGTGAGGGGACACAAAGAAAAAGAGCAATTCTCTTTTTCTATCTACTATACCTTCCAGGCCAACCCCATTGAGTGTTGCGAATGGAATTATAGTGACCGGCTAGGCTCTCAGGTATCTGGTATCAGAGATGTTGACTACAGTATTTGGAGGGTGAGCCTGTGCCCATTTTTCCTCCCTAACTCCCTTCCCTTTTGTACCAGGTCTTTTCGCTTCTCATGCTACAAGGGCGGACATAAATCCTTTACCACAGATTCCTCCATTTCCCAGCAAAAGCAGGGGCAATTCACTTACAGTAAAGGATTTTACAGAGGAACCTTCAGAGACAGCAATAATAAATGCAGAACTACTTTACCTTGTGGTGCAGCCTCTGCCCCCAAACAGGGACTGCCCTGTCTTTCCACCCAATCACATAAAACCTGTCTGGTGAAGACTATAGTCCTTTTACCCGGTCTGGGAAACCATCACAACAGACCAATGGGTACTAGCCATTATCAAACACGGCTTCTGTCTGGAGCCAATAACCACACCAGCCAATATTCCACCTCGCAATTAGACTTTCACAAGAACACTTAAATCTCCTCCAACAAGCGGTCCAAGCCCTTCTTCTCAAAGGGGCTATAGAACCAGTTCCACCTTCATCAACCAGGCACACGGGTGTATTCCCTGTACTTTCTCATACTAAAGGAGGACTGTTTGCTTAGACCAATACTAGATCTCAGACCTCTCAAGTACTCCGTCCTATCAGAACACTTTCGCATGCTCACTCTACAAGATGTAATTCCACTTCTACAGATGGACGACTTAATGGCCGGTTTGAACCTAAAGGATTCTTACTTCCATATTCCTATTCATCCTGCTCATCGCACATAACTTAGGTTTGTCATAACCGGAAAACATTACCTATTCAAGGTTCTCCCCTTTGGTGTCACTACAGCACCAAGGATGTTTACAAAGTGCTTAGCAGTAGTAGCAACACACCTACGTTGGCCATACATTCATGCACTCCCGTACTTGGGAGGGTGACTAATCAAAGCCAACTCCCATCTGCAGATAACAATAGACCTGCTACACAACTGAGGGTTCACCATCAAAGTCCCCAAGCCTCACTTTTTTATTTTTGATTTGTTTTTATTGAATTTGATAACAATCACATACATAGTACTGATTAATAAATTGACCAATTACTCATACCTTTACACATTATACAGGGGTCAGCAAAACATATACATTAATTGATCACATCTCTATCTGTATTTCTGCGCCCAGGCCTCACCTTTAACCTCTTCAATTTCAAACATATTTAGGAGCAATCCTCAACACACAGTTAGGATTAGCCTACCTCAGCCCCTCTCAGATGCAAAACTTTCAGACACTTTTACCCGAATTTCAGACCTAGTTGAATCACAGTTCGGACTGTCATTCGGCAACTAGGTATGGTGGCATCTTGCATTGCCATAGTATTTCATTGTCCATCTTTCTGGATTCACTATGCTGTGCATTATTCCGCGGTCTAGTGGTTGGGTCCGGAATCGTAGTCTTTTCTTCTTTTTTTTTTTTTTTTTTTTCTTCGTAGCCCAGGTGGGCGTCAACGTCCCACCTTTTGGTGTCCTTCCTGTGACGTTGGCATGCTTCCTGAGCTCCCACCCTTGGGCGCCATCTTCAGATTCTTTTTTCCGCCGTTGGGTCTGGATCGTTCCAGAGAGGTCTTCAGCGATTAGGAGGAAAGAGAAGCAAAACTCGAGAAAATTTGGAGAAAAAGCTTTGAGAAGACTAAGGAAGACTACACCATCGAAAGGACGACGAAGAAAGGAAAATGTCAACACTTTTTCGACGTCCAAACGAGAGTGCGCAACAAGGGGACACCCTGAACGCAAGACATAGACAACACACCATTTAAATTCTGTCGCAACTGCCACCATAAGTACGCAAAGAAGGACCAGCACCCAGTTTGTAACCTCTGCCTTCCGGTCGTCCACGAAAGCAAGAACTGCAATGCCTGCTCCGCATTCACGTCGAAGACCCTTCGAATCAGAGAGAGGCAAAGAATTGCAAACTACACCATGCAGGGCAAGGGTCAACCGCCGTCCCTTCGAGACCTGGGGCTCTCGAGTGATGAGGAAGATTGCGCCACCGAAGAAGACTTCGGCTACACGGTCGCAGAGACCGATAAAAAGAAGACTACAGAAAAGGTAGGAGACTCGACGCCCCTAAAAGGCCCGAAAGACTCTCGACAGTCTACCCAAGACTCTCGAAAAAACGAGGCCAAGACCCCGAAAGCGCAGACCCCGAAAGCTACGGTCTCCGCAGCAACATCCAGGCCCAGCGGATCCTCACAGAAGGACCCCCTGGCGCCTAGGGACGGCGACCAACCAAAGTCGTCGAAGAGCTTCCAAGAAAAAGAGCGCTCGACTCCGAAAACATCTTCGAAGCCGACGTCGAAAGACGCAAAAGCAGCCTCGACGCCAAAAGCAGCCTTGACGCCGAAAGCAGTCTCGCCGCCGAAACCAGTCTTGACGCCGAATCCCATCTCGGCGCCATCTGGCGTGCCGAAAAGAACGGCACAACCACTCGACGCCGACCAGGCGGCGGAGATGGAAAGAAAGAGAAGGAGATTCGAAGCAGAGATGGAGAACATCCTGCAGCGAAAGAAAGATTTCGACGAAAAAAATGAAAAATTACAGAATTCCGTCGAGGCCCTAGTCACCGGAAACAGACTTTGTCGAGGAAGAATTCGAGGTCGAAACAGTGTCGGAGAACTTAGAAGATCTGCAATATCAGGAAGATGATAACCCCTATTACGATGAGGAGGCAGATGACGGACAGAGGGTGTACCAAGAATAAACATACTCAGATACACAGGACGAAGAGTGGCAGGACATCGAAGCTGAGAGTCCAGAATAGGGGGTAGACACACGTCCGGCGAGGCCCTCGCCGCCTGACGACATTGGACTTTATTTACAATGAATGCATTAAGAACACAGCAACAGCATTCAGAGTCAAACTAGAAGAGGAGGTGCCAAAAGGGGATTTTCTAGTAGAAACACTACTCCCAGTGCAAACTAAGAGCCAATACCTGCCAATGCTTGAAAGCATCAAAGGGCAAGGAAGAGAGGCATTCAAGGAGCCTGCTACTTGTAAACCTGTCACGCCAAGGACGGAGAAAAATTACAAGCACTCCTCAAAGGACCCACCCTACATACAGGGGACGGTCACTGCAGACTCCATCATCACCGCAACAGCAAGGAGAAGGACCAATGTCCCAACTACTTCTGGTCCACCCCAGACAAAGAGAGCAGGAGGATGGACCGAACAGGGAGAAGAATCTAAAGGAATGCCGCTATGCACTGGCACATGGCTAATTCAAACGCACTGCTCAACAGACACCATTACCAGATCATGGACGAACTGGGGCAGCTGGTGAAACACCTCCCTCAAGAATACCAACAAAGGGCTTCACACCTATTAGAGGAGGGGAAGAACGTGGCAAACTATTGCCTGACAACAGCACTGGACGCTGCAGACACGGCCAGCAGGCTTATGATGCCAGGCATCACAGAAAGAAGACCAGCTTGGCTCAGAATATCCGGCTTTAAACCGGAGGTGCAACACAACATCCTGAACACCCCGTTCAACGGTGAAACACTGTTCGGAGCACCAGTGGACGACAAGCTCTCACAGCTCAAAAAGGATAATGACAAAGCAAGTTCCATGGGGGCCTTACAATTCAGGGATGCAAAGAGAGGGACCCTGTCACGGAGACCACATGGGAGAGGGGGTAACCAGCCGGGAACGTCGCATCAGTCCTTCCAACATTCCCACCAAAGCGACACCCATACGCAACAAGGCCAGCAAAAACAACACTGGCAATATCAACACAGGGGCCAGTCCTTTCGTGGGAGGGCGAGTGGACGTGGAAACAACAGGAGGGGTGGACAGCAAACCACCTCCAAGTGACTCTGCCACATTGATAGTGCACACCCTTCCAAAATCTCAAAGGGTGGAGCACAAAAACAAGAGTGTCACGCACCAAAAGAGCACGACCACATAACACCAGTGGGAGGAAGATTAAAACTTTATCTCCAGGAGTGGAAGAAAATTACAACAGACAAATGGATCATCAACACAACACAATACAGTACGGGTACTGCATGGAGTTGGAAAAAACACCACCAAGCAGAAAAGTACAGAAAAGAACACTAGCAAACCAGGAACTAGAGCTTCTTCAGAGGGAGGCAGAGGAACTCCTATTAAAGGAGGCTATCGAGTCTGTACCTCCCATGGAAGGAACAAGGGGGTGTACTCTATGTACTTCTAGTACCCAAGGTAGACTAAACAATGAGACCCATCCTGGACCTAAGGTTCCTCAACAAATTCATAAAAACACAAAAATTCAAAATGACATCCCTGCAAGAAGTACTTCCACAGCTCCAAACAGGGGATTTCATGGTCACCATAGACCTAAAAGATGCCTACCTACACATCCCAATAAACAGACGGCACAGACATCTGTTACGATTTGCAATCAACTCAAATCACTACCAATCAGCACCGAGGGTATTCACAAAATGTCTGGCAGCAGTCGCAGCTCACTTACGGAGAAAGGGGATACACGTTTACCCTTACCTAGACGACTGGCTAATAAAGGCAAAGTCATACAACACGTGCAAGCAGCACGCTCAAAGAGTGACAGACACATTGATGACCCTGGGTTTTCTCCATCCACTGGAAAAAATCCTCGATAAACCCAGAACAGATCAAGACATTTCTGGGGGCAAAAATAAACACCGTGCAGGGGAAGGTGTTCCCTAGCGAGAAAAGAACGATGGCACTGTTGAAGGAGATGCGCCTCTACCAGAAGGGGCAAGCTCTGACAGTGAGGACGGTGAGCAAAATGATGAGCATGATGGCCTCATGCATCCACATAGTACCAAATGTACGACTACACATGAGACCACTCCAGGAGTGGCTGCAGGACCAATGGTCACAAGCAACAGGGTGTTGGGAGGACCTAGTGGTTGTAACGCACGCAGTGCACAAGTAGATATCATGGTGGAACAAAGGAAACATAACAAAGGGGAAGCTTCTAACACCACCAACACCAACAGTGACCATCACCACAGACTCATCCCAAAAGAGATGGGGGGTACACATGGGAAAACTCAGTGAGGGGCCTGTGGACACAAGCGGATGCGATAAGACACATCAATTACCTAGAACTAAAGACCGTTCTCCTAGCTATGAAAGCTTTCCAGACAAAGTTGTACAAACAAACAGTGTTTATCCAGACGGACAACACAACAGCGATGTTCTACATAAACAAACAGGGAGAAACACAATCAGCCCTGCTGTCAGAACTAGCACAGGAAATATGGAAATGGGCAATACCTCTGAAGATAGATCTACTGGCGATACATCTTCCAGGAAAGGACAATGTGGAAGCGGACTGGCTCAGCTGACAGGCATCGGCCTCACACGAATGGGAGCTAAATGCACAAGAAACAAAGAAACTGTTCGACAGGTGGGGAACACCGTCAATAGATCTGTTTGCAACACGCCAGAATGCAAAATACCAACACTTCGCATCGAGGCAACCAGGGGAAGGGTCCCTGGGGAATGCCCTATGGATAAGCTGGTCAAAGACATTTGCCTACGCTTTTCCGCCGATTCCCCTGATACACAAGGTACTCAGCAAGTGCAGGACAAGCAACATGACCGTGATACTGGTCGCACCCCAGTGGGCCAGGCAGACATGGTATTCACAAATTATGGAAATGACACAGAGTGCACCACACAGATATGGGAAAGGAAAGACCTACTCTCCATGCAAAACTGAGATGTATTGCATCCAGAACCAGAAAGTCTCAGCCTAGCAGCATGGCTCCTGAGGACTTAAAGTTTGCACACGTAAAACTACCTGAAGGCACCCTGAGGGTACTTCGAGAGGCAAGAAGACCAAGCTCGCGGAAGTGCTACGTGGCCAAATGGAAAAGGTTCACACTATGGTGCAGAAAGGAGGGGCTGCACAACAAAATGACAAGGGACTCTACAGTGCTTAAGTACCTCATGCACCTGCTTGAGACTAACCTGAGCTCTTCATACACCTAGCAGCCATTGTCGCTTACACTAGAGGAGAAACAGGCAAAAGCTTCTTTACTTCCGCACCACCTAAAAGGTTACCACCACCTGCATGGAACCTCAATATAGTGCTAACAGAACTCATGAAGGCACCCTTTGAACCAATGCATAAAGCATCACTACAGATGCTAACGTTAAAAACAGCATTCCTAGTGGCAATCACCTCGCTGCGCAGAGTAAGCGAACTACAGGCGTTGGCGCTACATGAACCCCACATACAAATTCACAACGATCGGGTGGTGATGAGAACGGACCCACACAGGCTCATCTCCAGGATTTTGTGTTGATAGACCTCTAAACTCATTGTTCTCTGCAATGGTGGAACCCCCAACAATTTACCCTGTTCCTAAAATCACTCTAACTTCAGACTTGTTAGAGACAAGTTGGGGTGCACATCTAAAAAACCATACAATACAAGGTCTCTGGCATGCCAGAAATCAGTCCTTCTACATCAGCTACTTGGAAATTCAGGTAGCATTCTTTGCACTGAAAGCATTCCTTCCCCATCTGTCCCACAAGGTTGTTCAATGTTGGACGGGCAGTATGACAGCAATGTACTATCTACAAAAACAGGGGGAGGACACTATCTTCCCAATTGGCACACTGCTCTCCGACCATTTGGAACTGGTCTCTTAACTACATCTTGCAGACCTGCTCAGCAGGATGCACCAACAATCTCACAGATGGGAACTCAACCCACGAGTCCTATCCTTACTTTCAAAAGTGGGCTCTCCTCACATGGACCTGTTCGCCACAAAAAAAAACGCGAAATGCTCGCACTTCACATCCATGTTCCCACACCCACTATCCAAGGGCAATACACTGTGGATGAGTTGGTCAGGGATATTTGCCTACGCTTTTCTGCCTCTCATTCAATTTCTGGTTCGGAAACTCAGGCAACCGTCTCTCACAATGATCTTAGTAGCTCCTACTTGGGCACCTCACCCCTCATTCACGTCTCAGAGGTCCCACATGAGAAGCTCCCCAACAGGCCAAGCCTTCTCACTCTGAATCCAGGACAAATCAGGGTCCCAGGCCCCAAGATGCTCAATTAGCGATATGGCTTCAGAGGTCTTGGAGTTTGGTTATCTTAACTTACCATCAGAATGCACGGTTATATTCTTGAACAGGCACGCAGACCCACATCTAGTGCCTGTTATGCTGCAAAATAGAAGTGTTGTCTTTGATATTGCCATCCTAAACCTATTAATCCTATCAAAGCCTCTGTGACACATGCTATTTACAGGAGTCAAATTTGGCATTCACGTACATTAAATTACATCTTGCTGCAGTAGCTGCCTATCTTCGAAATAGACAGCATTTATCCCTTTAAAAATACAAATCTTGTTAATAAAACATTTATGGAAGGCCTAGAGTCAATCCACCTCATATGCCACCAGCACCCTCCTGGAACCTAAAAATAGTGCTTACTAGGCTCATAGTTCCTCCTTTTGAGCCTTTACACTCATGCCCACTTCAATTGCCATCATAAAGTGTCATTGTTAGTTTACATTACCTCACACAGATGTGTTAGTGAGCTCCTGGCATTAGCCTTAGAAGAACCATTCTTTCAAATCATAAAGAAAAATTGGGACTAATCCAAAATCCATAACGCGGGTAGTTCCTCAATTTCATCTCCGCAAATTGAGCAACCTGTCCACCTCCCAAAACCCTGAATCTGTAGCAGAAAGCTCTTTACACCTTAGATGTAGAAAGAGTGCTTGTCTACATAGTAAGAACTAAAACTCTCAGGGAACCAAAACAACACTTTTTCGCCACTTCATAAAAGTAATCCTAATATCCAAGTATAGCAGAACCAGATAGATAAAATGCATTCA